>NC_134876.1:18951268-18993768 GCF_041734735.1 Babylonia areolata | reverse complement strand
CTGACTGATGTCAGCTTACAGGGATTAGGAGGGCGGCGTCACGTCCTATCCCGCCAGCATCCCATCCTGCCCGCTCTTGAGGCCGGCACAGAGGGTCAGGTGAAAAGGTCAGCGCCGATTGACGGTGTGTTGGCCAGGGGAAGAAACGGGGTGATGAGCGTTCATGGGCATTAGCGAGCAGCGAGCTTCAGTGAGCTAACATCGTCTTGAACTTTGCACACACACACACACGCACGCACGCAATATGAACCATGGGAAATTGGATGGAGGGGGCTTTGGGGAAGGGGGGATGAGGAAGTTGGAAGGGAAGGGGAGGGGGCTAGGTCAGTGAGGGAGGGGGGCGGGGGGAGAGAAGAAGTAGAGAAAGAGGAGAAAGACAGGACATGAGAAAATATAAGTGCACTCTCGCAGCACCGACCCAACACTTTAAAGTACTTGTGGCAGTAGCTTCCCACTTCACGCGCGCGCGCACACACACACACACACACACACACACACACACACACACACACACACACACACAAACACAGACTTTCTGTCCTCGATCAAGCGAACTCCGTCAACCTGTCCTGAAATACTGGAAGCTCATACATAACTCCTAGACCAGGGAGAGACAGCAGTTGTAAGCTGTGTTCCAGAAGAATGGAAATCAGAATTATACAGACTTACGATATAATATCACCGCATAGAAAATTGAATGACATAGACTAACAGTACTAAACACTTATCTTGTTCAGAAACTTAACACATACATGCGAGTCTAGAATCGTCATTAAAAAAAACACGAAAAATACAACCTGTGTTTGGAAAAAAACCTCAAATAAATCAGTGAACTGTTACTGGCACATTGGAAAGAAAAAGGAGACACTCATCATATAACCAATCATAGCCAACACGACCGTTCTCATCATAGCCCTATCGTCGCCATCATTAATATTATCAACTTCATCATCACCTACGTCACCATGATCATCATTGGCTAGTAAACCTCACACTTTTGGTACGATAATAGCTTAAAGCCTGAACCGGACTATAAATGGCGGGCGATTTGAATCAAGCCAGTTTCTCACCAGTCTGACACTGTGACGTCGGTGAAGGTTTATTCAAAATAAAAGCCTAATAAAGCTACGGTTTGGCTTCATTTATGGCAGAGAGCGAGATTTGCCTAGCAGCTTCCAATCTAGACCTGAATTGACTTTGGAAAGTACAAAATGTGTCAGCTACACGTAATACAAAATTTGAATGCAGAGAAAAGGGGCGCAACCGAAACCTTGCTCTCGGGAGTTAAGACTTTAAGGGGCGATTAGCGCAAAGATAGGCACCCTTCCAAACATCCACCCCCCCCCCCCCACTCCTCTTTGATTCGTGAGCCCAGAACGTTTCGCACCACTGTGGGGAGTGATCAACGCAGGCAAGACATCACTATCATCATCTCGATCACCACCACCATCACATACCGTCACCATCATAATCATCGTCTTCGTCATCATCATCATCATCAGCGTCATCATCATCATCATCATCATCATCATCATCAGCAGCAGCAGCAGCAGCAGCACTAAGATTGCCACGGTCACCACCGCCTGCACCATGGACTTGTCAACACCAAAGTGTGGCATCCCAGTGGTATGAACAAGGATGATTGTTAAGAACGATTTTAGACAGATGGGTCCTCCCCCACATGAAAACAACGCAACGTGTAGACCGTATGGTTGACGCTGATGACACGATTTTGAGTGATGCTGACATTTTATGCTCCTCGATATATATATATATATATATATATATATAGAGAGAGAGAGAGAGAGAGAGAGAGAGAGAGAGAGGGGGGGGGGGTGGGGGGGGGTAGTGGGGTGGGGGTAGGGTACGCCTTCTTACGGACACGAGTTTTATTCCACACAGGCCATGACCCCTTACGAAGGTGTGGTATAAACAAACGCCACATAATTTGCCAGCATTTCCTTTTCATAATCACGCTTGCAGTCACTCAACTAGTGACAATGTTGTGCTTTTGATTTTGAAAGCTTTGTGTAAGTGAATTGCTGATTGCTTTATAACAGATTCCTTAATGAATGATATTAACATTGACAATCTGGAGAGAGAGAGAGAGAGAGAGGAGGAGGAGGAGGAGGACGGATCTATTGCTTTCTCTGCACTCTGACACCTGTCTCACTGTCTCTCTGTCAGCGACTGCAGCAGATGTATTGCTCGTGACAGTGATGGAAGGTGGTAGGAGGTGTGTCTGTGAGTCTGTGCGTGCGCTTGTGTGTGTGTGTGTGTGTGTGTGTGTGGTAGGGTTGTTTTTTTTTGTGTTTTTTTGGGGGGGGGGGGGGGTGGGGGGGGGGGGGGGGGGGGGGGGGTAGGGGTTGGATGGGAGGAAGGGTGAGAAGGTGTTGAAGGAATGTGGCACACGGAGCAGGCCAATTTTCCCGTCACTCGCCACTCCTTAGTGTCTTGAATCCTGACGGTTGGTACCTGTCCTCTCTTATCTCTTCCTCTTCCTTTCTCCCTCCTCTTTCTCCCCCCCCCTCCCTCCGCTCTCTCTGTGGCTCTCTGTTTCTGTCACTCCCTCTCTCTTTGTTTCTTTTTCTCTCCCTCTCTTTGTCAATCCCACTCTCTTTGTCTATCTTTGTCTCTCGTTCTCATATTCTCTCTCTGCGTCTCTCTGTCTGTCTGTCTGTCTGTCCCTCTCTGTGTTATTCTCTCTCCTCGTCGTCCCTCCCTCCCACCCTCTCTCTCTTCTCTGTATCCTGCCCTTTCAACCCCCTGCACTCCCTTTCTGTATGTCTTTCTTCCTCTGTCTGTCTGTCTGTCTGTCTGTCTCTCCCTCTCTCTGTGTCTATCTGTCTCTATCTATCTATCTATCTCTGTCAGTCTAATATCATCTTAGGTGAACAGACTATAAACGAATAAACGATCTCTCTCTCTCTCTCTGTCTGATATCACCATCTTAGATGAACAGACTGTAAACGAATAAACGATGTCTCTCTCTCTCTCTCTGCCCCCCCCCCCCCCACCCGCATCCCCCCACGTTCCTCCCACTCACCCTCTCTCTTCTCTGTATCCTACCCCCTCACCCCCTGCATCCCCTCTCTGTATCTCCCTTCATCTCTGTAATACAGTAACTCACTCTGTCCCTCTCTCTCTCTCTCTCTCTCTCTCACTCTGTCCTGATATTGGGAAGAAACAGAGTCCACAGGTTAGAACAGCAATTACTCCACCCAATATGCCCTTGAATGAAGTGGATTAAAAAAAACAACAACAAAAAACCAAAAAAAACAACGACAAACCAACAAAAATAACAGCAGTTCTCTCTGTCAATCGACGAGAAAGTCCGATCTACAGTCTGTTTTGATAATGCAGCCCCATGTGTGCATGCTTTTTGCTGTGGTTTTGTTGATTGCTTTGTGTTCCGTTGGGGCTATAGCTTAATAAATATAATAACATCAGTGAAAAGCAGTTCCGTTCTCTGTATCCTTGTCTGTATGCTTTCCCGTATGTCTGCCTGCATTGCATCTTTCTCTCTCTATCCCTCCCTCTGTCTGTCTGTCTGTCTGTCTCTTTTCGCTCTTTCTCTGTCCGCCAGTCTTTCTTCCCCTCCTCTCTTTCTCTGTATCCATTTCTTTCTGTGTCTGCCCCTCTTTCTTTATCTGTCTGTCTTACATCTCTGTATTACTTCTTCCCCTTCTCCCTCTATCTCTTTCTCTGTCTGTCTGTCTCTCTCTTTGTCTCTCCCCCGTCTCCCCCCCCTCTCTCTCTCTCTGTGCCTTTCTTTGTCTTTCTTCACTCCCCTCCCCAACTTTCTCTCTCTCTCCATTTGATCAGATCTCCCGATCCCTCCTCCTGGCCCATCGCCTGGCAGTTTAGTCGCGGACACTGCCACTGACTGACTGGAATGCCTGGCCTGACGCTTCCCATTTCTCAGCCACTCCGTCAGTACAACAGTCCTCTGTGTCAGGGATTTCACCTTGTGAACCGGAGCGGAGTGAGGGAGACAGACAGAGGGATGGTGGTTACAAAACTCCTAATTGCTTCAGAAGGTAACGCAAATTATGATCACAAACTCTTATCACGAAAAAATATGTATATATGAACTTATACACACGCTTATCCATTTAGGTATATGTGTATCTACGGAGAGAGGAAGAGAGAGAGACATAGATCATAGAGAGAGAGAGAGAGTGAGAAAGAGAGAGACAGAGAATGTTGGGAGAGGAGTGGATTGGTGAGGCGAAATGGGTGTTTCACCACTGAGAGATGAGTTTCAGTTTCAGTAGCTCAAGGAGGCGTCACTGCGTTCGGACAAATCCATATACGCTACACCACATCTGCCAAGCAGATGCCTGACCAGCAGCGTAACCCAACGCGCTTAGTCAGGCCTTGAGGGGGAAAAAAGAAAAAGAAAAAAAAAAGGTGAATAAATAATAGATAAGCGTACATAAATAAGTAAATACATAAATAAATAAATAAATAAATAATTACAATATAAAAAAAGGTAGTAGTCACAATAATAATAAATAAATAAATAAATGAATAAATAAGACAACAATGATGATAAATACGAGAGATGAGGGCAGTGACATGACAAGGAAGTTGTCCAGTGTTGTCCGCCGCCCCTCCCCCACTACCCACCCTCCTACAACTATACAGACACCACTCAATCCCGTAGCATTAATTAAAAAAAGAAAAGAAAAAAGGAGAGTACTTATAAACAGGTCGCATTAAATATATTACAAAATTTTTAAAACGAAACTATAAAAAAAAAAAAATCGATTACGGAGTGAGAGAGAGAGACAGACCGAGAGAAAATCTTACAGCCGCTTTGAAAATGGAAGCTATTTTTGGAGACATATTGAAAGGGATTGATACTGAAAAAAAAGAAAAAAAAGAAATGAAAAGAACAAAGACAAAGAATAAATAATTAGATAAAAAGAGAAGAGAAACCCATTGAGATAAGTAAAAAGTTATAGATTGTTGTTGTTCCCCCACTCTACCCTGGAGCATAAGAAAAGCGAGTAACGTATAAATAGGTCGAAGTAAACAACTTACAAATTTATTAAGAATGAAACCCACACAAAAAAATCGATATGAGAGAGAGAGAGAGAGAGACGGATGGGATCTTGGAGCACAGAGAGAGAGAGAGAGAGAGAGGGGGGGGGGGGGGGGGGGGGGGGGGGGTAAGAGAGAGTAGAGAGATGCGTGGAGCCAATTTGAGAATGGAAGCTATTTTCGGAGTCATATTAAAAAGGATGGTTATTTAAAGGAAGGGGGCGGGGGGGGACATCTTAAAAAGAGAAATCTTCACGAACACTTGTTCCCTTGTGGGAAACATGGGTAGTATAATTTCCTTCCTTCCTCCTTCCCCCAAACGCGGTCAGGGTCATCGTGACCTCAGCATAGAACATCTGTCAGTTGTCAACGACGGTGTTCCGTTCAGTCATTTGAAGGAAGCCAGTGCTTAGGCCCGAAAAAGTCCAAAGGTCAGGAACTGTAATTGGCCATCTACCATGGGGGTTTCTATCTCCTCCTTCTTCTCCTCCTGCCCCCTGTCTCTCTCTCTCTCTCTCTCACACACACACACACACACACACACACACACACACACACACACAAAGCGAACCTCTCAACATCTCTTGCGAAAGCTTTACCATTTTTGCTGCTGTTGTTGTTGTTGTTCGTGCTTTTAATTTATTATTATTTTTTTTATATAGCTAGTTTGTTTCTAAGACGATGATTGATGGTTCACTTAACTTTTTATGGTTGTCTGTTTTTACAAGAGGGTATAATTTACCTGATGGGTTATCAATATAGCAAGGAAGAGACTGGACTCTGTATTTCAATTGTTAAAGAAGAAGAAGAAGAAGAAAAGGTTTTGGAATCCCCCAAGTCTTGACTCAGTTTTCTGCCGGACCTTCGTCGGCGATCGTCAGTCGTTTTCACAGAAGAGGTTTAGGCCCGATTCACCTGTGCCCCCCAACCACCCTTCGATGGCCTCTTGTGGAGTTTGACTCTTTGTTCTTTTTGTACCTTCTCGTCGTTTCCGTGTTGCCTATTCAGCTTCTCTCTCTCCCTCTCTCTCTCTCTCTCTCTCTCTCTCTCTCTCTCACACACACACACACACATACACACACACATGCACAAGTAAAGAGAGAGAGAGAGAGAAGAGAGAGAGAGAGAGAGAGCGACAGACAGAGACAGAACCACTGAATAAATAGGCGAACTGGGAACAGACGAATCGTGTTCACCCGTTTAGCGACAGGGGATCGGGGGAAGGGCGAATCGGGACGACACGGAGGCGGAGTGGTGTGTGTGGAGTCCAGCACTGTGCGGGAAGTGATCACTTCTGGGGATGGACGGCAGTCTGGTTTTCTGCCCCTGAGGTCCACCACTTGTATGTTCAGATGTGATGTATCTTGGGGTGTTTGTCCGTTTAGCCACAGCCTCAGTGGTGGTGGATCGCATCTGGGTCCAGGCCCTACCACAAGTGTAGTGGAAGAGGCAGCCATACTATACTGTTTTGATTGCAAGCTGGGTAAGGGAAGGTCGGCCACGGGTCTGCGTTCCTTGTAGCAGCTGTAGACAAAGATTTTGTACCTTACATCTTAGGTCAGTGTCTGATACAGGAGTGTTTCCATCTGTGTGACAAGGAGGGGGCGGGGGGAGGGGGAGAGTGAGTGGGGGGATGGGGAGGGTAGAATACTGTATTGTATTGAATTACTCTTTTTGTCAGAACAGATATCTCTGCGTGAAATTCGGGCTGCTCTCCCCAGGGAGAGGGCGCCGCTGAATTTTTTTCTGCCTGCAGTTTTATCTGGTACCCTATCGAAGTGGAGTTTTCTACAGAATTTTGCCAGGGACAACCCTTTTGTTGCCGTGGGTTCTTTTACGTGCGCTAAGTGCATGCTGCACACGGGACCTCGGTTTATCGTCTCATCCGAATGACTAAGGAGGGGGTAAAGAGTGGTAAAGACTGTGCAGATCTTTGATATTAGAGTGGCAGAGACTGTGCAGATCTTTGATATTAGACTGGCAGAGACTGCAGATCCTTGATATTAGAGTGGTAAAGACTGTGCAGATCTTTGATATTAGACTGGCAGAGACTGTGCAGATCTTTGATATTAGAGTGGTAAAGACTGTGCAGATCTTTGATATTAGAGTGGTAAATACTGTGCAGATCTTTGATACCAGAGTGGTAAAGACTGTGCAGATCATTGATACCAGAGTGGTAAAGACTGTGCAGATCATTGATACTAGAGTGGTAAAGACTGTGCAGATCTTTGATATTAGACTGGCAGAGACTGCAGATCTTTGATATTAGAGTGGAAAGACTGTGCAGATCTTTGATACCAGAGTGGTAAAGACTGTGCAGATCTTTGATACTCGAGTGGTAAATACTGTGCAGATCTTTGATATTGGAGTGGTAAAGACTGTGCATATCTTTGAACCCACTGGTTGTAAGCTTTATTAGTCTTTGCCCTCACATCCCCTTTCCACCTACACACAGCCTCCTCCCCCGTGATTATGTATCCGTGCAGTCACTTAATTCCGCTCTCTTTCAAACTGGCAGAAGTAATTGCTGCTGTGGTAACTGAAGATCCGAGAGAGTCTGAAGAAGAGCTGCTGACCAGTTCATGACTGATGGCTGTGAAGCCACATAACTCCCAGCTTCCTGTCCATGTGCCTTTGTCTGTCAGTGTGTGCTGTTGTTATTAATTCTTATCCCACAACTGCTGCAGTCTTCCCAAGTCTGTCTGCCCGTGTCAGTATTGATTCTTTCATGTTGACGACGTCGTCTGAAGTGCACTGGTAATGTGTGGTTCTTTACTCCTGTCTCCGGGTGTGTATGATTGATGATGGATGGTGGTGTGCTTCGTAGGTGCGCAAATCTTCTTTTTTTTTTCTCTCTCTCTTCTTTTACTTTTCTTTCCCCGTTTCACTGATTAAAAGCCTCTATCAGCCCCCCAGTCCAGAGAGTGTGCCCTTGGGGAGAGCGTGTGCTGAGCGGCACTTAAGTCGGGTTAATGTGGGGGATCGCACAGCTGACGTTGCCCCCACTTACGTGCCAGCATCTGCTTGATCACTTGACCTAGTTCGTGTTTGGATGAAAGTGGAAGGAGGGAGGGGGGTGTGTGTGTGTGGGGAGGGGGGGGGGATGGGGGGGGGGCAGAGGGAGAGAGAGAGACACACACACACAATAGATTTTAATGTTTGGGGCCTCCAGCGTGTAAATATAGGTGCATGTTTAGCAAGTGGCTTGTAAAGGGAGGTCATAGAAAATCATAGGCTTGTAGTGATGAATCACATGAAAGAGAGAAAATGGAGAGAGTGGGGGAGAGAGAGGGTCTGACAGAGAGATTGTATTTATAAGTGGGAAATGTGAATATTGGTTTTCTGCATCCAGCTATCGGTTAACACCCCCCCCCCACCCCCACCACCACCACCCATAACGTCTGGTATTTCATCTTTCATTTTAAGCAAAAGTCAGGCTAGTGCATTACATAGTCAATGAAATGCGAAAAAAAGGGGGGAAATTATAAAATAAGAATAACAGCAACAGCAGGATGAGACATGTGCAGGTTAATTAATGAATTAGTTGAATATTGATTAATCATTCATTCATTCATTCTTTCATTCATTTTACTTATCAATAGTGATGTCACCTCTATATAAAACAAACAGCTAAAACACAAAAGCAGCAGCGAAAAACTTGTCACATGAACGTTAAGAAATATCAAACGACAGCACCAACATCGGGAACAAAAGCGTACGAACTTTCTGTTAGCGATGTCACCCACGTTAAGTGCACGTTACACGTTTATTAAAAATGCATTGTGACCTCACTTTAAAAAAAAAAGAGAAGAAAATGAACTCAATGAATTTCGTGAAGATGTTTGTAGTCCGACAACAGATCAAACCGATTGTCCTAAATTTGAATCAGTTTTGAGACAATACAGTAAATGATACCAAAAGTGTAATCATGCATTTTTTTCCCCCCACAAGACATATCTTTGGGGAGCAAACCTTTTAAATGTTGCTATCAAATAAAAGAACAACAGTAACAACGACGACGACGACGACGATCATAACAACAAAACACCAGTGAAACGCTTGTATAGATGTGACAGGCACCTCCAGATTAAAGGAAAACTCTGCTCGATACACCATTCATACATGATAATTGTTGGTCAAAGCAATTGGTTTTTTTGTGTTGTTGTTGTTTTTTTAAACATGTAGAAAACGTTTACACAAGCAAGCAAGCAAGCAAAAAAGCATGAACACACGTGTACACGCACTCATTCACACACACACACACACACACACACACACACACTGAAGGAGGGAGCACATGAGTGTAGCTCTCTGATCGATCTGCCGTCAGCTTGTGAAAATACTATTATCTTCAGCAGCACCTGTTACTCATGAATGATAAGGTTTCACTTCACTTCACTTCATTCTGAGAGAGAGAGTGTGTGTGTGTGTGTGAGAGAGAGACACCTTGAATATGTGTTTCGGGTACCAAATGGTTTTTCCTCCGTCGAAAATAGTTTTCATGTCCTCTCACTGCAGCTGGTCTTCGGAAATTATATGCATGTAGCAGTGTCCAAATGGAAACCGCTGACATGATAATTTTGTTTTGACATGCAAATAACGAAAGCCTAAGCCTAAAGGCTATGATGGAATATGGAAGAACAGGATACTAAAAGTACGTTCGCTTTGTGACAATAGCATTGTTGGAGGGACTCGGATGACGGATGAGGCAGGGTGTTGAGCTGGTAGTGAGGAGGGAGGTTGTTTGCTGGAAGGATGATTTTCCTGATCGAAAGAAGAAGAAAACAAAACAACAAGAAACAAAAAACCCAAAGAACCCCCCCCAAAAAAACAACAACAACAACAAACAAACAAACAAAAAACAACAACAACAACAAACAAACAAACAAAAGCAAGAGAGGCAAAGCCTTCAAGACTCACTTGTGATACACTTAAAAAAAATCCAAGCTTTTTATGTATTGTGTATAATTTCAAAATGTAATGTTTAAGATGAGAAAGATCAGTTTAAAGCAAATTAAGTCCCCTAGCATTAATTACAGAGTAATTCCCCCCCCCCCCTTTTTATTTTTATTTTTTACTATATGCACCAAAACGTTTGCAAAATGAATAAAACTTCATGCTTAGCAAAAGAAGTTCCTGTTTGAACAAAAAATGATGATAATGAGTGCTCTTGTTGTTGGGTCAGAATATCAGATCAAAGTGCCAAGTTTAGAGAATGCAAAAAATATAGATATAACAATAAAAGCAATTGGCATATAATTAGGCTTCATTTTTTTGTTGTTGTTGTGCCCATCCCATAGGTGCAATATTGTTTTAAACAAGATGACTGGAAAGAACTTAATTTTTCCTATTTTTATGCCTAATTTGGTGTCAACTGACAAAGTATTTGCAGAGAAAATGTCAATGTTAAAGTTCACCACACACACACAGACAACCGAACACCGGTTTAAAACATAGACTCACTTTGTTTACACAAGTGAGTAAAAAAAAAAAAAAAACAGAAGAAAAGGAAAAATATTTGTTCAGCCAGGGAAAGATTTTTTTTTTTCATGCTAAAAGTAAAACAGACAGGTTAAAAAATAATACTAAAAGAAGAAGAGAAATGAAAAGAAAAGAAAAGAAAAAAAAAACCACAAAAAAAACACAAAGAAAGGATATGTAAATATTCGACAGACCGACGTCCGTTAGGAACATGGCAAAGTGAATGATGGAGATCCCCTGTGGACCCCTCCATTCATAATGCAGTGCATCCGCGTGTTAAACGCCTTTTGTGGAGACGGATAGCATTGTCACTTGGGTTAATGGCCAAACCAAACAGGATTTACCACTGTACTCCTTTGGTTGCGCGTATCAGAGAGAGAAAGTGGGGGAGAGGGGCTGGGTGTGGGGAGGTGGGGACAGAGAGAGAAAACTGTGGACACACACACACACACACACACACACACACATATATATATATATATATATATATACAAGAAAAAAAAGAGGGGGGAAGGTTTGGAAGGTCCGATAGCTTTTTACAGCCATCGGAGTAGTGGACCCATACTCACTGTGTCTAGGGCTTGACACAGGAAGGCGGGGCCCAATCCTCTCTTTCCAGCCGAAGTCATGTATCCGTTCACACGTTGGTGGAGCGAGGAAAATCAGAGAAAAGTCCTCTATTCAATGACACGACTACGTGCGGAAACGCGGCCTCGAACCCCGATCACAGGTGAACACCGAATCATAAGTCCAACGCCTATCCGATTGTGCCACGGTGTCTCCCAATTTCTGCACCATATGTGTGCAGTGGCTTTTACATATATGGGTATTTGCAATACTCTCTCTTCTACCGAGTATTTGAAAAGGATATTTGCACGCAAAATTGTCCCTGTTACTGATACTTCTGTACCAAATCACTGGCAGTGAAAATGGATCTTTGCATGCAAAATGTCCTGTTACTGATACTTTCGCACTAAGTATCTGGCAGTGAAAGTGGATCATTGCATGCAAAATATCACACGTTACTGATATTTTGAACCCAACGCGCATAGTCAGGCCTTGAGAAAAAAAAACAACAACAAAAAAACCAAACAAACAAAAAAACCCAAACCTACCATTACAAATAATATGTATAAGGCGCAAAAACTAGATGAAGTCAGCTATAAGCGTACATAAATAAATAAATAAATGATAATTATAATATAAAAAAGTAGTAGTAGTAGTAATGATAATAATAATAATACTAAATAAAAAATAAAAAAGACAACAACGATGATAAATAAGCAAATAAATGCAAAACATGGAGACACACATCCACACATACACCCACACATGCACAACAGACACGCACCAAACATGTAGCTTCACAGACATGTAACGAACAGCGAGATGAAACACTGCCCTCATCTTTCGTTCTTTCCCACTACACCCTGATGATAGCAGATCCTTCTTGTGTGATCGGGTTCCCGCCACCCCCCACCCCCCACCCCCATTGTCCCGTTTGGCGTTGGCTACAGCAAAGTCGTCAGCAATACATGCACGCTGTATGAATGGGATATAGGGGGTGTATAGGTTTCGGTCGGTTTGTGCGTGTCTTGGAAAGAAAGAAACTCTTTTGACTTTGGCTTTCGTGGACCACCCCGATAACAGTTCGGTGTACTGACTGGTGGCGACATCAGTTGGTTGTCTGGCGAAATTGGAATAAAATGGATGGTTTATATATATATATATATATAATTTTTTTTTAAGACATTAAAACAGGTTGCGGAAATTTCGAAGCGACGCTCGCAGCCGCCAGTTGTTGTGTGGATGCGTAAATTGACACCTTTCCCAATTAACCCCCACCTCTCCACCACCATAAATCACTCTTTGTGAAAAGACGTAACATCTATGTGAACATCAGTAACATACACATGTATACATGCGAGAGAGGGAGAGAGAGTGAGAGGGAGAGAGAGAGAGAGAGAGAGTCAGGCAGACAGACAGACAGACAGACAGAGAAGGGGTGAGGTTGTGTTGATTCGTCGCCGAATTACGTAATATGATATGATTTCAACATGCTCCGCAGCATGTCTCCGTTTAAAAATACTATAGACCCACCGTGGTGAGTTAATGACGTAATGGATGCCCCCCTTCTTTGCTATTTTCCCCCCATGGAGAATTCAATTTCGTGGCATCTGACGACATTGATAATCCCCTGGCTTGAAGAGGAGGAGGAGTGAGGAAGGTCGGAAGACGGTGAGAGAGAGAGAGAAAGGGGGGTCACCAGAAGATTGAGTGTTGCCTGCGTGAGAGGAGGATATAAAACACCTTGGTTATCATGTGAGAGGGGCGATGAAAAAATATTAGAAAACAAAGATTTGTGAGGCGTTGTTCTTTCATTCTGCCCCCTCATCTCGTTCTTTCTACTTTTGTCTGTTTGTTTGTCTGTCTCTCCCTCTCTTTCCCTCTCTGCCCCTCTCGCCCCCTCAGGAAATCACTGAAGAGGATTATAGCAAATATCGTGTAGTATGTGCAATAATAATTCGGAAGTGTTAAATATCAATCCAGAATAAACAGAAAGGAAAAGTAACGGCTGAGCTGAAGTGCCCACATAATTTTAGCAATTATTATTGAAAAAAATTTTTTTTTTTTAAAACAACAACCCTCAAATGTCTACCAAATTCGCTCTCATAGATAGATACACACCCGTAGTGCCAGTTACGACTCAAGCTCTGAATCTTGTATGGTCTCATCAGAAGTCTGGTAAGTGTGCGAACATTAACTGCTTAAAACCCCCCCAAAGGAAACCGTGTTGAGAAAAAAAAAAAGAAAGAAAGAAACTGAGAAGTAAAACATAACAAAAATACAACGCAGAAATCCAAAAGAGAAAACAGATGTAAAAGTTGCAGCCAAATACTGCTTCCCCCCCCTCCCCCCTCTCCCGCCCACCCTCCGACCCCAAGGACTGAGACACACAACGTGCTCATTTCTCCCCGTTTAAGCAGCAGCGGAATGGAAAGACTTCATAAATACGGTTCCAATAAATCACAGGCAGTGCATGAACACGGTGCCAATAAAACACACAATAAATCACAGGCAGATGAGATTAATGCTGATCTGGAAGGGAACGGACGGAGATGTGAAATTCTGTTAGGTTGGAAGCATCTTCCCAGTTATTTGCGTGTCGCTGAGCCTGCTTCTGTCATTGGGGAGTGGGGGGAGGGGGGGGGGGGGGATGTGTACTTCGAGGTAATGGTAATGCTTCGATTTGTTGTTTTGTAGTTTGCTGCATTAACTTTCTTTTCTCTACAGATTATCCTAGCGACGTTTTGGGGCTGCTGTCCCTTGTGGGACATCCCCATGTAGTTTTCCCCAAATCAGTGTGTTTGTTGACATCGTACCGAGAAAATTAATGGCACGTAGAATTTCGCACAGACAGCTTATATTGTTGTGGGATCGGCAGTGTTCGAAATGCTTACCGCACACAGGACTTTGTGATTTATCATCTCATCTAAGACCCAGACAACCATCAAGGTCGAGGGGGGGGGGAGGGGGGGGGGGGGAGGATGATTGCGAGTTGGGAGTGGAGTTTGAAGAGAAGAGGTCAGGAACCTGGGACACTAGGCTTCCTCAAAGGATGCTCTAACCACCAGGCCGCTACTTGGCCTCTTGTACACATGTGACCGGTTGTTTGAAGAGAAGAGTGCCCCCGTTAGATTAGTTCGGTTGGTCCAGAAGTGGGCCCTGAGTCTAAAGGCGTTGATGGCAAGTGTGAGAGAAGTGTCCAGTGCTTGGGTCCAGGTGAACCCGTCAGAGAAGCTGATGTGAGGATGTGGAGCGCTGGCAGTTGCCGTTAGTGCACGAGATTTGTTTTGTGCCAGAGTGTGCGTGTGTGCGTAGTCTGCCTTGGTAGGGGGTGGGGAAAGTAAACGTGAGAGTACATAAACATTTGATGGGCTAATACGTTGTATGTTTATTGGTGGACTGTTCCTTTCTCTGTCTGTCTTTCTCCCTATTTATCTGTCTCTCTGACTCTGTCTCTCTCTGTCACACACACACACACACACACACACACACACACACACACACACACACACACACACACACACACACACACACACACATTAGACCACTGGCACGTGACATTTTAATCGTCAGATTTTTGTGTGTGTTGTGTGTGCATGCATGTTTCTCATCTTCTCATTTTTTCCCGTCATACCTACTGCCTTTCCCCTCTTTCCCCTCTCCCCCATCCCCCTCTCTCTGTCTATACATATCGCCGCTTCCCTATCTGTATCTTTCTCCTTCCCCCCCCCCCCCTCTTCCCCTGTTTATCTCTCCTTGTCTTTTCATAGCTCTTCGCTCTCGTTTTGTCAACACGTGAGTGATGTTGATTCCGTCAGTATTATTTTTTTACTCCACGTTTTTCTTATACATGTATGTATATGTTTGTGTGTATTTTTAAAAAACAACAGATATGTGGTTATTTAAGTCGGCCAATGTGCTAATAACATCTTCATCGTTGGTAAATAAAAGATTCGGTCATTCATTCCCCCCGCCCACTTCACCCATTTTTCTCGGCCCCTTAAATCTAACCCACGATGCGTGTCTTCAGAGCAGTCATCTTGTATCACCCGAGACAGACCCATATGTCAGCCAAGGGGTGGGGCGGAAGGGGATGGGGGAGGGGAGGGAGGAGGAGTTGGAGGGGGAGGGGGGGTGACAGGGGAAGTGGTGAGGGGGACACCTCTCCCTTGCCCACCACACTAGAGGTGGACTTGCCGGTGGAGCAGCTTTTCGTTTCCCGGGCTCCTTTTTTTTTTTTTTTTGCTTCAACCTTCTCACGGAAAACTGATTGTGGCTGCCTAATCGGTTGGCCAGAACCGGTCATTGAAATCAAAGACAAAACAAACAAACAAACAAAAAAAACCTGTTGAATGAAACGAACCAGAACTGGTCATTCGTGTAAAAGGACACCCGTTGAATGAAATTAGTGGACAAACCAGCCAGTCATGCAAAAGCCCGTACCGTTGAAAAATAACTTACAAAGCTCCATTCCTACGAACACAGAAAAAAAAGCTTCTTGTTCTTTTCAAGGAGTAACAAGAAGCTGGAATGTCTCGTTACGTCTGTTAGGGAAATGCATGGGAATGGAATGGGGTGGGAGGGTGGTGGTGGCGGAATCGGATCGAAGAGCCCATACCACTACCAGAAAACAACCCACCAAAAGGACCAACCTCCCAGTTTGAAGGTCGTCAGTACACTCCATTCTTCTTCTTCGTTCGTGGGCGGCAACTCCCACGTTCACTCGTATGTACACAAGTGGGCTTTTTACGTGTGGGGGCCGTTTTTACCCCCACCATGTAGGCAGCCATACTCCGTTTTCGGGGGTGTGGATGCTGGGTATAATTTCCATAACCCACCGAACGCTGACATGGATTACAGGATCTTTTGATCTTCTGGTTGCATATACACACCTGCACAAGCAGGTTTGCACATATGTTGTTGACCTGGGAGAAGGGAAAGATCTCCGCCCTTTACCCACCAGGCGCCGTTCCCGAGATTCGAACCCGAGACGCTCAGATTGAAAGTCCAACGCTTTACAGTCCATTCAACAAGCATGATAATTATGACTGTCCGGGGTCCTTTCAGCGTAGTTGTTGAATGTTAGGGCAACTTTTTTTTTTTCATTCACTTTTTTTAAGGTCAAGATGAAAACACTGTCATATTGATAGTGATGCGATGTTATAATATATAACAAACATTATGATTTATATTAGCACCAGCATAGAATTGTTGACTTTTTGCTTGCTTAATGTTTGTCAAGCAACTCAATGGAAAAATAACATAAACCTTACTATGATTCATTAAACACATATATCTGAACAAATCCAGTATGATAAATAGAATTGTGCAATCAACAGCCGTCTACCTGAAGATCTAGTCATCAGCCCCACCCACATGAAATATGCGGCTTCTGTTCAAACGTGTGTGTGTGTGTGTGTGTGTGTGTGCAAATGTGTGGGTGCCGTTTGTTTGGTTAGGCCAAACCGACGCTACGAGATTTTCTCATGACAAATCCATTGTTGATGAATAGAAGGTGGTTGCTGGCGGTTACAAGAAGACTGCGAACAGTGGGGGGAGGGGGGGCTGGGTGGGTAGTGATGCAAATGTCTGTGTGTGCTGGGTTTGATTGTGTTTTCAGTTTATACATAACCTTCGCGTACACACACACACACACACACACAGAGATTTTTCTTGTGAATGTGGGTGAGAGTAGACGGATGCTAGTGAATGAGCGAGAGAGTGTTGCGGGTGCTCTCAAAGACATTTTTTTTCTTTCTTTCTTGCCTCTCCCTCCACTGCTCCTTTCACCCCCCGCTTCCCCCCCCCTCCCCACACTCCCTCTCTTTAAAAAAAAAAAAAAAAGACGAAGTGACAGGATGACGGTGTGTGTATCATCAGATACTGACTGACGTCTTTCCTGTGTCTTGCCGGGAGGGGCAGACATTGGCAGGCAGCAGCAGCAGCAGCAGCAGTGGCACCAGGCAGGCAGGCAGAGACATGCAGCATTTCAGCTCTCCCATCCCATCCATGTGCTTGATACTGTTGCATCCGTCACCGCCTCACAGCAGGGGGCTGATGCCTTGGCCACATTCAGGGCCATGCAAAATGCATGACAGGGTCCCCATGGCAGCCCCCCCACCCTCCATCCGCCTCCCTCTTCCCCTCTCGCTTTTATCCTTCCCTGCCTCCTTCTTCATGCCTCTTATCCCTGGTCCCAAGAATGGATTTTTTTTTTTCAAAGGAAAATACATTCGGTGTTTAGGTTTTCCCTCAGTCGTTGTCTTCGTCTGTCTGTGTCTGTGTGTCTGTCTGTGTCAGTAGTGTCTTTTTCCTTCTCCCAGTCACTCTAACAAGATCCCTCACTGTCTTTCTCGTACACGCGTACACTTAAAAGTGAGTACACTCGCGCACGCATACACATATTCTATCCCGCCCACCGAGATGTATATTATATATGTCTGTGGTGCCGCCCCTCCCCCACAGAGTCCTTTGGGATCAACCTGCTTCGGAAGGGACGTGTGGGAGAAACAAACAAAAAGGGAGATGATGGGGATGGCTTTTATTTAAGTGTGTTGTGTGTGGTGTCGGCTGAAGACGGTCGCCAGTCATGCATGTAACGAGTGCTGGCATGACAGTGGCTGGAAGTGTGGGTGTGGTACTATTGAGCTCGATGTTGTGGACCCACGGAACCTGGGGAAACAGGGGTTAAAATGAAGTACGAGCTATTTGATTCCATGGAGTGGATCTGTAGGGAGAAGTACAGAGTGATGATGGAGGATTGTTTGTTTTGGGAAGGCTTCGTTAGGATCAGTGATGTATGATTCTTGAATTCTGCGTGCATATTAAATTTTGTTCTCTGTCCCTGTCTCTGTCTCTGTCTGTCTCTCTCTCTCTCTGTGCGCGCGCGGGCGCGCGCGCACATGTGTGTTTGTGTGTGTGTACTAAACAGAGAGGGAGTGTGTGTGTGTGTGAGAGAGAGAGAGAGAGAGAGAGAGAGAGAGAGAGCACGTGTGTCTTGTTTTCAAAGGATTCATCCACTTCTAGAGATGAATAACAAGGTTAGAAACCAGACCAACCCCCCACCCCCACCCCAAATCCCAGGGTGCTGGGAGAGGTGCAGAATTAAAGCAGCAGAAGTTTCCCTAATTCTGCCCGGGGCAGTTGTAGGCTGTATGTAAACTTGTTCTTGGGTTCGTATTTGTTTCCAGAGCGCCTCTTGATCCCTGTTGTTGTTAGCCAGCCCCAAATGTCTTGCATTTCCCAACTGCATCGGCACGTGTGATGGGGCTAACTGGGTTTTGTTCTGAATCTCCCGCCCCTTCTCACCATTTTCTTTCCTTCTCGTTTGTTTTTTGTCTCCTTGCATAATCTTTGCCTCTCTCTGACTCTTGAGAAGCGACTTTCAGCTTCCTCTGCAGCTGTGCCAGTTAACCTTGAAACGACTGCTGACATAATGGAAGGAGGTGTTGTTGTTGTTGTTGTTTTTTATCGACATGTCGTCATATGGTTCTCTTGGGAGTTGTAGAAACAGGGTATCAGGGGAAGGATGAACAATCTGATTTGATGGATTTGATTAGGGAGAAGGACAGATGGTGGAGGGTTGTGTGTTGATAGGAAGGCAGTGTTAAAATCAGTGATATAGTTATGATTCTGAGTCCTGCATGTCTGTGTTCTCTGTTTGTCTCTGCGTATCTGTTTGTGTGTGTGCATGTGTGTGTGTGTGTGTGTGTGTGTGTGTGTGTGTGTGTTATACACATGCACTCGTGAACGTTCACATGTGTATGTTAGAGAGAGAGAGAGAGAGAGAGAGAGAGAGAGAGATAGAGCATGTCGGCTGTGTTTTCAAAGGATCCACCCACTTCAAGAAATGGGTAACATGGAAACCAGACAAAAATACATACACAGGGTGCCTGGAGAGGGGTAGAATGAAGCAGCAGAAGTTTCCCTTCCTGCACTGGAAAAAGCAGAATCAAGTTTACAGATCGTTTCTTTTGCCGCCTCGTACGCTGACAGCATGGTGACGCTAGTTTCTGTGTACACTGGAACACAAAGTACACTGACTGAGGGCAGGAACCCAGTTTGGCAAGAAAAGCTCTGGTGGCACTGATAAATGATTTGAATTAGCAGCAGTCTTCTTCTGTTGTTAACTTTGCTACTCTATCCAGCGGCACCAAAATCAGGCTGCAAAACACGAGTGGTTCCTGCAAACCTAGCTAATTGTGCCTGGGGCAGCGGTAGGCTGTATGTACACTACTCTTGGGTTCGTGATTGTTTACAAGGCGCTGCTTGATCCGTGTTGTTGTTAGCCAGCCCCAAATGTCTTGCGTTACCCAACTGAACGTCTGATTGAGGCAACTGGATTTTGTTCTAAATCTCCCGCCCCCTCTCACCTCTTTTTCCTGTTCTTACTCGTTTGTTTTCTGCCTCCTTGCACAATTATTGTCTCTCTCTGACTCTTTGAGAAGCAAGTGTCAGCTTCCTCTGCAGCTGCGCCACGTAACCTTGAAACAACTGCTGACATTATGGAAGGAGGTTGTGGTGTTTTTTTAGGCATGTCGTCATATGGTTCCCTCGGGAGCTGAAGGAACCGGGTATCAGGGGAAGGATCAACAATCTGATTTGATGGATTTAATTAGGGAGGAGGACAGATGGTGGAGGGTTGTGTGTTGATAGGAAGGCAGTGTTAAAATCAGTGATATAGTTATGATTCTGAGTTCTGCATATGTGTGTTCTCTGTTTGTCTCAGTGTATGTGTGCGTGTGTGTGTGTGTGTGTGTGTGTACACATGCACGCATGAACCTCCACACGCGTATGTTAGAGAGAGAGAGAGACAGCATGTCAGGCTTGTTTTCAAAGGATCCACCCACTTCAAGAAATGGGTAACATGGAAACCAGATTTACACACACATACACAGGGCCCTACAAGAGGGGTAGAATGAAGCATCAGAAGTTTCCCTTCTTGCACTGGAAAAAGCAGAATCAAGTTTACAGATCGTTTCTTTTACCGCCTCGTACGCTGACAGCATGGTGACGCTAGTTTCTGTGTACAGTGGAACACAAAGTACACTGACTGAGGGCAGGAACCCAGTTTGGCAAGAAAAGCTCTGGTGGCACTGATAAATGATTTGAATTAGCAGCAGTCTTCTTCTGTTTTTAACTTTGCTACTCTATCCAGCGGCACCAAAATTAGGCTGCAAAACACGAGTGGTTCCTGCAGACCTCGCTAATTGTGCCTGGGGCAGCGGTAGGCTGCATGTACACTATTCTTGGGTTCGTGATTGTTTACAAGGCGCTGCTTGATCCGTGTTGTTGTCAGCCAGCCCCAAATGTCTTGTGTTACCCAACTGCATCGGCACGTGTGATGGGGCTAACTGGGTTTTGTTCTAAATCTCCCGCCCCCTCTCACCACCTCCTCCTTTCCTTCTCGTTTGTTTACTGCCTCCTTGCATGGTTATTGCCTCTCTCTGACTCTTGAGAAGCGAGTTTCAGCTTCCTCTGCAGCAGCGCCAGTGGAACTTGAAATGACTGTTGGCATTATGGAAGAAGGTAGTGGTGGTTTTAGGTAAGTCCTCCCATGGTTCTTTCTGGAGCTCTGGAAACGGGGTATCCGGTGAAGAAAGAACAATTTGACGGAGTGGGTTAGATAAGGAAAGTGAAGAAGTCAGTGAAAGGACGATACTGGGTATTGACTGTAAATCTGGGTTGAATTCAGTTTTCCAGTCATGGTTATTTGATTTCCTGTTTGCCTCTGTCTCTGTTTATGTCTATCAGTCACCAGGTGTGTGTGTGTGTGTGTGTGTGTGTGTGTGTGTGTGTGTGTGTGAATGCATACGTAACGTGTGTGAGACTTTGAGAGAGAGAGAGAGATGCAGGTTAGTTTCATTTTCAAAGGATCACCACTGTTCAAGAGATGATTAATAAGACTACAAACTGGACAAAACAGCGGGGTAAAAACCACTGGAAGTGGAGAACAGAAAAAATAAAATGCGGAAATTCTCCTTCCTAATAGTGAAAAAGTAGAATTAGGGTGTAACAACTCCGCTGTTTATTTACTCTCATCAGACGGGAGAAATAGTTTGCTAGTAATATGGGCTTTTGCTAGTAATGTGGGCTTTTGAGGCAAGGTGAAGTTTCGGCAGTTAGTTTGACGCAGCATCTTTCTTACTCAGGTCAGTAAAATCCTCGATGTTTAACTTTAAACATCTCATCCACTGACTGATCTTGTGGGTGAATAAGCGACCTCTTTATTTAGTATTACCAGTGGGGCTTTTAACATATATTGATCCAAGTAATATTTTCTGATTTTTGTCAAGATTGAGTATTCGTAGAATTGAAAATTACATGCTAGAAACGGAAGAATTCCATCAGAAACAGCCCACGTTCCCGGTATTTCACTCTTTTTTTTTCTTCAAACACATCCAGATCAAATTGTGTGTGTGTGTGTGTGTGTACGTGCGTGTGCGCGCGCGCCAGATAATCCATTTCTTTTTCCCTTCTTTTCTTCTTCTTTTTAATTCCTTTGTTGGGTTAAGTGCATATCACAAGTGAGTCTTGAAGGCTTTGCATCTCTTGTTTTTATATACACTGGAACAAGCACATTGAGGGAAGGAACCGAGTTGGACAACTGGTGTGATTGATAAATGGTTTGAATCAACAACTGTATGGTCTCCTTAGATGATTTGAATTAGCAACTGTAGGGTCTCCTTAATAAATGATATGAATTAACAAATGTATGGTCTCCTTAAATGATTTGAATTAGCATCTGTAGGGTCTCCTTAATAAATGATTTGAATTAGCAACTGTAAGGTCTCCTTGTTAAATGGCTTGAATTAGCAACTGTAGCGTCTCCTTAAAAAATCAAGTGCCCTCTCAGTAAGAAATAGGTTGTAAAAAAAAAAAAACTCGAGTGGTTGCCACGTTCTTCTCTGGTACTGCGGACAGCTGCAGACCACGTGTAGTTTTCCGTGGTACATATTTCCAAGTTTCTGCTTGATCCCTGCAGTTAGCCAGCCTCCAATTGCTTGCATTGCCCAACAACTGCACCAGCACGTTTTCGTGGGGGAAGCTACCGGAAGTACGGTGACACGTGTGGGGGAAGCAATGGTAAGAGGCTTTCTTTCTATGATTTATCTCCGCCCCCTTTTACATTTTCCTCCTTACTCGTTCATTTGCTTTTCTTCCTCTTTACATGTTACTTCTGGGTTGCACCAGAAGGAGTTGCAGCGTCCTCTGCAGCTGCTTGGATTATCTACGGTTTAAAAGATATGTGAGTTTTTTTCTGTGCACTCTTCTGTGTGCCTGTGTCTGTCATGTGTTTCTTGTCGCCTCTTGCTCCAGATCAGAGATGACGGGTGGGTGGAAACGGAAACAGATCTCATGACCTGTTGAAACAAGGGTCACGGCCACTGAGCTGAATAGGACTGCTGTTGAGCTCAGTGGTCACAGCGGTCATTGGAGGAGATTGAACATTTTCGATAAGGAGAAGACCAGTGATGGAGAATTGCGTGTTTGATTCAGTGATATGTGACTTGGACTTTCGTTAATTCGTTCTGTTTCTCTGGTTCTTTCTGCCTCTCTCTGTCTCAGATTATGTTCTCAGTATCTCTGTCTTGTGCGTGCATGCGTGTGTTGCAAGAGTTTAACGACCTATTGGCTGACGCCCATTAGTCAAGTTGTTCGGGGCTTGGAGAGAGAGAGAGAGAGAGAGAGAGAGAGAGAGAGCATGTCACTTGATCCACCCTCTCAAGAGATGGGAAACAGCAATCAACGTTAGAAGAGTCACGGGAATTTCCCTTTACTCCCAAAGATGGAACAGTCGACTCCAGTTTACAAACATGCTTCTTCACCGGCTTGTATACTCTGCTTGGTTTGGGTGTTCACCGGAAGACAAACAAGCACGTCGGTAGGGGCCCGGAACTGACCTTGGTCACAAACATCCCAGCTCTGGTGGCACTGATAAATGATTTGCCTCAGCAGCTGGAGACTTTCTCTATTCTTCGTTTTCTTTTCATGAAACTCGCGCCCGGCACTGGAGTGGAACAAGACTTTTGGCGGTAAAACACGAGAGGTTCCCAGAGAGCGTTGGTGGGTTTAACCTCCGTGATATAATGGTACCTGGGGCAGGTGCAGGCTGCATGTAAACTATTCCTGGGTTCTTATTTGCTTCCGAGACGCCGCTTGATCCCTGTTGATAGCCAGTCCCCAGTGTCTTGCATGACTCAACCAAAGAGCCTGAACCTCTCTCTAAAGGCTCTTTGACTCGACTGCATCGGCACAAGCGGTGGAAGCGATTGGAAGAGCTTTTCTTTGCAGTTCCGCGTCCCCTTTCACCCCCTCGTTCATTGCAGGTTTTCTTCTTTCATGTTACCCGTATAGTCCATGAGAGAGTTTCAGCTTCCTCTGCAGCTGCTAGGATTCTGTACAATGTGAAAGGAACGTGAGTTGTGTTGTTTGTGTGCTCTCCACTCTTTGTCTGTGTCTGTTTCTCGTTTTCGTCGCCTCCTTCTTCAGAGGAGAGATGATGGGTGGGGAAACAGAAAGAGAGAAGGGGGGTTGTCTTTGTGAGTGGGTTGTGCACGTTGCGAGCCGAAGACAGCTCCAGTCAGCCATGTAACGACTGGTGGCATTGTGGGGGCTGGAGGTGTCAGTCTTCAGAGGGTTCTGTCACAACCTGGGGATATAGTCTAGTAATTCTGTGAGAAAAAGTGGCCGAACCTCAAAATAATTGCAAGAAAACGTTTTTTTGGCTCTACGTGTTCAGAATTTTTCGCTCTATCACCCGTAAAAAATCGAAGATAATCGAACGTCAGATAAGATCAGGAAAATTAAATAAAGAAAAATAAATAGGCTGAGATGGAAGAAAAAGCACACCATACTTTTTTGCTGCCGCAGCTTGTCATTCGCGCCTTGTCAAGTCGGGCTCTGCGGGCAGGCCTGGTTCCTCCCCGCGCTTTCTCACTCCGTGCAGTGAAACCTGTTTCGTACTTCCCTGACCGTAGTGAATGTTTTACGTTGATTTGTTAGCAATTAGTGATTCCGGAATAATAAAACTTACTTATAACTGTCAATTGAATCAGTTACTGAACTGTTATAACAGTTATCTTGTTCCTAATTTGCATCTAGACAGACAACACGAAAGTGGCGTTGAAGAAAGGTTCACATGTTGCCTTCGCAAAATGTGGTGTTGAAGTATGGTGAACCATGCGCTTAAAAAATATTTTACTGAAGAAATTACAATATTCAAATTTCTTAAGTAATTGTATGTAAAATTGAAACGGACGGTCATCAAGGCACTTGTGTGATCTGAAGTGACGAGAAGCCATTGTCTGGGTTCTAAAAACATTGATTTATTTTGTTTGTTTGTTTGTTTTTCTTCTATTTATGTATCTATCAATTTACTTATTCATCTATTTGTTTTATTTTTTGTTTCTTAGTTACACATTTATCATTCAGTTTATTTTTGTTTATTCATTTATTTATCTAATTATGAACTGTCTTGTTTGTTTCATTTTATCTATTATTATTATCTTCTGTCGTGGGGGTATTTCAAACAACTGTATGTGTGTGTGTGTGTGTGTGTGTGTGTGTGTGTGTGTGTGTGTGTGTGTGTGTGTGTGTGTTTGTGTGTGTGTAAGAAAGAGAGAGAGCGAGAGAGAGAGAGAGAGAGAGGCAAAACATTATTTTGAATTTGAAAGCAAAATATCACCAAATGTGGATATACACACACTCACACACATGCGCGCGCAATATGTGTCATTCATGTAGATGTTTTGTCCACTGTGACCTGGAAACGTAGAATTCATACATGAGATGTTGTCTGTTCTAATGGATTCATTTAGGTCAGATTTATATATATATATATATATATATATATATATAAATCCAATTGATATAATCCTATGTTTGATCGTGACCTGGTCTCCATTTGACCTTAAGCTGGTCCTCTTTTCAGCAGTAATAAGTACAGTATCAAAAGAAATCAAACCATACAAGAAGAACATCGATCCTGACAGTCTGTGCAAATTGTTAACGTGAAAGGCAATGTATAAACAGAGCGACTTATTCACACATAGCTGTCTTTATGCGTCTTAAGGTTGCATTTTTAAAATATACACTTACATTTTGCAGACATTCTTCACCAATAAATATAGATGCAAGTCTGGGGAAAAAAACCCCAACATATTGCGATTATTTTGGGATTAGACCACTTTTTATCATAGAATTACTGGACTAATTCATAATAATGTCCATCCTCACAAAGGCTTCCCTCTCAGTGTTGTTCTTCAGCGGTTATCACCTGTGCTGAGTTCGAATAATGTATTCCATGACACTCTCCACATGCTAGCGAGCAGTCAAAACCTTGTTTTTCTGCAGGTACACCTTTTTGTCACAGTCACACTCGCAATCACAGCGGATAATGCACAGAAGCTTGGGAGGAGCAGGAGGCAAGTGTGCTGTGCAAGGCGGCACCATCTGGTTGTCAACAATCTTCCAGCCCCATTGTCCCGGCACAAGTGTGTCATTTCCAGTCCACTGTTGGACTTGCAGATATGTCCTCAAACTGTGGTATTTGGTAGCAGAGGACGTTGTTGGCAGAGTGTGAACTTGTATGAATGTTGTCCCAGACGCTACCTTTGAACAGAACATCATGTATCTAATCTTGTCAAGGGTGGACGCTGTCTTCCTATCATACAAAGACAACAGCATCTGCTCAGCAGCAGCAACAATCTCATCTTTCTCTAAGTTCTTCAGGAATGTCTCTGCCAGTTCACAAAGTCGTTCTGAGCTCAGAAATTTCTGGAAACCTGTCCGTTTGCCAGTTCCAAAAGCTCGGGACGTTGTGTCACAACCTATGGCTGCATGGATGACAGGCAAGATATGACATAAGCTGCTAAGTGAACTCTGAAACTGCTTGATGTTCCAGCACCTGAACGGCTTTCTGCTTTTCTTGAGAAAGACTTCCTCTGAATCACTATTGAAATGGCAGACCAAAAGGACTAAAAGATCTGTGTCATCGTCAACAACCACTGTCTCTTTGCCTTCTGCACTTTCCTGAACCTCAGCAACAATCATGCAGTCAGCATCTCCTTCAGAACAGATTGTATTGCAACCACGAGGCAGCTGTGGGGTGTTGTTTTAGCTCCTCCTTCTTTGCATCCAACTTGTCAGAAATTGTGGAGATAAGATGCGTTTGCCCTCCATGAGAGAAATTATACAAAGCCAGTCCATGATCAAGATCTTCATCTGACATTGGTTCGGTGAAGTCCGTGTGATCAGTAGCATTTGATTTGAAAGTGTCAATTGAATTTTGAAGTTCATTTTGAACTTGTTGATCCACTTATTCCAAATGAAGGTGTTCTGGAACAAGATCTAGGTTCTGTGTAGTTGGCAGCTTGACTCCACATGCTTTAGCAGTCACGAGTGCGTTTAAGCAAAGAGTCCACTAAAATGTCCCCTTCCTGCTCGTGTCACTGCTTTTCCTTGCGTCATGTGCATGACGGTGTTTGGAGAGAAGGGCAATTCCAGAACCTTTAACCTCTTGCAACCCACTGCCCTCCATCAACCGTCCAATGCAGCCTCAGAAGCTCATTTCAGCATGGAAAGCACCAAGGCGCAGCACCATCGACTTCATATAACTGGCAGGAGACTCATTAGCAAGATGTCAGTGGCTTTCCACCAGAGTGGTTGATCCAGAGTCAGGACAGGTGTTGAGTTGTGTCGTGTGGCCTGTTTTGTGATGAAATGTATGGTAGAGTAGAGACAGGCCATGTCACTTGGACTGAGATCGATTATGGGCAGGAAGCCAGAGATGCCACTGTGACTGCCCATGTGAACAGCTTGCATCATACCTGACCAACCAGGCCTCTCTCTCTTCTGTTGCAACGTTCTGTTTATACACAGATATGCATCGTGCGTTAAAATCACACTGACTAGCTTTTCTGTACGCTATCAGTTGAAATTCGTTTGTTTTCTGGCATATACATTTATGTAATACCTTGTTTTCTTATTGCCTTTCCTCAAGTTCTTTTTTTCATAAAATTGGGGTAGTACGTAAGAAAAGTCTTCCTGTGCTTGTTCTTTTCCTTCAGTAAACAAGATTCCTTCTGTTAGTTCTCTCTCTCTCTCTCTCTCTCTCTCTCTCTCTCTCTCTCTCTCTCTCTCTCTCTCTCTCTCTTCTTTTCTTCTTCTTCTTCTTCTCAATTCCGTCCCTCTCCTTCCTAAACCCTCCCTCGCCCTTCTGCCTTCCTAGCACGCGCGCGCGCGCGCGCACACACACACACACACACACACACACACACACACACACACACACACACACACTTTCACAGTCAGTAGTTAAATGGAGATAAACAACAACCAAACAAAAAAACACAAAACAAACAAACAAAAGAAAACAATAAAAGCTAAGCCTTGAAGACAGTGCTTAAGGAAATAAACAAACGAATACATATGAAATAAATACTGATGGGAACGAAAGCCCACAAACTTACTATAAAAAATGTTATTATCACCTTTGCAGCCCTTTTCCGATAGTACAGAAAATGTTTTGTCAACACTGCATGGGTGTTTGCAAACCACACATGTGTCTTGATATTAGTCCATTTCCATTTTGCAAAGAAATCTCAAAAAAGAAAATCTTTAAATTTTCAGCGAAAGAAACTTTATTAAGCGCATGGTTTACCATACTCTGACTTCACACACGCGAACACGGGCGAACCTGTCTACCCCTATGCCACTGCCATGCAGTCTGTGCTAGCACACTTTAAGATCATGATAACTGTGATTATATTTTAGTAACAGTCTAATTTGACTGTTTTAAGTACACTTGCTTTCTCGGAAGCATTACTTAAAAATGAAGCAATGTAAAATCATGTATGATATTCAGTACGCTCAACAGAGAAGCATAAGATACAGTGGTAGGCAGATTCAGCTGCGCGGACGAAATGCCGGAGAAGCGTAGTACTTAACAGGCCCATCCCCGTTGTGGCATCCTTGACAAGGTGTCAGTGACGTGACCCAGTTGAGAGTTTCAGACTCAAATATGGTGTTCCGTTCGCGCCATCTCCTTGTGTTTATTTTTCTTTATTTAATTTTCCTGCTCTTATCTGACATTCGATTTTCTTCGATTTTTTACAGGTGATAGTGTGAAAAATCCTGAATACATAGAGCCAAAAAAACCTTTTCTTGCAATTTTTTTGAGGTATTTTCGTAATTTTCTTAGACTAATAAGGCCAGAGGTGAAAACGAACGATCTGGTGCAAGGGGGTCACTGAGATGTAAACAACGTTATATAGTATGCAGGTCAATGGACGGCTCACATCAGGTGGAGCTACAAGGGGGCCAGTGGTGGAGGGTTGCAATTTGTCTGTTTTTCGGAAAGTTGGTGATGTGAAATCTTAAGTTTTGTGTGAAATCGTTATATCTGTGGTTGTCTCTGTCTCCGTCTGTTTCCGTCTCTGTCTGTGTCCATCAGTGTTAGGTGTGTTGTGTGGTGGTGGTGGTGTATGTGTGTGTTTGTTTGTGTGTTTGTTTGTGTGTGTGTGTGTGTGTATCACTATGTGTGTGCGTGCGTGTGTGTGCATGCATGTGTTACAGAGAGAGAGAGAGAGGGCGACTATGTAAATTCAGTTATTAAAGGAATCACTCTTTGGAAGAGATGAGTAACAAGATTGCACACCAGACAAAACAGCACGGAGGACGCTGGAAGAGGGAACTAATTAAGTTGCGGAAGTTCCCCTCTCCGAGCTTCACTTGAAAAAGCGGAATCCAGTTTACAGGAACACCTCTTCACTAGCAGGTATTCTGACTACATGAACATGGTGCATGCTTTCCGAGTGCACCGGAACACAAATATCGACATTGACAGAATGCTGGAACCGACCTTGGCAGTAGACATCCCATCTCTGCTGGCATTGATAAATGATTTGACTTCGTAGCTGGAACGTCCTCTCCTTTCTTTTCTCTTTTCTTCTTTTCTTTTCTTTTCAACCTAGGTACCATCTTGAGTGGCACAAGACCTGGGTTGTAAAACACGAGTGGTATTCACGAACCTCTCGGATGGTACTCTGGACAGCTGCAGGCCGGATGTAAGATATTCCGAGGTACATGTTTGCTTCCAGGGCGCTGTCTGATCCCTGGTGTTTAACCCCCCCCCCCCCCCCCCCCCCCGCTCCCCCAACACACAATCTTGCATTATCCAACTGCGTCGGTGCGTTTCCATGGGGAAGCCAAAATAATTGGAGGTGGTTAGACGAATGACGGGCGGAAACGGTTCGAAGGGGCGTTTCTTCCGAACCTCCTACCCCGTCTCATCTCCTCCTTCTCCTTACTTGGGGTTCATTGCTTTGCCTACCTCCTCATGTGTTACCTCACTGGCCCACGAGAAGTATGTTTCAGCTTTTGTTGTAGTTGTTTGGATTCTCCACAAAATGAAAGGAATGATAGGAATGTTAGGTCTTGGTGTGCTTTGCACTCATTGTCTGTATCAGTTCCTCACTTGTTTACAATGTGCTATTGTTAAGTTACTTGTGCTTCTCAGTATGTGTCTATATCTGTTTCTTTTTTCCGAGCTCTTTGTTTTGTTTTGTGTTTGCTTTAAACACGCACTTTAGACAATACTGCCGATTACTCACGGATTAGGATTACAATGCCAGGAAGAGCATGGAGATGTGCTTTTCTAACATTACGTCAACACGACCAGAACGACAACACCCGACTCTGAGCGGTGAGATGACTGATTTTTTTGTTTTGGTCATCCGAGGTTCGAACAGACACCCAGCTGTCTGAGTCCTGCAGGCAGACCTGGCAGGTTCGCTGCACATATTCTGACAGTTATTGGAAAGGGTGGGGAATGCGTAACTTCCAAAGCACGCGACCTTAGTACCGGCGTTATGTTCGGCGGTCTTTTATCACCCAACTGTTGCCCATGCTGGGGCCATTAACGCTGGTCACGTCCGCACGAACACGACATTTATGAGTCCGGAAGGGATCGTGACTTGGTCAGTGGCCTTGCCCGCCGTCAGGGCTGGCACAGGAACAGCAAACGTGTCCCTCCTGATACCGGAGCTGGCAGGGGAACACGATTGTCATTAGTTGTAAGAGGAGACAGCTGGGCGAATGGAGGTTGACAGAGATACTACTATGGTCACAGGCATAGAAATTCATAGAGAGCTGTAACTGCCGGCTGTACAGAAACACCGGAAGCAGGACAACATGCGGATCTCGATTTAATTTGAAGAGTTGTTGTATCCCGTGTTTCAGATGGAAAGACGTGTGTTTAGCCACTGTGGTGGGATTCCTTTTGGTTCTTTATTGAGACTGAAAGCCATGTTGTCACACACACACACACACACACACACACACACACAGAGGGAGAGAGAGAGGAGGGGGGGCGGGTTAGGACGATTTATGTCACACTGTTTGCATTTCAGATTACTGTTGCTACAGTTGCTGTTTTTGTTGTTGCTGCTGCTCCTTCCCTCAGTACTGCTGCTGCTGCTTTTAAATTTTAAAAAATTCTATTAAAAGGCAACTGTTGTTATTGTTGTTTGATGACGATAGTCTTCACTGTTGGAGTTTGCAAGCAAAAACGAAGGCTTGAGAGTCTCGCCCGGCCCCTGGCCTCCTCCGTGGTTTTCAATCTCTCAAAGTGCCCCCTGTGGGATAGTGTCTGTCCACAAGACAGACAGGGCAGCGGAAGCACGGACAGGGGAAGCGGATGTTTCCAGAGAAGGTGGAGGGTACGGTCTCTGACGTTACTGAATTATTCACCAGGTGCCTTCCCAGTCCCTGCACCAGAGGCCGTGAAGTCATCTGTTAAATTGGGGCGGCTTCCTTGGTGGAGCATTAACAGGGAACGTACACCGCTATTCCATTGCCTTCAGAGAGAAGCAGTAATGGGGATGGGGGTGAGTAGAGATAGAGAGGGAGGGAGAGAGAAAGAAATAGGGAGAGAGAGAGAGTTAATATGGGGTAGGAGCTAGTCATTACTTGTTAAAATCACGGTTCTTCGTCGATGGCAACTCCTAGTCCCCTCATCTAAATGGCGATGATGTTATTACAACGATGCTTATAATGATGATGTTTTCATTCTTCTTTGTCATTTCTCTGTTGTTAGTTGTTGATGATGTCAGTGATAGAAAAGTTCAGCGTGTTTACCTAATGTTTAATGGTGTGTTTTCAGCCAGTTTGATTGTCTTCCCCTGTCTTTCTGTTGCTGTTGTTTTTCATCTGTTTTTGCTTCCCTTCCCGAGGCCGTTCTCCTTCCCTCTCTTCCCTTCCGCCTCCCCTTTCCTCAACCATTCATCTTAAACGGGGTTTCCTGCACTTAGTTTCAGTGTCAGTTAGTCATGATTTGAATTATTGGGAGGGAGGGGGAGAGAGAGAGAGAGAGAGAGATTGGGAACACTGTTATAAAGAGAGAGCTTGAGCGAGGTTTCTGCGCGCCCGCCCGGCGCGCTCTGTTTGGACAGGGACTAGATTCATCTCTCTCCTCGAAACATCATATCAACTCACTCGATTATTAATTCATGAACATAAACAGTGGATGGTGACATCGCCGTTTCAGTTTCAGTTTCAGTAGCTCAAGGAGGCGTCACTGCATTCGGACAAATCCATATACGCTACACCACATCTGCCAAGCAGATGCCTGATCAGCAGCGTAACCCAACGCATCACCGTGTGTTGTGTCAGAAAGCACAGACGGATGTAACAGCAGTCGATGGGGACAGACAGCGGTCAGGACACAGCAGTCACACGTCGTTGATGCCGCGCTGTTGCAGACCGCTGTTGCAGGCGCAGACTAGATACCATGACTTCGTTAATAAAGCAGGTCAGCCAGCTAATTAGCTGACTTTCAAGCTAACTGGCGATCCCAAGTGGCTAAAACGGCGAGGTAATGGACTGACTAATAAGCTGATGGGGACGGCTGGAGTTGATAATTGTGACTGATAGCAGTCACTGTCTGCCAGAGAGACAGGGTTTGATGGACTGGTGTTGTGAACTGCTGGTTATGGAGGTGGCGTGAAGTGATTCGTTGTCAGTTGGAACCGTGACACCACCAGAGGGGCCGGGGGTAATCGTTGCCAAGCGGGTTTTTCTTCTTTTTTTCTTTTTCTTTTTCTTCTCATTTCTGTTTCTCTTTTTTCTTTTAAAGCGACGAATAACGTGCTTGGTTGTCACCAGCTCTGGACCTCAGCGTGGCTTGGAAAGGAACGCGACACATTCCATCTCGATGCATTGACATCACAAACACGCGCGCAAGCTCGCATGCATTTATATACGCATGCGCGCGCGCGCACACGCACGCACACACACACACACACACACACACACACACACACACACACACACACACACACACAGAGAATTACAAACACACACACACACACACGCACACAGAGTCCATACTTTACTACCATATTTAGTACTTGTTAGCGTGCTGATTTACGTATTGCTTATTTGTCTTCCTTCATCATTTCTGCCATCACTTCCTTCCTTCATTCCTTTCTTCCTTTCACTGATTCCTTCTTTTCAATGCACTGCAACTGACGTTGTGGCTTATTGTCCTCCATACAGTACAATGTATTAAACTGCATACAGTACAGTGCAGAACAGTGCATTGCAATGTAATACAATACAATGCAGAACAGTGCATTGCAATACAGTACGATACAATACAATGCAACTGTGATGCAGTACAGTACAGTACAGTACAGTACAGTGCAATGTAATGCAATTCAATGTTCTGCGATACAGCACAATATAGTGCAGTACAGTACAATGCAATACAGCACGGTACATAACAGGAATGATGATGTGTCTGGTCTTGGCAGACAGGCCACATCAAAGCTGTGGTATGAACACTGGGTAAAATGTGGAAAAGAGGGGATGGAAGGGAAGGGAGGGTGGGTGGGAGACTCCTCGTTACTGATGTGTGTGTGTGTGTGTGTGTGTGTGCTTGGCTTCGGTTGATTAAAGCTCACAGCACGGCAGCTTAAAAATCCGTTTCGTTTGTGGATTGAAAAAAAAGTTTTTCTTAAAGAAGACGGATAAGGTACTATGATGTAGATTAACTCACTGTGTGTGTGTGTGTGTTTGTGTGTGTGCGCGCGCGCGCGTGCGTGCGTGTGTGTGTGTGTGTGTGTGTGTGGCGCACGAGTGCGTGTTCGTGCGTGCATGTGTGTGTGTGCGTGCGTGCGTGCGTGTGTGTATATGTGTGTGCGGGCGTACATTTGTATATGTGTGTACATGTGTTCGTGTGTATGTATGGGTCTGTGTGTGTTCGTGCCAATCCGGGTGTGTTTGGATGTATTGGAATGATTGAGAAGTACGGTAAGGATTACAAAGGGGACAAGTGATACCGAGATTCCCCCCCCCCTCTCTCTCTCTCTCTCACACACACACACACACATACACATACACACACACGCACACAGCATATTTTGTATAATTGATAATATTCATAGATAGTTGATAGTCATATTTTTGTCTTTTATTTAAATCGAATATCACTTTTTGTACGTGTGATGGGGAGGTGGGGGTTGGGGGGTGGGGGAGCAACAACAACAACAACAAAACAAAACAACAACTTGCTACTTGGAATTTGCTCGCACTTGCCCAGCTCGCTTTGGTTGTTGTTGTTGTTGTTGTTGTTTGGGTAACAAGTTTCCGCCACAGCACTAAAACCAGTTCCTTGAACAAGCAGTCAGGGTGAATGGCAGCACAACGGTACCTAACTAATCTCCTCCTTGATCTGGCTGTGTGCTGCCAGAAATGGCCAGCTATTTATTTCACTGTCTGCTACTGGATAAACAAACCAAAAAAAAAAAAAAAAAAAAAAAAAAAGAAAAAACAAACAAACCCCAAACAAAAGCTCTCGGGGCTGGGGTTCGATTCTCTGCCCCCCCCCCCCCCCCCCCCCCCCCTGAAGGGAGTTGTTGCTTAAAAACCAGCCTGACACGAGTACCTGTTCTGAGTTTTATTCCCCAGGGGAACTGGCTGGCTGTGTGTGGCTGCTGGGAGCCAGAACCTGACTGGAAGCGGGTGTGTTATGTGGGCAGTCAGTCAGTTTACCTGTCTGGCCCGACTGAAAGTAAACCCCGGCATTGCCGGTCTGTGCTAGATTATTAATACAGAGGAGAAAAGGATCGTCTTCTTGTCGAGCTTTGGTGGTGTGGTTGGCGTTGTGTCGGTCAGTATGAACTTCCGGTTGCGTTGACGCAGTTTGTGTGTGTGTGTGTGTGTGTGTGTGTGTGTGTGTGTGTGTGTGTGTGTGTGTGTGTGTTTCTTTACCAGATTTCAGTTGCTGTTTTCCAACTCTTCCTCCCCCAACTCCTCCTCCATCTTCTTCTTCTTCTTCTCTTTCTGTTGTTGTTGTTATTATTATTATTATTATTATTATTATTGCTATTGTTATTATTTTTATTTTGAGTTTTGTGGCTTTATGAGAATATGAGAACAAGATAAGACACACAGAGAGAAAAAAAAATTGCCAACTGCCTGAAGAAGAATGCTGGTGACGTTGACTATGATGATGACGGTGGTGGTAACAGACAGACAGACAGACAGACAGAAGTAAAGCAAGAAAATTCTTGTCGATATCGTAGAACAGATAGGAAACCGTGTGTGGAAACAACAGCTTACCATTCATGGGCGACAGGTGGGTGAGGGGAGAGAGAGAGAGAGAGAGAGAGAGAGAAGAGGACGTTGACAACTATCCTCTCCTCAACCATGTCTAGGGACCGTGCAAGGGCCCAGCGCTGGCCAGCAAGCTCGAAAACAGCAGAGAACTGATCTGTTGCTCAAACAGACGAGCAGTGCTGGTGTGATAGATTTTTTTTGTGCTTGTTTTTTTTTGTTAACGATTTACAACTTGGGGTATTATCGGTGAAGATAACTGGGTAGCAGAGTGTTTTTGTGTGAGGTGGTTTTTTTTAATTTTTTTATTATTTTTTTTTAAAAATAAATAATGAGTGTTTCGTTCAGTTTTTATTTTCTATTGACACCCATTGGGTGGAAAGATCCCTCTGTCTGTCTGCCTACCTGCTCCCCTCCCCCCTCTCTCTTTCCTCTTCCCCCGCCCCCTCCTGTGTGTTAATCGCATGTGTGTGGCTGTGCGCGAGCAAACATGCGAATCAGTGTGTGTGTGTGTGTGTGTGTGTGTGTGTGTGTGTGTGTGTGTGTGTGTATGCACATGACTGTCTGTTTGTGTGCGTGTCTGCATGCGATCGTGGGGGCGTGTGTTCCCCACTATGAGCTATTCAGAAAATTAAGCGGCTTTTATTTCATTTAATTTTATTTTTTTCGTTTTTTTGTTGTTGTTTTTTCCGAGAGCAGAATCACGTCAGATGACGAGTGGTTGATGTCATTACTCGCCATTGAGAGATGACAAATAGCTGTCATTACACCTCGTTTAAAAAGCCCAAGACGATGCTGGCAAGGACTGGAAGCATCTGGACCTGATGCTGGCTTTGGATCTGTGTAGATGATGATGGTTCTGAAATATGGGAGCGTGGGGGTTGGGAGGGGGTGGGGTGGGGGTGGGGGGGTCCTATACCTTTTTGATATTTCTTGTTAATTTGTTTACTTGTATTACGTTTCTCTACCTCTTCCTTCTTCTTGAGGTGTTTCTTCATCATCACTAACACTTTTCCTGAGTTCGATTGGGTAACACGTGGATTGTCTTTCTCTTTGTTACAGCACTGAGCAAAGAGGACACCATACATGAGGGTGACGAGGACAGGTCTTTGGTAAGTATAATTATATGGACTCGTGTGTGTGTGTGTGTGTGTGTGTGTGTGTGTGTGTGTGTGTGTGTGTGTGTGTGTGTGTGTGTAATGCGCGTGCGCGCGCACACATTTGTTGTTCTTCAGTTATTTATGATTACATATTGGTCAAGTTTGGTCAATAGTGCATGAAGGGGGTGGGTAAAGGACTGTACAGACCAGTGTGTATTTTATCTCATGACGATAATGATCGAGGGAGTAAACTGAAAGTTAGGCTTCTGTTCCACGGCTCTATGAGATCTGTGGCAGAATTCACCAATTTCGGCTGCCTGTGTTGGGGGGGAGAAAGGGCGGAGGTTATTCCCAAGTCTCCCGCGTCAGCTCATGTGCAGACTTTCAAATGCCTGAACCCTCCTCCAAGTGTAGATGAACGCACAAGAACAAATATACGCACCTCAAAGGTCCCGTGATTCCTATCAGCGTGCGGAAGGTTATCGATACACCAACACGCCCAGCATCAGTGCTCCCGTGCCAGAAAACGGAGTGCGGTTGCCTAAATGCCAGGTTGAAAGGAGGAGACTCAGTGGGAGAATAAAAAAGGGCCCTCTCGTCGAAACGACTGAAGGCGGGATCACAGCCCAGGAAGAAAGAAGTGTTTGGCATCCTCTGATCTTCTTTTCGAGGAGGGAAGTGGTGGGGGCAGCCCAAGCAGAAGTGCGAAACGAAGGACATGGCTGTCGGATGATGACTGTGTGATGATGATGATGATGATGACTGTGTGATGATGATGTTGATGATGATAATAATGAAGATGGTGAACTGTATGCTTTGCACAAACTTCTCATTAACCAGTCTACACATCTTGGCATGTCATGCGTGCAGCCCATTCAATGTGACTACGTACAGGTCGGTGTGTGGGGAAAACATGAGAAGGAAGAGGGGAGTGGGGGTGCAGTATGGGTGCTTCTCGCTTTTTTTTTTCTTTCTTGCTTGCATTATTTCTTTCTTTCTTAGATTTTGTTGTTGTTGTTGAAATATTGCACTGTCAACCCCGACTGTCAGTCTGTGCTTCTCTGTTTGTATATGTGTCCGTCTGCGTCTCTCTGTTTCTATCTCTAAACACTCAAATACGCAAATTCGTGTTAAAAGCCAGAGAATGACTCTACTCACCCTCGTTTTGTTTCTCTCTTTCTCTCTCTCTCTCTCTCCCCCCCCCCCCTCTCTCTCTCTCTCCCTGTGTGTCTCTGTCTGTCTCGTCTGGAGAGAGAAACAGAGAGAGAGAGAGAGAGCGCATCTGTTATCTTTCACAAGCTTCACACATAACAGTTTTCATCTTCCCTCCGCTTCCTCCTGTCTTCCCCCCCCCCCCCCCCCTCACCCTCCCTGCAAGCCCCCCTTCCTGTCTGGTTCCTGCATCTGCACTCATCACCTCATCACCTCACCTGTCTCCGTGCTTCTCTCTGACTGTTGTTCACCTGATCTGACAAGGGAGGAGATGGTCATGGAACTGACTGACGTTGATCCAATCCACGTGAAGCCGTCAGCACCAGAGAGGGTATAACAATGCGTGTGGTGGAGTTTACCATCCTTGCCCCGTCAGGTACCGTGAGAACGCAAGCAGTAACTGGCTAGCTTACCCGGGTGGAGTGCGTGTGTTCTCGCCCCCCCCCCCACCCCCCGCCCTCCCCAACCACCCCGTCACCCCCTCCCCACCTTGATTCAGGGTATAGGAGTTGATAAGCCGGGCGCGTTCCTTTTGTTCTCTGAAGTAGAAGCTAGATCTTCTGTTGATGACCCGAGGCTAGTCGTGATAGATGAAGACTTCTTACCTTTCTGACGGTTCCTGGGGTTCATTGCTGGAAGTCGTACTCCTTGATCGACACGTGAATCTCTCTCTTCCCCCCCCCCCCCCCCCCCCCCCCCCCCGGGTCATCTCTCTGGATTGTAGTCTCTTGTCTATGTCTGTCTGTCTGTTTTATTCTTTATCTCTGAGCGCACGGGCATACGGCCATACTCACTTGAGGACCTCTGTTCCGATTTCTTCCATCATTCCCGTGCATGCATGACTGATGCCTGTCGTGTGTGGTGATTTGTGTAAAAGTCTTGAGCGCTAGCAGATTGATAAGTATTGTCATTGGATCGACGCGGTAGCAGTCTCCACTCTGGTGAGGCTTTCACTTTGTATCAGTCAGCTATCTGTTCATGAGTGTATCTTCATTGATCCAATACGGAGATTAGGTTGTGCATTCACAGGACTCGTGCTTTACATCCCATGCGGTGTAGAGAAATGGCAAAATCCCAAAATAAAAGTGGATAAGACTGCAACCTCTGACACACACACACACACACACACACACACACACACACACACACACACACACAAACAACAACAACATATCCACATATAACCGTGTTACTCATTGTCAAACACCACCTCAGGGATGACCTAAAAAGTTAATCAGCACGAAATGTAAGATCATTGAAATGAGTCACGCAGTGCGACATAAATGAATGAAGCTAAATTCTGGGGATGCGGTACGTCAAGGGCATACTTCAAAAGTCTAACAAAACTAGTCCTAAGAGAATGTCAAGTATCACTGCACTGGGATGGCCCCGCTACAAAGTAACAATTGTCGCCAACTGAGTCAGCGATGCACTGCCAGAACAGCCACAAAAGAATGTAAAGTACTACTACACTAGTTTGGCAGAATAGTTAAGACGCTCAGCTGCCAGTATAGAGAGTCCGCTAGGGTGTGGGTTCGAATCCCGCTCTCGCCCTTTCTACCAAGTTTGACTGGAAAATCAAACTGAACATCCACCCCCGAAAACGTAGTATGGCTGCCTACATGGCGGGGGTAAAAACGGGCATACACACAAAAGCCCACTCGGGTACATACGAGTGAACGTGGGAGTTGCAGCCCACAAAGGCAGAAGAAACTGAGTGTCTGGTCATTATGGGATGAGACGATAAACCGAGGTCCCGTGTGCAGCACGCACTTGCCGCACTGAAAAAGAACCCATGGCAACTAGAGTGTTGTCTTCTGGCAAAATCCTTTAGAGGAAACCCACTCTGATAGGTACACAAATATGTAAGCAGACACTCAAGGCCTGACAAAGCGCGTTGGGTTATGCTGCTGGTCAGGTATCTGCCTAGCAGATGTGGTGTAGCGTAATATGGATTTGTCCGAACGCAGTGACGCCTCATTGAGAAACTGAAACTGAAACTAGCATGAACCCCGACTTAGTGATTGTCGCCAGCTTAAGGTGAGTGACGAACTGCGTATATTATTGAATCAGAACAGTCACCTCTGAAGTGACTCAGCAGCAGTGCAGGGCCTCCTCGGGTGGCCTAATGGCGTCATGAAACCGTGGACTTGAGACACAAGGAGCCTGTGTATGGCTGTGTGTAGGGGGCCCGAGATGAGCGTCGTGGGGGGTTGTGACGTTCAAAACAAAAGGTGAAGAAAATGGGACAACAGGGAAAATCGTGATTTTTTTCAGTTTTTCTTTATTAAAGTTAGCTAGCTATGTGTTGAATAGTCCAGTTGGTTGTTTATTGTAGGTCCCCACATGAACCTCTTTTCAAATAATAATCTACAGAAGTAGTGCATACAATATTTGATTATTGATTTTTTTTTCTTCCTAATCCCGCTTCACACACCCCCTTACAATACTATGTTTTTTCTGTCCAATCACTGACACTCACCCTCTCTCCATTTTAGATTTTGTACTCTTTCTTTTCCACATTCTGTTCTCTCTCTCTCTCTCTCTCTCTCCCCCTCTCTCTGTGTCTGTCTGTCTGTCTCTTCCTTTCTTAGTCCCCTCCCCCTTGCCCCCCCACCCCCACCCCCTCCCCTCCACCTCAACCTCCCCCCCCCCTTTTCATTCGATTATACAGAAATGTCGATTTCTAATTAATAATAACAATCATCATTATGATAGAAATGATAATAATCCAAATGATAATAATAATATCATTTATTTTCAGTCTAATATCATCGCCTTAGATGAACAGACTGTAAATAAATAAACGAACGAATCTTTATCACAGCCTGGCCAAATACATGGAAATGGGAGTAGCAGTTGGCGTTTTTTATGGTGTGTTATTTTGTGGAGAGGGGGTTGGCTGTACCTCCACTCCACACTCGCATACATCCTCTCCTTGCAGTTGAACACAAGAGAACTCGTTGGCTTTTCCACACACAATGGCAAATAACTGTGAACCCACAGTTGAGGAGTAGGGGAGAGGTGACCATCGTCATGAACACCGTTGCACGCATCTCGCACTCACACACACGGCAGGGACAGAGTGAGACCTTGAGGGATGATGATCTTGAAAACAAGCACACAGCACAGACTGTATTGTTGGGGTTGGGGTTGCGCCAGGTGTTCGAGGGGCTGCTGGTAATGAATCATCATCTCTCCCCCACCACCCTCCCAGTGATGAGAAAGAGGAGGGTAAGGGGAAAGAGAAGGTGGGCGAGGGGGGGGGGGGGGGGGGCGCGGACGCTGAGAACATCCCAACGGCCTCCTCAGCCTGTCTTCCCCACTCTCCCCCCCCCCCCTCAGTCCTCTTCCCTGTGGTGTCTGAGTGCTGACCATTAATCACCCCCCCCCCCCGGCTTCCCCCTCCTCCCTCCCCCACCCCCCACACAAACACACTTCCTCATCCTCCAGTGGGGTGACAGAGTGCACTGAACTCTCTCCTCACACCCCTCTTTCTATTCGTTCCCCCTGGCTGCAGAAGAATACGCACGTCCGTGCGCATGTATACATAGTCATACATAGTACGAACGTCAGTCGTGTCCGACTGTGACCCATCAGGAACAGCAGAGGGGGCAACTGCTGTCCCGACTATCTGGGTTAGAAATTGTTTATGGTGGATGCAGTCTTGCCCAAGTTACATCCACAGTCAGTCGGCCAAGAGGGTTTTTTTTAGGACAGTCGGCGTTGGGATGGTTCCCAAAGGCTAACTAGCCCTCAAGGCTGCAGCAAGCACGAGGGGCCAGTGCAGTCATGCCTCCTAATTTGAGAGTCACAGTCCTTTACAAAAAACAACAACAAAACAAAACAAAAAAACACACACAAAAAAAAAAACTAAGCTGTAAATGACTTCCCGGAGAAACCATTGATCATACAGCTCTCACCTTGCTGTTGGCCCAAAATAATGTAAACTTGTGTCAGTCTATGGTTATAAGCTGAGCGTTGGGCATATACGAGCATACATACAAATATAATGATTTATGCGTCCACAAACTCACAGACAGACAGACAGAAACACACACACACACACACACACACACACACACACACACACACACACACACTGCAAGAGTGGGAAGGAAGGCTGGAACAGAGAGGTATTGGGGGAAGTGCGGAGGGGGGAGGTGGCGGTTGCGCGTGCGTTCTGGGGAGATGGGGGAGGAGAGTCGCGGAGGTGGGGAAGGGGTGGGGTGGGGTGGGGGGATTGAAAGCGAGACAAAGAGACAAAGACAAGCGGATGGGCGGCTGATGTGACAGACAGACATAGACAGATTAGGATATCTCACACACACACACACACACACACACACACACACACACACACACACACATTGCAACACAAAACTCAATGCAACACATACACATAACACACGCGCACACACGCGCGCGATACAACACCACACACACACACACACACACACACACACTCACTCACTCACTCACTCAATCACTCACTCACTCGCACTGGGCGTGGGCTAATGAATGAAAAAGCACAACTCTGTAACCGCTTAACCCATCCTTTAGTAGCCTCTTCCTTTTTTTTTTTCTTTTTTTTTTATTACGCTTTTTTTTCTCACTGAGGTTAAAAATACATTTGATTCAGCTTGGTCTGGGAAAATGGTGTTTATGAGTTGGACGCCCCAAAATGTTGCCGCCATAGGTCTGAGGGACAGAGCAGTCATTGTTCAACAGAGGAGTGCATGTGCACTGTGCGTGTGTGGGTGTGTTGTGTGAGAGGTTGTTTGCCAGCAGTTGGGAAGTTCCCAACCAGTCAGAATCAGAATTTTATTCAGTAAGGCCAAAGCCCCATTTGAAGGGGTTGTGAACTATAATAAGTACACCACATTTTGCAACAAAAAGAAATCGCAAAATATAAATATATTGCAAATGTTATCTCCCATATGCACACACACTCGTGTTATCAGGAAATTGGAAAAAAACACAAAAAAACAAACCAAAACAAAAAAACAACTCCAAAAACAAAACAACACAAACAAACAAACAAAAAACAACCGACATACGTACACACACACACACACACACACACACACACACATATATATATATATATATATATATATATATATATATGTGTGTGTGAGTGTGTGTGTGTGTGTGTGTGTGTGTGTGCACATACACTCGCTGTATACAGGAACCCATATACACTGAAATAATCACAACCATAGGTATACACATGCATACACATGCACACATAAACATACATATATGTATTCAAGATACAGCAATTTCTCTTATTTTAGATGCTTCGTATATGTAATTAGCAAGATTTCGAATTGTGCGTTCATTTCTAGAAGCCAAAACTGAGATGATTAACTCGAAAAGAGAAGTCAGAACTCAGAGAGAGAGAGAGATAACGATAACGATAACGATTTTTTTTTATTCAAATAAATGCCAAAGCCCCTTACTGAAGGG
>NC_134876.1:18943768-18946268 GCF_041734735.1 Babylonia areolata | reverse complement strand
CCTTGCTCTCGCCATGGATTATTTAACCTTAACGGACACTGTATTGGCAGACAAACAAATTCCTTAAGCATAATGTCGCTTTGTTCTCACCATGGATTATTTAACCTTAACGGACACTGTATTGGCAGACAAACAAACTCCTTAAGCATAATGTCGCCTTGCTCTCACCATGGATTATTTGATCTTAACGGACACCGTATTGGCAGACAGGCACCTTAAGCATAATGTCGCCTTGCTCTCACCATGGATTATTTGATCTTAACGGACACCGTATTGGCAGACAGGCACCTTAAGCATAATGTCGCCTTGCTCTCACCATGGATTATTTAACCTTAACGGACACTGTATTGGCAGACAAGCGCCTCGAGCATAATGTCGCTTTGTTCTCACCATGGATTATTTAACCTTAACGGACACTGTATTGGCAGACAAACAAGCACCTTAAGCATAATGTCGCCTTGCTCTCACCATGGATTATTTAACCTTAACGGACACTGTATTGGCAGACAAATTCCTTAAGCATAATGTCGCCTTGCTCTCACCATGGATTATTTAACCTTAACGGACACTGTATTGGCAGACAAATTCCTTAAGCATAATGCCGCCTTGCTCTCACCATGGATTATTTAACCTTAACGGACACTGTATTGGCAGACAGGCACGTTAAGCATAATGTCGCTTTGTTCTCACCATGGATTATTTAACCTTAATGGACACTGTATTGGCAGACAAACAAACTCCTTAAGCATAATGTCGCCTTGCTCTCGCCATGGATTATTTAACCTTAATGGACACTGTATTGGCAGACAAATTCCTTAAGCATAATGTCGCCTTGCTCTCGCCATGGATTATTTAACCTTAACGGACACTGTATTGGCAGACAAATTCCTTAAGCATAATGTCGCCTTGCTCTCGCCATGGATTATTTAACCTTAATGGACACTGTATTGGCAGACAAGCACCTTAAGCATAATGTCGCCTTGCTCTCACCATGAATTATTTAACCTTAATGGACACTGTATTGGCAACAAGCACCTTAAGCATAATGTCGCCTTGCTCTCACCAGGATTATTTAGCCTTAATGGACACTGTATAGGCAGATAAGCGTCTTAATCATTCTGCCAACATGCTTTCACCAAGAATTATTTATTACTAATAATGCCATCCCCCCCCCCCTCCACACACCCCCAACCCCCCATTCCCCGTCCTCCACCACCACAGCCAAGAAGAAGCACCCCCCAGTGAAGCGGCACAACTCTGCAGGGGACATGTTGATCTCCTCCCATCCCCCCAGCAGCCAGGCGGACAGCCGCACGGTGGCCGTGTCGGAGCGCACCCAGCGACCCAAGTCCGAGGGCCACGCCTACAGCAGGCACGTGCTCAGCAAGCGGACCTCCAGCTACGGGGTGAGCAGAGAGTGAATGATGAACGATATGGATACTTATGATAATAATAATTGTTATAGCGCCTGGCCTCGGTCGGAGACCACAAGCTCTAAGCTCTTTACCTGGGTAGAGAGCCTTCTGACGGCTGCGATTTAGGCGCTCATCATTCGTTTTCTGTGCCATTTCAATCAGATTTCAGGCACGACATGCACACGTTCACACTCAGACATGTAACTTTTTACGTGTATGACCATTTTGTTTATTTACCCCGTCATGTAGGCAGCCATACCCCGTCAGTTTTCGGGGATGTGCATGCTGGGTATGTTCTTGTTTCCAAAACCCACCGAACACTTGACGTGGATTACAGGATCTTTAACGCGCATATTTTGATCTTCTCCGTGCGTATACACATGAAGGCGGTTTAGGTACTCACCAGGCGCCGTTACCGAGATTCGAGCCCGGGACCCCCAGATTGAAAGTCCAACGCTTTAACCACTCGGCTATTGCTCCCGTAGACAGTAAAGGCCGTTCACCTACCTGCGTGTCTTTTAGACACACACCTCTCTTTTGGGGGTAGGGGTGGGGGAGGGGGGGTAGGCGTGATCAGGAATAATAATAGATGGGTAGTGTACCTACAGGTCCACCCCCCCATCCCCCGCCCCACCACCCCACTCCGTCACTTACACACACTTGCGGACACGCGCTCGTGAGCACACACACACACACACACACACACACGGACGCACACACGTGCGTACTACACACACACACACACACACACACACGCACGCACGCACCGCACACACACATACACACGCACATACCCACAGACGCTCGCGCGTGCACGCACGCACACACGCGCACACACACACGTACGTTCTAAATTCGTCTAAAATCACAATTAGAGATGAACATTTCACAAAAGAACATGATCGTACAAACACGTAAGCACGGACGGACACATACACACTTTAAAATAAACGAACGCATGTATACATAAAGAGGCATGTGCACGAAAACGTGTACACACACACACACACACACACACACACACACACACACACACACACACACACACACACGTACTTGCCTTTAATAATTGTAAGTTGTTCAAT
>NC_134876.1:18926268-18938768 GCF_041734735.1 Babylonia areolata | reverse complement strand
GCAGCAGGTGAGGCGTGCTGTTTGTTGCTGAGGACACAGTTACTGTACAGAGCCTGCCTCCTTGTTTTCTGGGCCTCTTCTGCTGTGTGACCACGTGTAGCAAACACCTTCAGCGCTGGAAATTAACTGCTTGCTTGGTGATGCTGACAGCGCGAAACGAGCCGCCGAGTAACCTGAAGGGTACAGCCGAGCCTTAGTATAATCGCGTCCAGTTTTTTTTGTTTCAGTTCCAGGTTCAGTTCATTTCAGTTCAGTTCCGTTCCGTTCAGTTTCTCAAGGAGGCGTTACTGTGTTCAGACAAATCCATATACGCGATACCACTTCTGCTTAGCAGATGCCTGACCAGCAGCGTAAGTAACCCAACGCCTCAGTTTCAGGGAAGTGTGAAAGCTGTGTAGTGGGGACTTTTCCATATTATACACTACACCAGATCTGCAGTAAATGAATGGATAAATAAAAAGATAGATTAATGAAATAAAAAGCAGATGCCTGATCTTTAATATAAACCCAGCACGCGGGTCAGGCCGTGAGAGCCTACATAACAGTGTTGGAAGTTCGACATTAAACCTTTCAGTGTAACGGTTTGCACATTTTAAGCATGCAGTGACATGATAATAATAATAATAATAGTGATAATTATATTCATATTGCGCAGAATCTTGTGCAGAGACAAATCAAAGCGCTTTCGCACCAGTCATTCACACGCATGCATGACTCTAAAACTGGAGAAACTGAAGACAAGGAAGAGGCAGGGTAGGGAGGCTATTTTGGGAAGAGGTGGGTTTTAAGGCCAGACTTGAAAGAGCTGAGTGCGGAGACCTGACGAAGCGAAAGAGGAAGTTCATTCCAATTGCAAAGTCCCGAGACAGAGAAAGAACGGCGGCCAACAGTCGGGTGTTTGAATCTGGGTATGCGTGAACAGAGTAGTGGATCCGAAGCCGATCGTAGAGAGCGAGATGGAGTGTAGAGGTGTGAAGGCAGCTACAGAGATAGGAAGGGGTAGATTTGTGAATACAATTATAACATAGAATGCTGATCCTGTACTTTATTCTGTGTGAGACAGGAAGCCAGTGGAGATGTTGCAAAAGAGGAGTGATGTGCTTAGATCTTTTCTTTCTGGGGATGAGTCGGGCAGCAGAGTTTTGTATGCGCTGAAGGGACTGAATGGATGAAGCAGGCAAACCAGACAATAGAGAGTTAAGTAGTCAAGGCGAGAGAATGAGAGAAACAACAAGTCTACATGTTGCGTCAGTGGACAGATATTTCCGCAATTGACAGTAGCAGGATTGACATGTCTGATTTATAATTTTTGCATGGACAGTGTGTTGTCTAGGTCAACGCCGAGTTTCCTGACTGAACTGAAAGAGGGATGGATGTACTGCCAAGTATGATTGGTCAATGATCAAAGCTATGCTTTTAACCAATGTTTTTATGATTATGAAGTTGACTGTGAAGCTGAGGACTGTTTTTTTTTTTTCCCTCCGATGATTAGCCTTCTCTAAAACAACATTCACGCAATAGAAATTCTGACATATTTTCGCAGAGGGACGTGTAGTAGAATTAGAAGTGCAAAGTGACGGGCGCAATAGCCAAGTGGTTAAAGCGTTGGACTGTCAGTCACGGTGACGGCGCCTGGTGGGTAAAGGGTGGAGATTTTTCCGATCTCCCAGGTCAACATATGTGCAGACCTGCTAGTGCCTGAACCCCCTTCGTGTGTATATGCAAGCAGAAGATCAAATACGCACGTTAAATATCCTGTAATCCATGTCAGCGTTCGGTGGGTTATGGAAACAAGAACATACCCAGCATGCACACCCCCGAAAACGGAGTATGGCTGCCTACATGGCGGGGGGTAAAAACGGTCACACACGTAAAAGCCCACTCGTGTGCATACGAGTGAACGCAGAAGAAGAAGAAGAAGAAGTGCAGAGTGCATTCCCCCTCCCCTCCCATCGTTCAAAGAAAACAAAGTAAACGTAACCTTGGAGCTCCTTGTCAACATGTGCCGTTGTAGTTCCCGGCTCCCAGCCCCCATGTAATGCATACATGTAGTGATTGAGGCAGGAGTGCTTGTGGTGCAAGGTGAGATCAGGTTCGGCTTGTGCAGCGTTAACACGTCTGCCGGCCCCGCTGGGAACAGTGTGGGTGTGTGGGAGGGGGCGGGGAGGGGGGTGGGGGGCGGTGTGATAGATACCCCTGTTTGCGTACTGTTGGTGATTGGTGATTCTCTTTCTCTCCCACCGATACACACACACACACAAACACTCACAAACACACAGACACACACACACACACACACACACACACACACAACATTGCTCTTTCACACACACACACACACACACACACACACACTAACGTTGCTCTCTCTCTCTCTCTCTCTCACACACACACACACACACACACATGCACGCGCGCGTGCACGCACGCACGCAAAACCTTTGATTCTTCCCCTCCTGTCTATGCCCACCAGTATCCTTCCCTGTAACCCCCCTCTTCAGTCTGTTTGTCTCATTGTCACGGTCCCTCCTCTTGTATTGGTGTGGATGCTAAAAATGAGTGTTCATAACACCTCCCCTCACACACACACACACACACACACAGAGGAGGGGTGGTGTAGAAAGATATAATGAGTGAGAAAGGAGACAGACAGACACTGAGATACAAAGAGAAAATACCCAGACAGTTGTGACGTCAAACAAAAAGAAAACACAGACCTATACACGCAGACAAGCAATTTCTGTTAGCTGTCATCCCGTGTTTCGACAACGGATCCACTCCGACCCCCCGCTGAACACCCTCACGGTCCACCCTAGCCTTGTTCGAAACCCGGAAGATTCACTTCGACTGTGCTGAACACCCACAAGATCCACCCCGGCTCTGCTGGGAACCTAGAAGATTCACTGCCTACTAAGTACTATGCCGAACACCCACAAGATCCACCCCAGCTTTGCTCGGAACCTAGAAGATTCACTGACTGCCTACTATGCCGAACACCCACAAGATCCACCCCAGCATTGCTCGGAACCTAGAAGATTCACTGCCTACTATGCCGAACACCCACAAGAATCACCCCAGCATTGCTGGGAGCCTAGAAGATTCACTGCCTACTATGCTGAACACCTGACAAGATCTACCCCAGTATTGCTCGGAACCTAGAAGATTCACTGCCTACTATGCTGAACACCTGACAAGATCCACCCCGGCTTTGCTCGGAACCTAGAAGATTCACTGACTGCCTACTATGCCGAACACCCACAAGATCTGCCCCAGCATTGCTGGGAACTTAGAAGATTCACTGACTGCCTATTATGCCGAACACCCACAAGATCCACCCCAGCATTGCTCGGAACCTAGAAGATTCACTGCCTACTATGCCGAACACCCACAAGATCCACACCAGCATTGCTCGGAACCTAGAAGATTCACTGCCTACTATGCCGAACACCCACAAGATCCACCCCAGCATTGCTCGGAACCTAGAAGAGTCACTCTGATCATGCTGAACACCCACAAGATCTGATCCAAAAAATGTGCCGCTAAAACACAACCAGATTGCCAGATTTTTAGTAAATATTCATCTTTGTCGATGATAGTAGTCAAACAAAGAGGCTGAAACCAATGCATACACTTCCGTTTGTGGAGGGGGTTGTGCAATTATTTTCTTTATCATTATTATGATTTATTTATTCATTCATTATTATTGTTCTTTTAAAGACAGCATTCTTTGTGATTTGGCTGGAGTGCTGAACGCTCAAGGCTTTCTGAAGTAACGGAACAGACGGCCCCGCAAGTGGGTCAATTAGCTTTTTGGCAGCGTGACTTTGGCACAGGTATCTGGCACAAACATTCCTTACTGGAGCGTGAATAACCCAGATACCTTCCCCGAGGGCTTTGGTACACGTGGACATCATGGAATGACTTTAAAAAGAAAACAGAATGTACGGAATTTTGAGTGTGTTGAGTGTTGTGGACAGCGCCTCGCACGTGCCACGCAGTGACTCCAACTTGACGTTTTTCTCTTGTCTGTGCTCGCTTCAAGGAGAAGACATTTCACATGATGCGGAAGGGCTTCCGATGTTCTGTGCTGCCGGCTGCAGTCAAAAGATCGTAAATGGCATTGCTCAGCAAAGCGTGGGTCTTCAGTCATTGTGTGTGAAAATTGCAACGTGTGCAGATGCACAGAGAGAGAGAGAGAGAGAGAGAGAGAGAGAGAGAGAGAGAGAGTTTTCAGTTCACGTGTGGGCCTGTACATCTTAGTAATGTATGTTTAGGACCCGGAGCTATGTGGGTAGATGGTCTGGCAAGTGAAGGGCCTGTGGTATGAGAGACAGGTGTTGCTGATGCAGTTGCCCTGTGTTTACTCTCTGCCTTTAATACCGTTCACAAACCGGCAGTGCTTGTTGACTTGAGCGATGGAGGGGAAGTGCCTGGTTTTTATGGGCCGTTTTGTCTGTCTGTGCTGCTGCTGCTGCTGCTGCTGCTGTTGAGTGTCTGCTTGCTGCTGCTTGTGGACTGAGTTTGTCAGTAAGTGGGGACAGACTTTGCTCTGGGGGTTTATTGTTTATTTACCCTCCAAAACTACCCCCCCCCCCACCCCTGCCACTTCATATATTTGGGGGTGGGGGGTGGCCAACATTCTCCATCCCTTTTTGTCTGTTTGTCTGTCATTAGTGGGGGTGGTGGGTGGGTGAGTGTAATCCCAATCGTCTGAGCTGTTTCATTGGCGTTGTCACCATCCTGTAACCCCCCCCCCACCACCACCACCACCTTACATACACATATACAGCCACACAGTCACCCACAGTCCCAGCGCTGACACTCCTAGGGATCTATCATTGATAGGTCATCATGACGCCACACACCAGAGGAGACCCTGCACTGCGTTTGGGTCACACGAGCAGTGTACAGTTGTGCCTGTTTTGATTCCAACATACGATAGGGTCACCACCTACTAACCCCACCCCCATCCCCCAACTACTGATATGACGACAGCAATTACGTATAGTGGCGGAGTCGGCCTGAGTGAGCGCCTCCTCTACAAGGACTGGAGATGGCCACGGCATCCCTCCGCCAACAGTCCCACCCCCACCCCCCACTCCTTGAATCTGCAGACGCTTATGAATCTGTCGACACTGAAGACTCCGGCGGTAACGCACCCGCTTTAGGCAATGGAACTGAAGTGGAAATGGAAACCTTGGTCACCACGAGAGCAGGTTCATGAAAGGCGGCAGAGAACACAAAGATGTGTTCTTATAGTGCTAAAATAGTTGGGTGAACCCGGAATAAAATTTCTGTAAAATGTCGCTCTCCTTCCTTCCTTCTTTCCCCCTTCCACCACACCCTTTCTACCTATCTGTCTGTCTGTACTCCTTCACCACCCCCCCCCACCACCCTCACTCCCATCTCTGCGGAGTTCCCAGCAGTGTCTTTTACAGTTGCCAGTAAATCATGGCTGCCATTGTTGTGCTGCGTGTCTTTTGTTTCACCGCACTTAGGTTGTGGTGGTGGTGGTGGTGGTTTTTTTTTCTTCCCATGTTTGTTGTATTTTTTGGCGTCGTTTCTCATTCTGCCACAGTGTGTTTGTGTAATGTCTGTCATTCTTAGTCAGTTAGCGCCCTCTCCCCATTCATCCTCTCTTTCTCTGTCTCTCTGTATCTGTCTTTGTCTCTCTCTCTCTTTCTCACGCACATATGCACACACACACACACACACACACACACACACACACACACACACACACACGTACGCACTAACAGAGAGACAGGCAGACAGAGACTATTTCACACGTATATATATATATATATATGTGTGTGTGTGTGTGTGTGTGTGTGTGTGTGTACGTATACACGCATACGGGCGGCACACACGTTCACACGCATGATGCATGCACTCAGTCGCATGCACTGATGTAGACGCACATGTGTTCGCATGGCAACACACACACACACACACACACACACACACACACACACACACACACACACACATACACACACACACACACACAAACACACACACACACACACACACAACCCCCCAAAAAAAACCCACAAAAAAAAACAAAAACAACAACCAAAAAATACCAAACACCCCCCGCTTCCATATACCGCAGAAAAAAAAAACAACAACAACCGCACACCATCATCTCTCTGGCACTGAGTGTTTCTTTCAGGACAGACACAGGACAGACAGGACAGACAGTGTTGTATTATGGAACAGCCGTGGATGTCGTTCCACTGAGCCCCACTACGGCAGTACAGTTATAAGTGTGCGAGCTGTTGCTAAGCTGTTGGAACTCTCTCTCTTCCCGCCCCGCGCCCCCCCACCCACCCTCCCCAAAATCTCCCGTCTACCCTCCGTCCCCCCCATGGCCCCCTTCTCCCTTTCCCCTTCTTCCCGTTTTGTTTTTGAATCTCCCTCGTCACTCTCAACTCAGCCCCACCCAACCAATCGCCTCCTCCCCCCCCCCCCCACCCTTCCCTTCCCCCCCTCACCCTCCCCGTTCCCACCCCGATTAAAAAAAAAAAAAAAAAAAAAAGAAAAAAAAAAACACAAAAAACCCCCACCTCCTTGTTTTTGTTTCGGCAGTGAGTGCAGGATGTGAGAGAGGACCGCCTGTTGTGAAGTTGACGAGTGTCCTGATGACGGCTACTGTGGTTTCTGGCACCGAGTTTTTTTTTGTTTTTGTTGTTTGTTTTTGTTTTTTTGCACACACGCTCACATACACACACACACGCGCGCGCACAGATAGACACACACACACACACACACACACAGACACACACACGAACACGCGCGCACGCACGGCACCGGCGCGCGCACATACACACATTGACGTACATATATACACACCACGCGCACGCACGCACCCACGGACGCGCGCGCACACACACACACACACACACACACACACACACACACACACACACACACACACCGCGAGGTGTATTATTGTATTGCATTCAGTTGTGTGGGAGATTGTTTTGTTTGCTACTGACTGGAGGTGTTGAGGGTATACCACACTGATGGATATCTGCCCTTACACCCCGCCCTCAACACCACCCCTCATCACATCATGTAAAGTGTGTGTGTGTGTGTGTGTGTGTGTGTGTGTGTGTGTGTGTGAGAGAGAGAGAGAGAGAGAGAGAGAACTCGGCAGAACTCAGAACACATTTAATTGTCGTAAAACCCATCATAGGAATTGTGGACACTATAAACTAAACACAACAAACAAACGTGTGTGTGTGTGTGTGTGTGTGTGTGTGTGTGTGTGTGTGTGTGAGGAAGGGAGGGATGGACGGAGAGAGAGGGGGTTTTTTCTGCTGGTTTCCGCTCCTTTTCCCGATAGATGTCTTCCTCTCTTCCCTGCACACACACACACACACACACACACACACACACACACACACACACACACACACACACACACTGACTGACACTGTTGCAAGCATTGACACACACAGTCGTGCGCGCACAGGCGTTCAACCTCCTCGCACAATCACATACACCAGAAACAGCAAGCGTGCACACACACACACACACACACAGGCGCGCGCGCGGGCACACACACACACACACACACACACACACACACACACACACACACACACACACACACACACACACACACAGGGGTTGTTATTAGCCTCATTACGGCTAAAAGAATTTCTACCCCGCGTTGCAGCTTTTTGTTTTATTTTACTATAATATTATGTTTTTCAAGGGATGGAGAGGAGCAAGGGTTTAAGATAGAGTATTGGAAAGGGGTGTGTTGATGGATCAATATTACATCTGTAAACACATAGCTTGACCTATATCTGTCTGTCTGTATGTCTGTCTCTCCGTCTCTCTGTCCCCCTCCCTCTCCCTTCCCCTCCTTTCTCTCATTCTTTGTTTCAATTTATTCTTTCTGCCTCCTCTTTCTCTAGATGCCCATCCATGCTTGTATGCATTCACGTGTTTATTTATTTATTTATTTTTTTTTTGTTTGTTTGTTGTTGTTGTTTGCGAGTGGTGTGGTGAGTGTGTGGGGGTGAAATGGAGAAGGAGAGAGTGTGTGTGTGTGGATGTGTGGATGAGGTGCTGCTGTCTCTTTTCACGTGTCAGATAGAGAGATGGAGAAAGAAAGACTGAGATAGAGAGAATGTGGCAGGGCGATGAAATGCAGCCAAGACACCCCCCCACCCCACCCCCCACCCCCCTCTGATGATTGAACCGATGACTGGAGTATCAGGTACAGAGATGTTGTAATCAGCGATACCTTTTCGGCTTGCAGCATTGATTGCAGAAGGAGAGGGTAAAAAAAAAAACCCCAAAAAAACCACACACACAAAAAAAACTGGTGCTGGTATGTCAGTGGAATGATTATGCCAGGGCATCGTACACTCAAGAGAGAGAGAGAGAGAGAGAGAGGAGGAGAAGGAGGAAGAGGAGGGTATAGTTTTGCAAAACACCTGTCATTCTATCTGTGTAAAGGAGACTTGTGTTGCATCATCAAAACACACCGTTCGTTGTGGGTGGTGGGTATCTGTTAGACTCCTGGTGAGCAGATTGTATGTGTGTGTGTGTGTGTGTGTGTGTGGAGGGGCGGGGGTGCGTGTGTGTATGTGTTTATGTAGTATTTGTATAGTGTGTGTGTGTGTGTGTGTGCGCGTGCGTGCGTAAGCGCTCGCGCGTGCGTGTAGTAGTAGTAGTAGTTGTAGTAGTAATAGTGTGTGTGTGTGTGTGTGTGTGTAGGGGAGGGGCTGTTATGAAAGAGGACGGGTGGGTTATGAAGAGGTTAAGGGTGTGCGGTGTGGGATGGGTTGGGGTTGGGGGTGGGGGCGGCTCTGTGTATGTGCCTGGGGGTTGTGTGGGGTGTGGGGTGGGGGAGGTAAAGACGTCCCTTCTGGCATATCTCTCTTTGCCCGTTTAATAAACATTTGGCTGGTCGGTTCACTTTATTGATTTCAGACATAAAGCAAGAGGGGCGGGGGGTGGGGGGTGGCGGTGGTGGTGGTGGTGGTGGGGGGGGTAAGGGAGGGGGAGACGCAGGTGCAGGTGACGCAAGAAAGATGGTGAGAGGAAGTGGAGGGGGAGGGGGGTGGTGGATGGTGGTAGCAGAGAGAAGGCAGAAGACAGACGGAGTGGGGTGAGAGGAGGGTGGAGTGTGTGAATGTGTGTAAGTTTGAACACAGCGCTTCCGCGGGGCTTTAATGTACACACACACACACACACACACACACACACACACACACACACACACACACACACACACACACACACACACACACACACACACACACACACACACACACACACACACACACACACACACACACACACACGTTTTAGTTTTGTGTTTCTGGTTCCGTACGGTTGCTGTTGCTTCTCCTTATCACTTTTTTTTTCTTTCATTTGTTTTGTTTGTTCATGTATTTATTTTGGGGCGTTTTTTTTTGTGTGTGTGTTTCCGTGTCTTCTTTTAAACACAACGGGAGTCGGAATGATCCGAATGACAATGAGACTCAGTGTGTGTGTGTGTGTGTGTGTGTGTGTGTGTGTGTGTGTGTGTGTGTGTGTGTGGTTTCTTCAGATTTAGATACAGCGATCACAAGTTAGAGACTAAAATTGTGAAGGCGGAATAGAGCGGAACGTGCGTTACAAATCTGCACAGAGTGATATATGTCAGTATTAATGGAGACGCATTTCAGTTTACTGTGAATGTTCAAAAATATTAATATGCTGAATTGCGTAAAATTATTGTCAAAATATATATATATATAGCTCCAAAATCCGTTTTCAGTTTTGATTAATACTAAGCGATAGTTACTCTTTTTAAAAACCTGAAATTAAGCGACGTGTAACTCCGAAATCCGTTTCCACTCTTTTGGAGTTGCTTATAAATACAAATCGTAGCAAAACTGTTAAACTGAAAGTGAACCACAAGTTATAGTGACTGATGCTCCATATCTGTGAAACTGCATGTTCGGTGCATATCTGTTATGCATGTGTGGGTGTATATGTAAATGTGTGTCTTCATGTTTTACATCTATTTGCTTATTTATCATCATTGTTACCTTATTTATTTATTTATTTATTATTGTTATTAATTTATTATTATTATTATTATTATTATTATTACCTTTTTATATATTTTTTTTAACATTATAGTTATTATTTATTTATTTGTGTAAGCTTATCTATTATTTATTCACCTTTTTTTTCTCTCAAGGCCTGACTAAGCGCGTTGGGTTACGCTGCTGGTCAGGCATCTGCTTGGCAGATGTGGTGTAGCGTATATGGATATGTCCGAACGCAGTGACGCCTCCTTGAGCTACTGAAACTGAAACTGAAACTGCTCCATCAGTGATGCTTCGAGTATGATTCTCAGCAGTCTGTGACATCGGTTATTGTTGACATGGTTTCTTTTGTCAGTCTGCTGCGGAATGTTCCTGTTGTAATTCCTTTTAGTTATTTTGTCACTGAAGCCTCCACCCACCCCCAGCCCACCCCTTCTTTTTTTTTTTTTCCTGCTCTGCTTGCTACCGATAGGCTATACCTCTCCTCTCCCCTCCAAATGAAATGTCCTTGTGCGTGAAAGCGTGCATGCAGTCTTGTAGTGGACAGACAGTAAACCAGTGGGAAGAATAAAAGAAGATCTCAACAAGAAACTAAGTTACCTGTATTGGAGTTCGGTAAAAGGTCCTCTGTGCGTCTGCATTTAAAATAAACTATGATGAATAAAACAAAATAAATATTTGGTGTCATATACTGTACCATGTCAAACTGATGCAAAAACTAGGCCTTTCGGTTTTTATAAATAAATAAACGCATTTCAAACAACACATTTCTACAAAATAAAGGATGAGTTGGGAAGTGGGGTGTAATGTTTACTTGCCTGTTTATTTCATTTGATTCCTTTATTTCATTAGTGTTATGAATTGTTTTTCTCTTGTTGTTGTTTTTTTCCCTGCAGTGAAAACCTTGGATAAGCTCTCAAAAAGCCTGAACAGCATGTTCGGTTTCTGCGAAGATCAGGCATCTGCTCTCTCTCTGTCTCTGTCTCTGTCTCTCTCTCCTTTTTGCGATCATGTGTGTGCATGTGCACCTCAAATGTTTACAGACCGGTGGTATAACATTAAATTCTTTGAGTCCTCGTCTCTCTCTCTCTCTCTCTCTCTCTCTCTCTCTCTCTCTCTCTCTCTCTCTCTCTCTCTCTCTCTCTCAGATGTGGTGTCAGTACCGCATAAGAATCTGCCTGCACGCTGTGACACCTCCTTGAAACTGAAACTGAAGCTCGGGAAATCACCACGAGCTTTTTTTTTTTTTTTTTTTTTTTTTTTCCCCCTAAGGACCGTGTGGGACTGAGGGACACCCATCCACAATGCCACATTGTGCGGTGCATGGGTGTGAAAGACACCCCCCTCTCTGTTTCTCCTCCCAGCCTTCTTGTTTTATCAGCTGAGCGACACAGGCGTCTTGCAGGGTTGTATGTAGGTGTGACCAGGAAAGAAAAGAAGAAGAAGAAGAAGGAAGAAAAAAAGAAGAGTAGTTCAAAGGTTCATCCCCTCAAACAAGGAGTCGTCTGTGTGCATTGTGTACAGACACGGGACCCGCAGCCAAGGTCACTGAGGACAAAAAGAAGGGAAAAAAAGAGTTCAGAACAGAGCGAGAGATTGAGAGAGGGGCGAGGGGTGGGGGGGGGGGGGGGGGGGATTTTCGATGTACACAAAAAGGAATTTACCAGGGGACTTGCACAGTTTTCTTTTTCGGGGCATCAGTTGTGAAATGATGATGGATTTTCGGCAAACAGCGATGAATGCAGACATGGTATGAGCACCACTCATAACCTGGGGTACTTTCTTCCACTTGCACTTCCTTTTTCTTTTTTCTTCTTTAATATTTTGAGATATAAAAAAAAAATACACTAATAAAAACACCACAGCCATCGTGCATAAAATGTTAAAGGTTCCACAACCCTTGTTTCTTTATTTTAATTTTATTTTTTTATTAAAAAAAAATTACTGCTATTCAAAATCCCCTGTCTGGGCTCGGCATAGGAATGATTGTATTGTATTGTATTTCTCTTTTTGTCACAACAGATTTTTCTGTGTGAAATTCGGGCTGCTCTCCCCAGGGAGAGCACGACGCTACACTACGGGTGGGGGGAGGGTGGGGGGCGGGGGGGGGGGGGGGGGGGGGAGAGAAAGGGCGACAGCAGGGATTCGAACCCACACACCCTCACGGACTCTCTGTATTGGCACAAGTTTTTATATTGATATGCACTTGTATGTATCCTAATTTCTACTCTATCTGTGTTTGTGTATGATTTTCGATTTATGTTCGTATCTTGTTATGTACTACCTCCCCCCCCCCCCCCCCCCCGCCCCCCCCAATATTCCTTGTGACCCCGGTACACTTGGTAATAAAGACATATTCTATTCTATTCTATTCACCATTCTGCCACCTTCCTCCTAATATGCCAGTCAGCATGGGATCAGAATCCAAACCGCGCC
>NC_134876.1:18856268-18921268 GCF_041734735.1 Babylonia areolata | reverse complement strand
TTAACCAACCATATCATAGCCTTGATATCTGACTGTCTGTTTCAGTTTAACCAACCATATCATAGCCTTGATGTCTGTCTGTTTCAGTTTAACCAACCAGATCATAGCCTTGATATCTGTCTGTTGCAGTTTATCCAACCATATCATAGCCTTGTTATCTGTCTGTCTGTTGCAGTTTAACCAACCAGATCATAGCCTTGATATCTGTCTGTCTGTTGCAGTTTAACCAACCATATCATAGCCTTGATATCTGTCTGTCTGTTGCAGTTTAACCAACCAGATCATAGCCTTGATATCTGTCTGTCTGTTGCAGTTTAACCAACCAGATCATAGCCTTGAAGGAAATCCGATTACAGGAGGAAGAAGGGGCTCCATTCACTGCTATACGAGAAGGTATATTATTTATTGATTTTATTTTCTATTTTTCATTAAAAAAAAAAAGAAAAAAAAAAGAAAAAAAAATTCTGGATGTGGGAGGGTTGGAACCGAGACTGATGACTGATCCTGGTTGATCTCTCGGAGGAACAAAAGATAACAGCACGTTGTGTCATCATCGTTGGACTCATGCAAGTGGCTCCGGAGCCTTGCAGCGCTGACACAGGGAGATTGCATGGAATGCCAGCAGGCACGACAGGCAGAGGCTGACAGAGGTCTGTGTCACTGTTCTCAAGCAGCTTGCAAGGTGCTGGCAGATGTGGTCTCCCTGTCAGATGTCTGAACTGGGTGTGTGGATATAATAATGTTGTGATGTGAGACGGAAGAGGGGGTATATACCACATGTAAGGTGTATGCTGTTTAACCACCTTCTCTCGCTTCCTAGGTGGATGCGTTACCTCTGGGCCATCACTCCACTGTGTTGGTGGAGACTCATTCTGGATGCACGCAGTGTGTGCCTTGTCTCTATGTACTGTTTATTTACCTGTGGGATATCTGAATTGGTAGCATAAGCAGCACTGACTTGAAGTTGTGTGCCTTGTGTATGAAGAGAGTTACCACTCTTTACTATTTGTTAATCATTTAACTCTCCTGGCCTCATTGTTCTTTCATTTCGGGTAAAAAAAAACAACAACAACCAACCAACCAACCAAACAAAAAACCAAAAACCGCAGAGGCAACCATGAGTTTGTTTTGTGTTGTCTATATATTCTGTGTAGCATATTCAGGATGAAAAGGCTACGCCAATCTTGAATAAAAAAACTAATTTGTGCTTGAACATTTCTTCCGTCATTGCTGCTGTGTGTACGTGTCAAATGATAGGTCTCTCTCTCTCTCTCTTTTTAAAATTTTATTATTATTATTATTTTATTATTATAATTTTTTTTTATTTTTTTTTTTTTTTTGCATAAGGACAAGCCTGGAGTTTCCTTTTTTGAGGAAGTGTCTGGGTTTGTTCCAGTGTACCTTTCATTTACCTTTTGTGCTGGCTGAACTGGTAACATAAGCTGCATTGACTTGAAGTTGTTTACCTTGTGAATGAAGAGAATTACCACTCTTTATTATTTATTAACTGTCCACATGTATATGCAGGGGAATGAGTCCACAGGCACAGACATATTCTAGACAGTTAATAAAGTGATGATCACTTTGGCTTTCATCAACATTATTATTATCATCATCATCATCGTCGTCGTCGTCATCATCATACTTTGTGTTTGAGGCAGAGTATTATTACTATCAGTTGTCTTTCAACCAGCACCAGCAGTCATCTTGTTCATATTGTTATCATCAACATTATTATCATTGTAGTCATCATCAAGTTTTCTCTGAAACCACATCCAAACGTGGTCAGGTGTATAATTCATGCCCTCAAGAACAAAAGCAAAGGGAAAAAAATTGTAGAATTTACAATGAAGAAATAAATGATACATTTGTGCCACTTATCGTTTTTTCTTTTTCTTTTTTTGTTTCAGCTTCTTTGCTAAAAGGTCTTCGCCATGCCAACATAGTCACCCTCCATGATATCATTCATACCAAAGAAACGTTGACCTTTGTATTTGAATATGTGGTGAGTGGTGTCCTGATTTACATCTCTTTTAGAGTGCTCTGTGTGTGAGGGGGAGGGGTGGGTGGGAGTGAGCGAGCGAGCATATCAGTGTCATGCTCAGCTTTGCTCTGCGTTACATGGTGTAAAGATGTGATAAACTTTGTGCACATATTTGTTAATCAAGCACATTCCCTTTAACTCACTCAGTACGGCCAGTCCTCTCTTCTCCTCTACACAGACCCCTCGGATGTCCAGTGGGTGTCTGAATGACCCAACCTTTAGCTTCCGTCATCAGAACTGTGGTATTCTTTGTCAACATTCACCTCTTCAGTATAAGAGCGTTCTGCTTGCAATATTTTGATGATGGTAATTGGGATGAAACGCTGTTAACGTCGTCCTCTTTCGCCGTTCGTATGGAGAGAGTTAAGGCTCAGCTCAACTCTGTGTTAAATGGTGTTAAAACATAACAAAAACTTAGTGTATGTATTGTCGTCAAGCATATTCCCTTTAAGAACATCACTTGCATACGCTTGCATGCATGGACGCATGAACATGTGCACACATGCAGGCGCACAGACTGAGTCACTCCGAATTATTCTCTCACTCCTGTCTCTTTTTTTTTTTCATGCACACAGAGGTACATGCAACACACAACACAATACAACACACACACACACACACACACACACACACACACTCACGCATACACGCATGTTTGCACACACAAAACACACACACACACACACATGCACGCACACACTTCCCCACCACCACCTCCACCCCACTCCCAAAAATGCACACATGCTGAGTCACCCAAATTCTGTTGAACATTTTAAATTTCTATGAAATAGCTAAAAGGAGAAAAAAATAAAGGGTGTGGGGAGGGCGAAGAAAAGAAGACAGTAAAACGTTATGATGACATTACCATTTGTCAGCCAGACAGCCTCGCCTCAGGTGTGGGGGCCTACACTGAACCAGGAAATCTGAACACACACACACACACACACACACACACAAGAACACACATGCACATATGCATGCAGGCAGCACACGCACACATACACACACACACACACACAAAACAAAAACACACACATGAACACACACACACATATGCATGCACACAGCACACACACACACACACACACACACACACACACACACACACACACACACATGCACATATGCATGCACACAGCACACACACACACACACACACACACACACACACACACACACACACACACACACACACACACATACACATATGCATGCAGGCAGCACACGCGCACACACACACACACACACACACACACACACATACACTCACGCAAAAAACAACAACGCAGCAATATACCAACTGATTTACCATGATGGAGTGTGTGCATGTATGCACATTGAAATAATTTCTTTTCCTACTGTTTGAAACGCATGCATCGCTGTTTTTGGAGAAGCAGGGAATGAGAGAAGTATTGCCCGCCTTGCAGCTGTGCTGGTTTATGTATGAGCTTGTAAACAGTGTAAATGATAAGGTCTGCATGGAAGAATAAGAAGTGTAACCATTTTGACTCCCAAGAAAAGGGGGAAATATACAAATATGATAAATGATGTAGTACAGTCTGAAAATGCTGCAAAATAATGTTAGTAGCATCTACATATGTTGTAAAATAACATTTAGGGCATTTACAAATGCTGTAAAAATACAGCCTATCCTTTTTTTCTTCTTCTGTCAACAGCATACAGATCTGAGTCAGTATTTAGAAAAATACCCTGGTGGTCTCAATGCATTCAATGTCAAGGTAAGTGCCGTTTTGTCATGTTGAACTGATGCTCTGTGCGTGTGCGTGTGTGTGTGTGTGTGCACGCACGCACAAACCTCACTGGTTATTATTTTTCCTGCCCAATGTTCCCCACAATGGCCACCCCCCTCAGGGAATCCATCTAAACATGGATGCAAGCACAAGAAATGTGGATGAAATTTTTTTTTTTTTTTTTTTTTTTTTAAAGCAAAACAGCTCAGTTTATGCCTGTGCTTTGCTGATGCGTGATGCATTTGTAGAGATCCTGCCCAAGAACCTCCCACTGTGGCAAAATGCTGAAGCTGGAAAATACTGATGTTTTCATACTGTTGTTTGAATTTAATGTCTGGTCTTTGTATACTTTTCCAAAAAAATATGGTGGACTTAACAAGGATAAATCTCTGTTGTCTTGAGTGATGCGTCAGCATGTATGATAATGAAACATACAGTTGATGACTATGCTTTCTTATGTTTTGATTTGTGATGGAGTTGTTGTTCTTCAACCCAATGTTCATGTGATGTTAAACCAGCTCCTTTTCTCCTCCTCCTTCCATCCATGAAATTGGGATGATATATATATATATTTTTTTTTTTCAATTGTAGGATTTTCTTTCATTTTCTCTATATAAGATAAGATAAGAATAACTTTATTATCTCCAACTGGAGAAATTTGGTCAGGTGCATTATCACAACATAGACAAGTAAACAACATGGGGACCATAACTGTAAAAGCCAACAACAGCCCCTACAAATATTACGAAGATACAAATGTAAAACATATCACATACATCGTTTCATACATACATCCACACACTGCAGGTAATAACTAGTATTCTTAATGTAAAAACAGAAAGAATTAAGAAACATTATTTGAATATAATTATAAACATAGCCTACTATACTGCACATTGATTATAATAGACAGATAAGATAAGAATAAAGATGAATTGCGGAAAACCACAACCAGATAATCAGCACACACCCGCACCGCACCCCCACCCCCCCACCCACCCACCCACCCACCCCACACACGCGGATAACTTGATTAAACAAGAGTAATAAACATATGTTCTGAAATAAAAGCATTTCACATATTCGCTTTTAAAAACATTGCAATTAATTATTACATCGTAATTATTAAACAGAAATATATTTAGAATATGGACGTTAGCATTAGACATATTCATTGTACATTCATCCTGCATATTGCACATTATTCTTCCTATGTATTCTTGTGTGTATGTATGTGAGAGAGAAAAGTTGATGGTATTTGTAAGCTATCAGAACTTGGACTGCACCGTGAACCAGCCATACAGTTATCATAAACATTTGTTTCATTATGTATTTGCAGCTGTCATATCACTCATTGTTCAGTCTGTTGTCAATGGGTGTTACAGGGTTTTTTTTTGTTTTTTTTTGTTTTTTGTGTTTGTGCGTGGGAGTTTCAGTTGTTTTAGCAGCAGCCGTTGTGGTGTTTTATTAGCACGTGTATTGTGTGTTGGTGTTAGACTTCTTGTGATACCAGCTATGTGTAACAGGGGTTGTAACAGCATTGTCTGTGTGTGTGTTACAGTTGTTTTTGTACCAGCTGTTGCGGGGCTTGGGTTACTGCCACGAACGGAGGATACTGCACAGGTGAGATACATTGTGTGTGATTATTTCGTGTGTTTATTGGATTGGTTTTCATTCTTTTTGTGTTTGTTCATCATCCACCTTTCTGTCTGTCTATTGCGTGTGAGATTTATTTTTCATGTCTTTATTGGATTCGTTTTCTTTTTTTTTTTTTGGTTTGTTTATTCATCTACTTGTATGTCTGTCTGCTATTTGTATCTCCATCTGTTCCTGTATCTATGTCTGTCTATCTGTCCATGTATCTGTCTCTCTTTTCTGTTTCGGAAAAGATGAAATGCGAGAAGGCAACTGGAGATAGGATAAAGAGGAATGGCAAAATGAGAAACTTTTTTTTTTTTTCAATAAAAACAAAACAGATACCCCTGTTTCACTCCCCCACCTCCCATATCAAATGTGTTTTTGTGGTTTATGTTACCTGCTTGACAGAAATGGGGAGGGTGGTGGGGGGGGGGGGGTGGGGGGCGGGACGGAGGAAGTATCTGGAGAGAAAGTGTGCTGGCTTTGTTCTTCAAATCACCATGCCTCTCTCTGAAGGTTTTGAACTGTTCTGCCAGCCCCAAAATGGCCCCTGTGCAGTTTACAATAAGCAACATGATTTTCTTCTTTTTCGTTCTTGGGCTGCAACCCCCATGTCCACTTGTATACATGAGTGGGCTTTTACCTGTGTGACTGTTTTGTCCTCACCATGTTAACAGTCTGTCTGTCTGAGTGTGTATGTGTGCATGCCTGAAATCTGATTGAATGACACAGGAAACGAATGATGAGCGCCCAGTGGCAGCCGTCAGTCGGCTCTACCCAGGTAGGCAGCCTGTTGTGCAAATGACCCCGTGTTTGTAAAGCGCTTACAGCTTGGTCTCCGACCGAGGATAGGCGCTATAGAAGTATCCGTATCAATCAATCAATCAATGTAGACAGTCATACTGTGTTTTCGAAGGGGTGAATGATGGCTATGTTCTTGTTTCCACAACCCACCAAATGCTGACATGGATTACAAGATCTTAAACATGTGTATCTGATCTTTTGCATGCATATACACACAAAGGGGTTTCAAGCACTAGCAGGTCTGCACATCTGTTGACCTGGGAGATTGGAAAAATCTCCACCCTTTACCCATCAGAAAGCGTGATCAGGTTTTGAACTCGGGACCCTCGGATTAAAAGTCCAATGCTTTAACCACTCAACTGTTGCGCCCATCAGTAACATAATTTTTTATTTGAACGGTGGTTGTGTATTCATTGGAAAAACCCTTTTTTCTGTTGTGTGACGTCCACATGATGGCTGGTTTCAGGGACATCAAGCCTCAGAACCTGTTGATCAGCGAGATGGGCGAACTGAAGCTGGCAGACTTTGGTACGTATGTCCTCACAGAGTGTCATCTGCACTCTTTGTCCACAGGCTGCATGTTTTATCCACAGGTTGCATTGAGTGTGTGTCTCCCTTACATCCCCCACATCCCCCCAAATATCTGTTTTTATTCAAAGTAACTGTTCAGCCAAAGAAAAAAAAAATGTATTGGTGTGGGTTAGACAGCATGAGGGTGAGAGACAGTGGAGAGAGTATTACTGGCAGCTCTGTAGGATGTGCATAAAGTGCTTGAGGTGAAGAGAGGCACAGAGAGAGAAAGGCAGAGAGAGAGAGATAGGCTTTGTGGTGAAACAGCAGGCAGCTATCACAGGACCAATCAGTTCTGCCAACAGGAGGCAGATAAGAGAGCAGTGGCTGTGTTTGTGACAGTATGGTGCTTTGATTATGTCAGTGTGTGTGTGTGTGTGTGTGCGGGGGGGGGGGTGATGGTGTGTGTGTCTGGGTGCACTTTCTCCTCGTGGGCTGACGTGGAGAAAGGCAGAGGGTGCAGTGTGACCTGGCCTTGCTCTTAAGAACTGTATACCCAGGAGTGAGGGTACATACATGCGCATGTGAATTCTTCGTATACCTGCAAGCTTGCCGCCGCACATCCAGAAGTACTCAGTCTTATACGAATGCGTTCTTGCACCACACTTGCATTGTCCCATGCTTTGGGACAATGTGAAAAAACAAAAGAACATCGACATGCATGTGTTTACATGTGCACAAAACTTATCAGCCTGAACATGGTAGTTGCACACAAAGAAAAGTGTTGATGTAAATGTCTGTGCCTTGAAGTAAAACCATAGCCACTGCTGCACAAAGAAAGCAACATTGATGTCAGTAAATGTCATTTATATGCATCTGGAAAATATTCATTTCAACATTACTGCATAACTGTAACGTTCACCTGCTGTCAAATGAACCCAAACAAAACATGATTTATCACATGTTTGAGCACAATATAAGCTTTTAGCTAGTTACTCAGCAAGCTGTTAGCTTGTTGCACTGCTGTTAATGCATACATGTGTAATTTGTTTTCTGAATAAAGATACGTTTAAAATCCAAACGTCTGTGACTTGTTGCTTTGCTGTTGATGCGTACATGTATATTTTATTTTCGGAATAAAGATACGTTGAAAAACCAGATGTCTGTGATACCATGTGAGCGCTGCAGCAAGCGCACTGACCGAGTGCTGTCTGATGGCTGTCAGGTCTGGCACGTGCCAAATCCATTCCGAGCCACACGTACTCCCACGAGGTGGTGACGCTGTGGTACCGGCCCCCGGACATCCTGCTGGGCTCCACGCAGTACTCCACCTCTCTGGACATGTGGTCAGTCCCCACACTTTGTCCTCACTGGGGAGGCCTTGGGGCGGGGTGAGGGTGTGTGGGGTGGGGGCAGGCTGTAGCAGGTGGGCATGGGAATGGGAATCCCTGACTTCCCCAAACCCACCCTCTTATTTATGTATGTGCGTATGTGTTAGATACACATGTATTGTTAAAATATGTACGCAGTGTTGTGTGTGTGTGTGTGTGTGTGTAGTCATATTTTGGTGTGTGTATGTAACATAGATGTAATGTTTTATGTTAACAAAGCGTTTTTGTAAAGCACCTAGAGCAGATTTCTGGATAGTGTGCTATATAAGTATCCATTATTATTATTATGTGTGTCTTGTCTTTCACTCTGTCTGTCTGTCTGTCTGTCTGTCTGTCTGCCTGTCTGTCTCTTGTTCTTTCATTTGTGTCATTCTATTGTCGTTGTTTTTTCTGTAATGTCTTGTCTCTGTCACTTTTTGTCTTGCTCCTCTCTCCTTTTCTTTTCTATTTCTCTTTCGTTTGAATCTTGTTTTCTGTATAAATTTGAAAGTACACTTTCGGTGGCTAAATAGTTAACACATGGTATGTTGCTTCACATTTTTGAGATTTTTTTTTTTCCATTTTAATCTCTTCTTTTTTTTTTGTATATATTATTTATGGTTGGTGTAAAACACTTTTGATATTCTTAACAAAAATAGATTCAGTTTCCAATTTGTTTCTCGTTTTGTGTGATCCAGTTCTCTGTTCAGTGGTCCATAAAGAGATCATAGTTATGGAGTATGACAGATGTAGGGGATTTTCCTGGGGAGATTGGATTAAGGTGGTGCCTGTGTTCTGCCTGCCGCGCAGGGGCGTGGGCTGTATCTTCACGGAAATGATCTCCGGTCAGGCCACCTTCCCTGGCATGAAGGACGCCTATGATCAGCTGGACAAGATCTTCAAGGTAAGCCTGGACATCCCCTGTTGGTCAGGCTGATTGATTGCTCGGTTTTTTTTTTTTGGTTTTTTTTTGCATCCCGCTATATAATATTTAGACTTTTTTTTTTTTTCGTTTGTTTTGTTTTCTGTATTTTGGTGATGATGAGTGATGGTGGGGGGTGATGACTAACAGTGCTGCTGTAGAGGTCCATTTAGGTTTGAGAAAGTGTGACAAGGCTGTGTACTTCCATTACACACACACACACACACACACACACACATACATACACACATCACACACACACACACACACATACACACGCACACACACACACATACACACACACACACACACACACACACACACATATATATATATCTGCTTGGCCAAATTTCGCGCAGCTAATAGTGAAAAAACGACCCATAAGTATATGTATCACCAAACATGGAGTATAATACAAACTCCTCCTTTTGCAACAGTATTCTACTTACAAAGCATACTACAGTGTGTACTGAATACAAAGCCAGCAGTATGTAAACAGTGTATATACAGTTTCAGTTTCAGTTTGTCAAGGATGCATCACTGCGTTCGGACAAATCCATATACGCTACACCACATCTGCTAGGCAGATGCCTGACCAGCAGCATAGCCCAACACGCTTAGCCAGGCCTTGAGTGCATGCATATATGTTTGTGTACCTGTCAGAGTGGATTTCTTCTGGAGAATTTTGCCAGAGGACAACACTCTCGCCATGGGTTCTTTATCAGTGTGCCAAGTGCTTGCTGCACACAGGACCTCGGTTTATCGTCTCATCCAAATGACTAGACGCTCAGCTCGATTTTCCAGTCAAGTTTTGGAGAAAGAGCGAGAGCGGGACTGGAACCCAGACCCTCACAGACTCTGTATTGGCAGATGATCGTCTGAACCATTTTTTTTGCCCTTTCCTCCTTGTATGTACAGCAGTTTACTAACTGATGGCTGTGTGTGTGTGTTTGTGTGTGTGTGCAGATTCTGGGCACACCCAACGAACAGACATGGGAAGGTGTCACCAGGTTCCCTCACTTCAACACCAGTAAGTTGTCTTCTTCTTGTTCTTCTTCTTCTTACTTATTAGATATAACACATTGATTCTTATGCATAAAATTGTTCATAACGCATGCCCACAATATTTAAAATCGTTATTTTGTTTCCAGTTCCAACGTAATTCAGATAGAGCTATTGTCCCAAAGCCTAAAATTGATTTATTTAAGATGAGTCTCTCATTTAATGGAAGCATCGAATGGAACATGCTTCCAAAGACATGTCGTCAAATTCCAGCCATATCTCTCTTTAAAACTAAGATAAGAATATTTCTATTCGATACATTTGATCAACCTACTTGCGGTCTTTTGCAAATGCTTGCTTGTACTCAGTCCACTAGCTGCCATGCCATGATGAATGAAAAATTGAATGTATGTGTATGTGTGAACAGTAAGTGCGTGTGTGTGTTTGTGTGTGTTTGAGTGTGTGGGCGTGAATGTGTACGTATGTCTTTGTTGCTTGTTTTATAATTTTGTGTGTGTGTGTTCTTCTTCATGTTCCTCTTGTTCTTCTCCTTGTTCTTCTTCCTGTTCTTTTTCTTCTCCTCCTCCTCCTCCTCCTCCTCCCCCAGTGTTTGTGAGTTGCATCACCCATGTCACTCCCATGTACAAGTGGGTTTTACCTGCATGACTGTTCTTATCCCACAATGTAGGCAGCCATGTTCTTTTTTGGGGTGTGTGGGTGGGGGTGTGTGCATGCTGTCCTTGTTTCCGTATGTCCTTGTTTCCGTAACCCACCAAAAGCCTACATGGACCACAGGATCTTTAACTCTCTCCATACGAATGGCGAAAGAGACGACGTTAACAGCGTTTCACCCCAATTACCACCATCAAAATATTGCAAGCGGAAGGCTCTTATACTGAAGAGGTGAATGTTGACAAAGAATACCACAATTCTGATGACGGAAGCTAAAGGTTGGGTCATTGAGACACCCACTGGACATCCGAGGGGTCTGTGTAGAGGAGAAGAGAGGACTGGCCGTACTGAGTGAGTTAACATGCACATTTGATCTTCTATGTGTGTATACTCATGAAGGGGGTTGAGGTACCAGGAGGTCTGCACATCTGTTCACCAGAGTGATGGCAGAAATCTCCACCCATCACCCACCAGGCACTGTGACCAGGACTTGAACCCAGGACTCTCAAAGTCCAACACTTGAACCGCATGGTTGTTGCACCTATCAGCACCATTGAGTGAGACGGGGACACACCTTTCAGACTGTTCACATTCAAAAGAAGGAAAGGAGACGGACAGCATCTTATTTCACCAGTTGCATGGCCTGGAGTTAACCCTTTCAACCCTGGAGAGTTTACAGCCTCAGCTGGCCCTCACCCACTCTCCCCATCCATTCATGCACTTAGTCATGCGCACACACACACTCACACACTGTCGTAAATTATGTACAATAAATACAGACTTCCATGTTGGGCTCATTTAGTTTCTTTCTGTTATTTTTCACTCTGTGTGTGTGTGTGTGTGTGTGTGTGTGTGTGTGTGTGAGTTTTATCAGCAACAGCAGGCAGTGGTTTGGAGGTCCCTTGGTGTGTTGGTGATATCAGCATGACTGTTTCTGGGTCACTCACAACCATCTGTTCTCTCAGTGTGCTGTGGAGGATGGTGGCAGAATGGTTAAGATGCTTCGCTGCCAGTACAGTATCCTTGAGAGTGCTGGTTTGAGTCCTGCTCTCACCCGTTCTCCTAAGTTTGACCTGAAAATCAAACTGAGCGTCTAGTAATTTGGATGAGACGATAAACCGATGACCCGTTTTCAGCATGTACTTGGCGCAAAGAAAAAATACCCATGGCAACGAGAGTGTTTTCCTCTGGCAAAATTTTGTAGAAAAAATCCACTCTGACATGTATACAAATATATATATGCTGCTGCATGGACTCAAAGCCTGACAAATGCTTTGGGTTATGCATCTGCTTAGTAGATGTGATGTAGCGTGTACAGATTTGTCCGAACCGCAGTGACGCCTCCTTGAGAAAAACTTTTTGCCAGGGACTGCATTCTTGTTGCTGTGGGTTCTTTCACATCCGCTAATTGCGCTCAGCATGCTGGAGCTCTGTTTATCATCTCTTCATATCATCATCTCATCCAAAAGAGTACTCCCAGACCATCACTCAAGGTCTACTGCTGGGCTAGTTGCATGTAACCTTCATTTTCTGAGCTGACATCATTGATTGAAATGTCTGTACTTTGGCCGTGGGTTCTGCGAGGTGTTCATGTATAATTAAATGAGACTAACCTGGAAGTTGAATTTTAATCAGAGTGGAGTGATGGCCTAGAGGTACCGCGTCCACCAAGGAAGCGAGAGAATCTGAGTGCGCTGGTTCGAATCACTGCTCCGATATTTTCTCCCCCTCCACTAGACCTTGAGTGGTGGTCTGGACGCTAGTCATTCAGATGAGACGAAAAACCGAGGTCCCGTGTGCACCATGCACTTAGTGCATGTAAAAGAACCCACAGCAACAAAAGGGTTGTTCCTGGTAAAATTCTGTAGAAAAATCCACTTCGATAGGAAAAACAAATAAAACTGCACGCAGGATAAAATACAAAAAAAAAAAAAAAAAAAAGGTGTCACTGTAGTGTAGCGAAGCGCTCTCCCCTGGGAGAGCAGCCCGAATTTCACAAAGAGAAATCGGTTGTGATAAAAGAAATACAAATACAAACATGAGAGGGCGCCACGAAGAACACTCGAACCATGATTCTGAGGTAGCGCCCACTCATGGGGTAGAATTGTTTGCATATCTGTATGTGTTTACGTAAGTGTGAAGGTACATGTATGTACATGTGTGTAGTCAGTTTCTGTGTCCACTTGCTTGCCTGTCTGTCTCCTGTGTTGGTGTGTGTGTTGTCTGTGTGTGTGTATGTTGCTGTATGATGGGGCATTGAAGGGAAGGCTGTAGTGTTGCAGGGAGGTGAGTGCTGGATGTTGTACAGTTTTTACTGTAAAGCTTGGTGAGCCTGTTCTTGAAAGGGGGGAACCGCGCTATATAAGCCAATCATATTATCATTATTATCATTGTTATCATTGTGTCGTGTTGCAGACAAGTTTGGCCTGTACCAGAAGCAGCCCCTGTACTGCTGTGTGCCCAAGCTGTCCTTTGTTCCCCACGCTGCCGAGCTGGCTGCCAGGTTCCTGGAGGTCTGTACACTGTGTGTGTGTGTGTGTGTGTGTGTGTGTGTGTGTGGTTTGTGTGTGTGTGTGTGTTTGTGTGTGTGTGTGGTTTGTGTGTGTGGGTGTGTGTGTGTGTGTGTGGTTTGTGTGTGTGTGTGTGTGTGGTTTGTGTGTGTGTGTGTGTGTGTGTGGTTTGTGTGTGTGTGTGTGTGTGTGTGTGTTTAAGAGAGAGAGTGAAACATTAACATTGGCATATTCTCAAGCACCACAACTGCAAAAGGTATCAAACTTGGCAGGGTCTTGATAAGTCCTGATAAGACCTTTCCAGCTACCCCCCCTTACACAACTGCTTGCTTAACAGGGAAGGTGATAAATCGCCAGTGACTACCGGCAGTGTTTTCTAATTGAAAGAAACTGGTATCCTGCCAAGTGCGGAACTTGGATTAACTTTAATTGACCATGGTAATATGAAAGGACTCGTGGTCTTTCACTGAAGGTGTGGAAGTTGTTTGGTGATTCTCCCATCCTCCGATACAAAAACAGCTGTATAGTCCGTAACAACTTGTTATCACCAGCTTTCAGTCTTCAGGAGACCTTTCCAGCAGATTAAATGAACATAGTGCCATGCATGGAGAAGCTTGTCTCGCTTCGTCTGTTCCGCTGTGCAGGTGATAGATGCCAGGGAATTTGTTTCCAGCGTCTTTATTGAAAGATGGATTCCGCTGCATGATGTTTCAGCGCTTCGGTTATCTTTCTGCTTGAAGCGTTGGCCTAGATGTGGCCTTCTTCTTCTTCTTCTTCTGCGTTCACTCATATGCACACGAGTGGGCTTTTACGTGTATGACCGTTTTTACCCCGCCATGTAGGCAGCCATACTCCGTTTTTTGGGGTGTGTGCATGCTGGGTATGTTCTTGTTTCCATAACCCACCGAACGCTGACATGGATTACAGGATCTTTAACATGCGTATTTGATCTTTTGTTTGCATATACACACGAAGGGGGCTCAGGCACTAGCAGGTCTGCACATATGTTGACCTGGGAGATCGTAAGATATGGGCATATGTGTGTGTGCTTGTACAAGTAAGTGTTCATTTGTGTGTGTGTGTGTGTGTGTGTGTGCATGTGTGTGTGTGTGTGTGTGCCAACGAAGCTGCAATACGTAGCCTAGAAATGAGTGTGTGGAGGAGGGGGGTAGAGGAGGTGCAGGGTAATGTGTGTGTTGGGGCTCATGTGCGTTTATGTGTATTTGACTGTGCTTTCATATTTGTGAAACTGCATGTTTGGTGCATATCTGTTATGCATGTGTGGGTGTATGTGTGAATGCGTGTCTTCATGTTTTACATTTATTTGCTTATTTATCATCATTGTTGTCTTATTTATTTATTTATTATTATTATTATTACTATCTTTTTTTCATATTATAATTATTATTTATTTATTTATCTATTTATGTATTTATTTACTTATTTATGTACGCTTATCTATTATTTATTCACCTTTTTTCTTTCTTTTTTTTCTCAAGGCCTGACTAAGCGCGTTGGGCTACGCCGCTGGTCAGGCATCTGCTTGGCAGATGTGGTGTAGCGTATATGGATTTGTCCGAACGCAGTGACGCCTCCTTGAGCTACTGAAACTGAGCAGGGATGAACCATTTGTTAAATAATTCCAAAGTTAAAAAGAAGAGAAGTCGACACCGGCTGAATGTTCCCGACCGCAAGACATAACGATAGTTTTGGTGATACTGTCGCATGTGGTTGGTTGTTGCAGTAATGCCGCTTTGTGTGTGTGTGTGTGTGTGTTTGTGTGTCTCATTATCGTTACACTGCCACATGTTTCTGGTTGTTACAGATGGAACCCACCAGGAGAATCTCGGCAGTGGTGGCACGGCAGCATGAGTACTTCCTGGATCTGCCCCCAAAGATTCATGAGCTGCCTGATGGTCTGTGGACTCAGGCTGTTCTTTTGGGGTTTTATTCGCTGTTCTTGGGGGCTTCAGCGTGTGCTAGCTTTCTTGCTCCCCTCTGTCTGCCTGTCTGTCTGTCTGTCTCTCTGTTTTTTTCTGTGTCTCTGTCTCTCTCTCTCTGTCTTTCTTTCTCTGTGTCTCTCTCACACACACACACACACACACACACACACACACACACACACACACACACACACACACTAACAGTGGTTATTGTTTTTCAGATTCTCATGTAGATGGAAATGGGAGTATCATAATTACCCATGTCATGGATGTGTAATGTACACCATCAGATTAGTGTCAGTATGCCCTGACCATGGTCGTTTGTGCCCTGACCATGGTATGTGTGCCTTTATTATGGTCTTATGCCCTGGTTTAGGTATGTGTGCCCTGATCATGGTTGTTTGTGCCCTTATTATGGTCTTATGCCCAGTTCATGGTCTGTGTGCCCTGATCATGGTCTGTGTGCCCTGATCTCTGTATGTGTGCCCTGATCATGGTCTGTGTGCCCTGATCTCTGTATGTGTGCCCTGATCATGGTCTGTGTGTGTGCCCTGTTCAAGGTCTGTGTGCCCTGATCTCTGTATGTGTGCCCTGATCATGGTCTGTGTGCCCTGATCTCTGTATGTGAGCCCTGATCATGGTCTGTGTGCCCTGATCTCTGTATGTGTGCCCTGATCATGGTCTGTCTGTCTGATTAGAATGTACCCTGTTCATGGTCTGTGTGCTGTGATCTCTGTATGTGCCCTGGTCAATGTCTGCGTGCCCTGATCATGGTCTGTGTGCCCTGATCTGTGTATGTGTGCCCTGATCATGGTCTATGAGCCCTGATCATGGTCTGTGTGCCCTGTGTGCCCTGATCATAGTCTGTGTGCAGTGATCATGGTTTGTTTGTGCCCAGATCATGGTCTGTGTGCCCTGACCTCTGTATGTGTGCCCTGTTCATGGTCCGTGTGCCCTGACCTCTGTATGTGTGCCCTGTTCATGGTCCGTGTGCCCTGACCTCTGTATGTGTGCCCTGTTCATGGTCCGTGTGCCCTGACCTCTGTATGTGTGCCCTGTTCATGGTCTGTGTGCCCTGACCTCTGTATGTGTGCCCTGTTCATGGTCTGTGTGCCCTGACCTCTGTATGTGTGCCCTGTTCATGGTCTGTGTGCCCTGATCATGCTCTGTATCTTGTTTCGACAGCTGCCTCTATTTTCAACATTCCTGGTCTCAGACCTCAGTCGGAGGTGGACGAGACGGTGTCTTCATCGAGGCGCACTACCGGTCGCAGTGGTATACGCACCACGCTGAAGGTCTAGTCATGAGGTGAGCGGTGGGGTCACAGGTCACACAGGTTCAGTGACCTTGTTGTGTGTGCCCGTGTTGTGCAGTATGTGCTTTTAACGTGCCATGCTTTATGTGGACGGTCATTGAATTGCCTCTCCTGATTTGTTGGATGTTTCATGATTTCCTAAGCTTACGACGGATGGCCAAAATATTTGTTTGAAAAAGTTATACTGCTAGTTAAAGGGATGAAGATTTTAATGGATACTATGTTTGAGACTGAAATCTTTTTATAGAGATTTCTTCTGGCCCACTGTGTTTTCAGATGTTTTGTTTTTAAGAAGTCAGTGTTGATGTGACATATCAAATGAAAATTCCTGTAAGTTTTTGAACTTGATCATTTCTTAAACAAGGCCTGATCAGCGTGTTGGGTTTATGTGAAAATCTGGCATCTGCTTCTTTTTTGATTGATTTATTTTATAACAGCAGATGCAGTGTAGCGTATATGGATCATGTCCACATACTCAGACATCTTGAAGCTGAAACTGAAACTGAAAAAGTAACCTGCATTTTTCAGAACAGAGTCGTAGGTGATGAAGATTTGTGATCTTTGATGGTCTGATTTCAGGGATGGCGCCAGATGAGTGAGAGAGCAGAGAGAGAGAGAGAGAGAGCGAGTGGAGGACGGTGTGTATGCTGAGCATGGTTCACCTTCTGAAGGGATGAGGATGTGGGGTGGTGGGGGTGGGGGTGACGACGAGAGTCCAGAAGCGGCCAATCCCAGGACAGGAGTGCTGTGAGGTGCTGGTGACGCCGTCAGGCACTGTGACGCGGCAGTCAGGGCTCAGCAGGACTACGATGGTGTGACGCTGCTTCACTGTCATCCTCAGTCAAGCGTTGTTTGTTGACGTCAGCTCTCACAGGTGCCTCACACACAGGCTGACCACGTGAACACACAGGCTGACCACGTGAACACACAAGGTACACAAGAGGGAACAGGAATGGGGTGAAAAAAAACCCAGACTGCAGGCAGGTGAGAGAGGCACCACCCCTGTCTGAACAGATCCATCCCACACAGAGGGCAGAGGAAGTGACTCTGAGAAAGAAAAGAAAAAAAAAGAATGGGGTTTGGGGGTGGGGGGGGGGGGTGAGGGAGGGGAAGATGATACCAGGACAAGGAGGATGAGAGCAGTCACAATGCCCGTACTGCATGTGCAAGACAGGACATCAGGACAATACAGCCTGCAAGTTGTGTGTGTGTGTGTGAGTGTGTGAGAGAGAGATGAGAGAGAGAGACATGATGTGTCTGATGTACACTGCAGTCAGCATGGCACTAGACAGTACACCGGCACTGTACATCTTGTCATGGATTGTTATGTCTTGTGTCACAACCCTGAGATGGACAGACAGACAGACAGACAAATAGACAGGCTGTGTTGATGGCTGGGGAAGGGGCCAGGGCTGGCACTGGAGGTGAGGGGCGTCTGTCAGTGTACACACACTGGTGTCTGATTTGGAAGGACGGACAGCTGTGCAGTGACAGTAGACTTGAGTTAGAGGCTGGTCCAGTTTGATGTGGTTCATGTGGAAACCCTGACCACAGCGGCCACACACTGCACTTGGTGTGTGTGAAGAATCCTCAAAACAAAGGTATGCAGCAGATTAGATTATTGATTAAAACAGAAGCAACTTTCTCTACAAAGCAAAAATCAAATAGATAAAAAAAAAGGAGAGGAAAAAAAGACACATTAAAACAAATACATTTTCATATTAAAACAGTCCAGAAATGGACAATATCAGTGTCAGTTACCATTCATTGGATGAAAAATCCAAACAGGATTGTGATATTTTTCTTTCTTTCTTCTTTTTTGATGATGATTTTGAAAGAACTGGAGGAACAGAGCATGATGCACAGCAGCCAGTGTTGACTGACTGAGGGCAGGGATCAGCAAAGCCAGGGCTGTGTGTCTCACCCCCTGGGTCACTGCTGAAAACACTGGCTGCTCATGGCTCTCATCTCTCTCACAGAAATGACGGCTTCTGGAATCTTGTCTTTTCTTGGATCCCTGAACCTCCCCCCCCCCTCCCCACCACACCCCCAGCATCTTGCAGTTTTGTCTCTCTGTCTGTCTGTGTGAGCTGCTCCAAACAGTGGAGCAGTCAGCTGTGTGTGTCTGGTGGCTGGATTGTCCAAGGATGAATGAAGTCTGTCGTACATCAAACACTGTGTTGTGCGCCATTCTTCCCTGCTTGCATGTGACGGTGACTGGATTGAGATTGTGCGCCTGTTGTGCCACACACCTGAGTTGGGTGAGAGATTTCACTCTGTTTGTATGGACTGCGGTTTTTATTCAAGGTCTGGGGGAGTTGTCTGCGTTTCATATACATGCCGTGTGACAGATGTATTTAGTGCTCAGTAAATGAACAAAAGAATATGATGATTTGTTTTGACAGACATGAAATCCCATTGACATGGACTTTGTACAACACCTCATTTGCCTTCTCATTTCTTTTCTCTTTTTTTTTAATAAAATATTTTGAACACTTTGTAATTTTTATTTTTTAACTTGAAATCCCCACTGAAACAGTCTGGAACACCCCTTTTGCCTTCTGAGATAATGTCATGGCATCGCATCATCCTTTGCTCTTGAAATTTGACTTTGACATGTCACCATACATGGATATTGGTCCTTTTATTTTATACCTATTCCATTAAAGATCTGTTCCATTAGAAAAACGTTTTATGGTATGGGGTGTGAAAATGGAATAGATATGCCAAAGAAAAAAAAACAACAAGAGATTGATTGGTCTGGACAATGATTCCCTTCTTCCTTACACCATTGTTAACAAGTTTGATTTTTTTTTTTTCATCCATCTGATTTTATTTTTCTTCTCGGTGTATGGTAATGTATTTGAGTGCAGTTTCTATAGAAAGATGGTTTTCAGTGGTAACTTTAAACACCGGACAATTGAAGCTATCTGTGATAGGCCTGAGAGTCCTTGTCAGACCATGGTCATCACCATACAGTAAGGTTAACATGTCCTTTGTAGTCATCATCCTGTGTGCATTAGTGTCCAGTCGTAGACCGACCACTATGTATGCGTGTGTGCATTTTTTTTTCTTTCTCATTCATCTGACTGTGCTGGATGATGAGAAAATCATGATGCATTTGTAGATACACTCTGGTTCTTTTTGTGCCTGTTTAGGGTGTGTTGGGGAGATGTGGGGTGAAGAGGGTTGAGGGTGGGGCATGGGAGGAGGGGGCAGATGGTTTGGAGAAACACTGACACACAAACATGCAACATATATACACAAACCAGTTTTCAAGTATGTTCATGTCTGTGTATGCTGAGATTATATTTCATTTAAAAAAAAAAACAAAAAAATGAAAAGATCAACAACAAAAATCTGTCTCAGAAACAAAACTGTGTTGGATCAAAGAGATGTATTTTCAAAATGTTTACATGGATAATTTTATTACTTTTTTATGGATTGGGATTTGCTGTCGTGAATGACAAAGTTGCATGTGTCATCAAGTTTTGCATCAGTTTGTCAGATCCCCAGAACAAGGGGTGTGGCGGGGAGGAGGGTTGACAGCGTTGATGCTTTTGTTTTGGTTTTGTTTTTTTCTCAGGGTTCATACCCCATTGGTCTACACCAACCTGTTGTAGAAGCCATGAAATCCTGTTGAAGTCTTCATATCACTCACCCCTGATCAAAGTTCATCCTGTTGGTATCTTTATGTGTCTCCTCAGTGAACAAGCTTTCATGCTTACAAACCCAACATGTGCAATTAGACAGGGGGGGTTCTCTGCCCAGGCTGTGTATTGATGTCGGTGTGTGCGTGTGGACTGTTGGCTGAGGGGTGGGGTGCGGCTCAGATCTTAACGACGACTGATACAGCTAGTGTAACTTGAAGCAAGACCCACCCACCTGCAGCTGGGTCTGAGACATTTGTTATTTGAGATGAGGGACAGACTCTTCAAAACAGATTGTGTTGAACTGTATGGCTTTTTGTGATGTTACAAGTATGTGTGTATGATTGTGAGTTTGCCTGTGTTGACGTCTTCACCTATAGCACTCCCATGCGTGCATTGTGCGTCTTGTCGTGGACTGGTTGAGGCCACACAACACTGTGCCTGATACCTCACCATGCTTCTGACATCACCTTTTTTCCTTTGAGAATTGCATTCCAGATGTAGGATCGCTTCAGCAGAGAAGGGGTAGGGAGGGGGGTGTTTGTTTTCTGTCCTGGGCTCCACAGCCTTCTTGAGGAGTTGACAGTGACGATGGTGGAGGTGGTGGTGGGGAGGGGGGTGTCCTTTGTAATGTCTGTCTGGTGCTGGGCAGGGAAGAAATGAACGCTGTGTGCACTGTATCAATGGTTCCTGATATTTCATTACTGTTATCAGGTGGGCTGTTTTTCCGTGAGTTCATCAGGTATGATTCACTCTCTTTAGCTGGATAATTACTTCCTTAGGCTGTTTCGATTGAAAAAAAAAAGAAGACTTTAACCAAGTCTCGAGCCCTATGTGTCCATTGTATTGTATTGTTGTTACAGCAGATTTCTCTGTTTATTGTTTCACAATCCACACATGCTTGCGTTCACTCACACTCACTCACACACACATTCACAACTCTCACAGTCAGTACACTTAAACACACACACACACACACACACACACACACACACACACACACTTTTTCTATGTTTGTCTTTTGAATACAGCCACCAGTCAGTATCTTTTCAATCTCAGTGCAACTGGAGTGATATGTTTGTATATATAACATCACAAGGATCTTAATATGTTACCAAAAAGATAAAGACTTGTTGAGTTCTTTGTTATACAAGAAAAGCAACACCAAAACCAAAAAGTGAGATGTATTTTCCTGATCAACAGTCTTCCATTGAGAAGGAGATATTGTCGTTATAAACTGTTGGACACATTTTGATTCCGTCTGTATGCTTACAACATAACAGGATTAACACCATTTTTAGCATTAACAAATCTCTATCTCTTCAGCTTGCCATTTGTTTCTAATGGTATTTCCCATTTTATGCATCAAATTATGCAAATATCAAGATTTGTGGGTATTCAAAATAATGGAGAATGCCATTCTGTCCCTTTGTTTTGTGTATATTTCTCTAAATTACATGCAGAACTATTTACTTCCATGGTTAGACTTAAACAGAAAAATGACACAAAAAAGCGTACAATTTTGTGGTGTTAACATTATCCTTAAGCATGTGTTTGGAGCTGTTTATCCATTGGATCATTACTGAAAATTCATACATGGAAACCATCTGTGACTGTTAAAAGCATTGAAAGGAGTGTCAAGGACACAGAGCATCATCAGCATTAAAGGGGCTGAACTGTGGAGATGGCCCATGTCTTGTTTGTACCCACCATTTAGATGTTGTAACCATCATTCACATCGCTGATGAATGATTGTTCTATTGGGAGCATGGCAGCTATGCAGGGGAACAACAGTGTTGGGAACCTTTAGTTTTGTTAGCCTCTCTCTGACATCAAAGACCTGTCCTTGGGGAAACCACGATGGGACAGTGAAGAAGGAACTATGTATTTCTGAAGTGCTGAAACAGCAGGAAAGCTATTGGACCACCAGAAATTAGAAGTGATTTCCTTTGTACATTATCACTGCACATTTTGATCTTTTTTCTTTATCAGATACAATATCATTCTGTGATCTGTGTTCTGTGTAGAGCGAGTCACAGAATGGATTGACAGTGATGGTGTATGTATGTGAGAAAGGTTAAATGGATGACAAATGACCGGTTTCTGAAGTGGTTGTGTTTTTAGCAGTTTGGACTGTGCTTCACATTCTTACAGTGTTTGTTTGATGCAACTGTTTTCTGTTCAGTCATGATTTTGATGTCACATTTTGGTTATATGAATTGCCTTCATCCATGTATGTCAGACTTTGATGTGTCAATATTCAGTTCTGAAGTTTAATGACGGGGACAGACTTGTCAGTCTTTCTTCGGAGCATGATTTAACATGCCTGGCTTGCTTGAATATGGTACCATGTTGTGCTGAAGCATTTAAAATCACATAACAAATTTTTGACATGAGTGAATCATTAGGTGCGAAAGGCAGTTTACTTTGTTGTGTTGGCTGTGCCAGTGAACCTTAACCAAAGACTGTGTGGTAGAGTTGGGTTCTCCCTGCTAGGACTGTGTCCACTTCCATTCAGGCTCCATGCTTTTCTGTCGTTGTGCCAAACATAGGTAAAAATATTTATCTATCTCAAACCAGCAGCAACTTCTAAGAGGTAAACGTCATTGTTGTAAGCGGTAATCACAAATTTTTTGTTGGTATACTGTGTGCATTTGGGATATTTCTTCTCTTTTCTTCTGTTCTCCTCCAGGTATGTTATGTTTAAAAATAAGTAAATTACTGATAACCAGCTTTGCTTTTTAACAAAAATAGATATGAAATTAGGAAATAATGATGGAATTGACAGCTTGTGACAATTATTCTAACATACAGTGCTGGATATACGCGTACTTTACTCTCAAAACTGAAAGTTTTATTAGAATTTCTTTCCATTTGATGGCTTGGCAATGAAAGTAAGAGAGAAAAAGAAAGTAATCATAAGTAATCTTAAGAATAATTTGCTTCTTTGGATATCACAGAGCATCTGAAGTTCGGAAAACTGTGCTGCACTTGCCATAACAACTGGTTTGTAGTGCTTCAGTTTTGACATAGTGAAGTGACTGATAATTGAGGAACAGTGAAGATGGCAACACAACACCATTGACCAGTCACACTGGTGCAATGGACTGACATGAAGCTTGTCAGTTTGACCATAGGTTATGTAACTGTCTGGGATATCTTTATCAAGGAAGAATGTGTCATCATACAAATCTTATCCATGCAGTAGATACTGGTCAGAACATATTTCAACATCCTGCTAACACCTACAGAGTAGATGATTTGTGTTAACCGTGCTGGTTTGGAGCAAGGTGGTAGAATGGTTAAGACGCTAATCTGCCAGTACAATGTCCACGAGGGTCTGGGTTTGAATCCTGCTCTCACCCTTTCTCCCAAGTTTTACTGGAAAATCAAGCGGAGCGTCTAGTCATTCAGATAAACAATAAACTGAGGTCCCATGTGCAGCACGCACTTAGCACAATGGAAAAGAACCCATGGCAACAAAAGTGTTGTCCTCTGGCAAAATTCTGGAAAAAGGAATCCATTCTGATAGGTCACTGTGTTAGGACAAATCCACCCATGCTACACCACATCTGCTAAGCAGATGCCTGACAGCAGCATAACCCAATATGCTTGTCAGGCCTCAAGTTCATGCACACATATTTGTGAAACTGAAACTGCTGGTTTCAAGTGGGGTCTTGTCAGGATGTCAGGGAATAAAGGACTCCCCTCCACACATGGGATACTACATGAACTTGACTGCTTTCACAGGACACTTTCTTGCTGGGATGTTTCCTGTCATTTTCTCTTTTTTTCCCCTCCCAGTAATGGACCCAGGACATACATATGATAAAAATGTTTACAAACTGCTTAGGCCAGGTTATAAAATGTTCATGCATGTGTGAGACAGAGAGTGATAGATGATAGGCATGTTCAGTCCATGTATATATTTAAACATGAGAGTGGTGGTGGTGGGGTTTTTTTTTTTTTTTTAATTTTTTTTTTTTGGGGGGGGGGGGGGGGGGGGGGGGGGGGTTGGAAGGCAGTGGGTTTATGGTGTTGAACTAACCCTTGTAATTTGGTGTTTTGCATCGATCGCTAAAATTGCTGTTCTCACAATGGTTTCATTCACACCAAGGCAGTGAAGAACAAGGTTCACTGTTGTTCCATGTACGTCATTGCCAACGATGATGATGACGATCATCATCATCATGATCGTCATGTGCTGGGGGACAGAAATCCAATGGACACTGAAGAGATATAGGAAAAGGTTGGGAGTGGAGGGAAGGGGCAAGATGAATTGATCGTCCATGAAATGTGTTCTTGATGTATAGGATTGAGTGAGTGTTTAGACCTAAAGTGTGGTAGTTACATTTTAAAACATGAAATTTTTGTGTGTGAGACTTAAAAATTTTTTTGTTTTTTTAAGCTTTGCTTTTGAGGTGTTAAACTGTATGTCTGTCTGACAACACACCAGATTTGAATGGTTTCAGCTCACATCTGACACCGACAATGGATGGTATTGCATCAGCATTGGGCTGGTAATCAAACCACATCACTGACAGTGTGCTTGTGATACTGTCATTAAGCTTTGAAAACAAATGTGGAAAAGAGATAAAAAACAAATAAAAAACAAACAACATAGTCTGTGTTTTTTTAATCTGAATGAAAAGTTTGCTATTTTTCTGTTCCTTCCTCAATTCTTTTCTCCAATCTCGATGGATCTGTTTCATTTTTGAGGACTGGACTGCCATGTCTGTCTGTGTTCGATCTGGGACAACAACTTTGCTGCACAGCCGTCGTCACCCTGCATGAAGCCCTGTGGATGACTGTTGATGTGGTGTGTTCAAACTGTGTGTGTAGTGTGCCTATTGATTACAACCATTTTATCAGCAGCATCACAGGTAAACAGTACAGAGCAACAAACTGAGAAACTTCCCTCTCCCCAAAAATTGTTCAGGCTTGCACTTTCCCTTTATGCAGAATAATACCTGAGGACGAAGCTATTATGTGTGCTTAAGCAAATTTATCAGACTTAAGATTCAAATTAATAAAAATGACAACCTCCTCTTTTTTTCCGGTGCCATATCAATCCTCTTACACAACACAGACATACACTCTTTCACCAGACTGAAAACATGACAAAGTCTGAATCAACTTCAATGTAAAGCATGATGAAGTTTATTTCATGAAATCAAACATGCGGAGAAAGAAGGTAAGAAATGGTGGGATTTGTTCAGACCCCTGGAACACATTTGCGCCAAACCACACAGGTAATAGACTGTTGTATCACATCTGCCTGAGAAGCTCTTGTCCAAAGAAGCCACACGACACAAAGACGGCACACACCAAGCCTGTGGTAAAGGCACAACACAACATGCAACCAGGCCTAGGAAATGCACAGAACACCACACACAAAAAATGCCATGAATCCTATGGTACTGAATACTGCCATTCAATACCCCTCACAGTAAGACACTCCTGGGCCCTCTAAACCCTACCCCACCTTTTATTTTCTATAAATATTTATTTGTGCATTGATCCTCTAGTACTACTAATGTTAAATGCAAGAAAACTCTTTTCCAACTCTATGACAGGAAGAAGAAGAGATGATCTTTTGGGGTATATGAAGCTGCATACAAAAAAAAGAAAAAGAAAAAAAAGGAAACACAGAATAACACCAATCAATTTCACCATTTAAAACTTAAAGACACTGATTTATTTCATTATCTGAAATATATTCACCTATGTCACTGTTTTAAATACTTGTAAATTAATAAAATTATAAATAAACTTGATGCAAATATATAGCATAAGCCGTTTAAAAACTGAGGTCATCGCTGGGATCAAGAATGACCCTTCCAAGACCAGCAGTGAATCACAAAACATTGCTCAGCTGTATACCTGTTTTTCTTGTAAAGAGTGTGACAAGCATTTCACTGAAACGGTTCAGACTAAACTGGCATGGATTTTAAAATCAAACAATATCAAAATCAGAAAAGAAAACAAAACAACAAAGACCTCTAACAGCACAGACGAAGCTATGAAAACATGAGCTAAAAATTTTGTTTGGGAAAAATTAATGTCACAAACTGATGAGAAAATGGGACTGGGCAGAATAAGTTATTGTGACTGATACTGGAGATTATATACTCAGAGAGGAAGAGATACTGAACAGATTTTTGTTCTTCTACAGTATGGGCACATTCACAGATACAACATAGCATCTGATTATAACACTTTTTGGAAGGGGGGGGGGGGAACAGACTAGACCATTAAAAAGTGATCTCACCTAAGTAGCATTAAATACAATCACAGACTGAATAAAGATTTAATTCATAACCCAGTAAAATATTTACATGGGTCCCTTTCTGTACATGCCAAGAGTAAGTGGAAAAAAAGGGGTATGAGGATTAAGTGGAACACACAAATAATGCAGCTGCTAAGAAGTGAACAAGAGCACAGGTGAAAAGTCCACATTTTCAGAACTAGTCTCTGGACTACAAGGAGTAAGAAATTTTTTACAAAAAATAAACCATAAAAATGAGGTAAAAATTAGGTATAAAATAGTTTCCATGGCAGAAATAAAAAGATGCCCCTGTATCCATCAGAAGAGCAATCAACCTCCAAGTCTACATTTAATTAGCTGACGGGAAGGCTTACATGCAGTCATGCTATTGCCAGGATCAAGTGGAAATAAACTTGAATTTGAACAAATAAAGCTGCACACCATTCCTTTAAAAAAAAAAGATGTTTAAAAAATTTTATCTGCACGTGAAAAACTCCAAACCAAGGAGTATTTTACTTTGTTGTTCATATATAAATGAAAGTTGGGTGAGGGATTTCATAACAGCTTGTGAAGGGAGGTAAATTTTAACAACAATGCAAAATCAATCACAAAATTTATGTGTTAAAAGACGAACTCAATTGTGTTCTTTATGAAAAACAACCAAAAGGGTCAAAGAAACAGCACAACCATTTGACTAAAAGAGAACAAAAAGACAGAGCAAAAGAAAACCTAGAATGCAAAAACAAGTGTAAAGGACATTCAACAGTGATATTTCCTGCTGAAATAGAAATCAATGCACAACATTTCAATCAAATCTTTTCTCTTCTCCTCATGAAGCATGTCATATTTCAAGAAAGAAATATTTTGTATTAAACTTGTGAATGAAAATGTTAATCACCTTCATGACTTTTCAATTTTCTTCAAATCTTTCCATAAATAAATGACACTAACAACAATTAAAAGGGGTTAAAAACAACAACAACAAAACAACTTGTCCAAGAAATGAATGTCAAAAACAAACACGGATCACAAGAACACAACCAAAGATAAAAGGGGCATTGATAAGAACGTAACAGCAGCTGTAAAATAAACTAAAAAATGTAGAAAATGCTTTGGAAACCAATTAAAGCTGAATTCTTCTCACAGCATGAAGCGTGACAGAGTATCACAAACCAACAAGGCAGAGAGACAAACAGAACACTCAGATCTCAAAGGAATGTTAAGCTGAAAGATGGCCAGTGAACGTACAGTACAGACAGCAAAGTGTGTATAGAACTGAACACAATTCAACAAAACATGATCACCCCAAGAAAAGAACATCCAAGCATCCATGGGAGACTACTCGCACTTGAGGAACAGACCACATTGAAAGGACAAATTTGTTCAGTCAGCACCATAGTCATCATCCCTCATTCTTTCCTCATGATCAAAAGCTTTCTTTCACCAACAAGATTCTATATCACAAACTAACATTCCATACATGAAGTTGGATGGAAATGTGAAGTTGAATGAAAATGACGATGTATAAATGAATCTGCTGAAATGAACACATGCATTGTAGGAGACAGTGCATATCAAAGAATGAAGAATGATGAACAGGAAAAAGTCCAGGTCATGGGAATTATGCGTGGAGCCAGCCAGACTACAAAGAGAACATGACAGGTAGGTAAAGGTACACACAGATCATACCTTGTGACAAGTAACCCTCTACACAGGCAGCTATGTCAGGCCAACACACCTAACTCGTCCATGTGGTGACACGAACAGCATGTTGGACCAAGATGAGGGCGGATGTCGTTTTTGGTTCTGGATTCAGGCATTACTTCCTACAGAAAATGAATGCACTCACACCTACTGTACATTTTTTTTAATGACATATTAAATGCCACTACCATTGACAACACTTCTTTTCACTCGCACTTAACAAAAAAAAATTTCATTCACAAAATGTTCTATATCCCCCCAAAAACCTAAAAATTAACAGAAATTCTATGAAACTAAACTTCTATTAAACTAAAACTAAACTAAAACTAAGATACAGTCTTGTTGTTACAAGAGAACAGACCGTCCATGTATACCATCCACTGATGTTCAGCATGGCGCATCTGTACATGAGATGGGTCTAACTTCCCAAAGCAAGCTCCATACACGACTCCACTGCAAGCTATGAGATCTCCTTCAAACATGAAATGCTCTTGATTGTCTCACTGCTGCTTCATGATGAAATGTCACATCCCACATCGAAGTGACACCACAGAAGGCTGACCCCGAAGGCTGCATCAGTCACCACAGGTCTTTGCTTTCCACTGCATACTTCCATCAGCAGAGTTCCAGTTGCCTTCAAACTGCAATCTCTCCACACATTGTTATCATTATCAACATCGTTAGCACTGGCTACTTCTACAGGAAAACACATGGTAAAATGGTGACAAGAAAATCGCGGGATGGCCTCTCGTGTTGGAATAGGTTCCAGGGATGGCCGGAAACCACATCTCCACGCACCATGTGATGTCTGCGACTGTCACACTCCATGAACACAGACACGTTTCAACAGCTGACAAATGATTGTACACTGACTAGATCATCTATGGCATGGTCTGCTTGGGCCTCTAGGTCTCCAACAAATCAATGGAGACAACCCTTTTTCAAATGATAATATCAAATGCATACTGCAGTGGAACATAAGTGAAATACTCAAAAAGTGAAATGCAAACTTCAAATACAAAGTAAAGTGAAGAAAGGCAAACATGAAATACGTAAGGAAAGGCATACTTTGAATACATACAAGTCAAATGAAATGTTTTGATTTCCATACATGAAATGGACATGCTTAATATCATTATGGTTGATTACTTGGTTCAATACACTATCAGCTAACAACTATAGAGGTTCAGGGTTCCTGCTGCTTGACAAGAACAATGCAACACTCCGGCCCAGCAGTAGTCACTAAAATTCTATCTGACATAACTAACATTGTGAAATAAATAGCAGGTATCAAAAAAGGAACAGGAAAAAAATCTTCACATACAATGCTTTCCACAGTAACAAGTGGGTGACCCACTGGCCAAAAAAATAGCATCCACCCAATAACCTGGATTCTGTCTTCCAGCATTGTTGGACTAGAGCAAGACTGACACCACGGGTACACAGAAAAAATTACACAATTATTAAGACCAACAATTTTACAAATGCCAATGCATACACAACTCTCTTAGCAAACACAATTCTTTTCAAATACAGCCTCCTGTTGTAAAGTTTCATTCCGTAAGAAGTAGAAAGGAATGAATGAAACGACCATTCAATAAATATTATACAAACAAGTTTCCACCTAACAGGATGAACATGGAAAGTGTATAGTAAGTACTCTTTGGGTGTTCATTCACACAGCTGGTCTGCATGAATGCAGAGGAAATAAAGCCACAGAAAGAAAACAGAATGTGATGAACGTCAATAAAGCCACTGAACATGTTTACAGTCAAACTATTTACAGTATCAAAGATTCTGTCTACCAACCAACAAAGGTTTTCACACAAAATGGAACCGAAAAATATTGCACTAACTACCACAACACATCCACACACTGAGGACCCGGGACCCAGTCACCCTTTCTGGAAGGTTTCTCTGACACCCACCAACGTGTATCAGTCATGTTGTAGACAAGTCATATTCCATGGAGGTAGGGGTCGGGACGCAAACAACAAAACATAAAGAATATCACTACACACAACAGCGGCAGTCTACACATGCCAAGCTCCGTCACTTCTGATACACTTTATCCAGTGACATGGAGGGTAGGGGAACAATACCAATGAGGTAATAAGGCAAACAGAAGTCGGTGACATGCACGGACCCCCCGCCCCCAGTCAACAACAGCAGCTCCAGTCTGGAGATCACTGCTGCTGGTAGTGGGGGAGGCTCCATCCAAACAGAAAATGGCCACATTATACAGATCAGTACCAAGTCTGTTGTAGCACCAGTTTGAAACATTTCATAGAGACGTTCTACAATGGGAAGGAATGAAGGATGGGAAAGACAACAGGATGGTCACGCCATATCAACTATCCTCCTATTCCATTTCCTGTGCTTGTTTTTCTTAACATGACTCAAACAGGCCTCTTGATTCTAACAATAGTGAGCCCTATTTGGCTGAACATGATCAAGTGGTTTGGTTCAGAACCAACCACTAGATTTCTAAATAAGTGACCTCCAAAATCAATCATAATGTGGTCAGCTGCTGTCACTGTTCGCAGGCATTCTTCAGCACATGGCTTCCTGTACCTGATCCAAGCCATGCTTACATAAACACTGATCCGCACATTCAACAACTGAAGCTCATTAATGTTACATCTGGAGGTGGTAACTAAAGGTCCACATTTCACACAATCTGACCATGATGGGTAGATGCGTATGTGCTCAGTTTTCTCCTGAAGGACTTCCTGTTGTCCTCAGCCAGAACATTCTGTCTTTGAGGGGACACGATCTTACTCTGATGCCATCAAAGTATTCTCCCCTGCAGATTACTTCCTGACTGGAATGAGTAAAGTTTCATTCATAAACAGTCAAGAAATCTTTTATAACAAGCTGTTCAGACACACCGATATTCAATACTGGATGATATATTTGTTGTTTAAAACATGTACAAAAATGGTCAAATAAAAAAACAACATTCATAATCAAAGAACCACATGGTGAGGGTCTATCCACCATGTACTGAAACATTCATATTTTCTTTCTCTCCAGTCTCCTTTCATTCTTTCAGGTCATAAATAATCAAACATGGAGGTCAAGGCCACATATGAAAACAGAAAGGGAGACATGCTTCTTGAGAGTTTTTCAGCAATACAGTACAAGTTACAACATAATCTTTTTATATGAAGAGTTTCAACTAAGAATAATCAAGACAGCAAAGACATCGGTGACATGATCAGAATATGAATAATACAAAGGAATGCATAAAAGCAAAACAGGGAAAACATTCACTCACAGATAAGATGGTCAAGATTAGCAAAGCATATTTTAGTCACTGAGTCATTAATAAAACTGATGTAGAATTTATCCCCCCCCCCCCAAAAAAAAAAAAAATTAGCAAAGTTGATAAAAGTTCATCAGTAGAAATTCAACGTTTCGTCTGCTCTTGTGGGCTTTGTTGTGCATGCATGGTCTCATTTTCCTTTTCTTTGTGTTGAATTTTTAATTTTCACTCAGTTTCTTTGTATTGGCAAAGTGTGACAGCCATCACATCCTGCACACAGCTGTCTTGGCTGCTGTCCCTGGCTCCCTGCCTCTGGTCACACTCAACACCGTTCTTCACCACAACCACAACCACCACCACCATCTGCCCCTCTCTTCCTGCCTTACCACTGACTATAGACCACACATGGCAGGATTACTGTGAGGACTCATAGCCCAATCCAAAAAACCAAAAAAACCCACACACGACATAACTGAGTATAAAACAATGACTTACTACAATCAAAATACTTATATACCATGGCATGAAAATGTCTATCATACTGTTCAGTAAGATAAATGCTTATGCTGTTAATATGTTCCAAACAGAAACAACCCTTTCAAACAGAAAGGTTTAGTCTGTCACATCCGGTCTCCACAAGTTCTGACCAAAACAATGATCAGCTCCACCATCACCAGCTGAAGTTTACACGCTATGAGATGTCACAAATCAAAGAGCGCAAAACACAAAAATAAACATTACAGCCCTAGTTAAGGCATCAACGGATCACAACCTTCTGCTTTGTGTCTGAAACAGTGAAAAATACCAGTTCATGACACTGACCGGACTGTCCACACCAGGTTTGTAGTGTTCTGTTATACACTTCCATACGTTCATGGTTCTACGTTTATACTGTTTTGTTATAGACTTTCATATATATGTTCATGGATCAACGTTTATACCATTCTGTTATACACTTCTGCATGTTCATGGTTCAACGTTTATATTGTTCTGTTAAACATTTCCGTTATGTTCATGGTTCAACGTTTATACAGTTCTGTTATACACTTCCATATGTTCATGGTTCAACATTTATACTGTTCTGTTACATACTTCTGTTTGTTAAGGTTCAACATTTACACTGTTCTGTTATTCACTTCTGTATGTCCATGATAAATGTTTACACTGTTCTATTATACACTTCCTCTTGTTCATGCTTCAAATTTTATACTGATCTGTGATACACTTCAGTATGTTCAAGATTCAATATTTGAACTGTTTCACTGCACACTTCAGTATGTTCAAGGTTCACATTTGAACTGTTCTGTTGCACACTTCAGTGTGTTCAAGGTTCACATTTGAACTGTTTTGTTGCACACTTCAGTGTGTTCAAGGTTCACATTTGAACTGTTTTGTTGTACACTTCAGTGTGTTCCCGTAAGTTTGTACTGTTGTGCTGTACACTTCAGTATGTTCATGGTTCAACATTCACATTGTTCTGTTACGCACTTCAGTGTGTTCGTACACTCTGGCAGGTGGTCAACAGATATCAACTTCCACCGTTCTTTCTTTTTTTTTTTTTTTTTTTTTAGTTTCACTGAGGTGTCGTCACTTCTACCTGTTTGGAATCAGAAACCAGGGCCTGCCGAGGCCGTAAGGTATGACCCATGTTGAAGGCCTGAAGGTCATTTCTTGATTTTGTCATCCAATAATAATATGAAAATAAGTTTTAACAAGCAGAATTTTTTTTTTTTATATATCTTTTTAATCTTAATTATATATATATATATATATATATATATATATATATATATACACACATAAATATATACTTTTTTTTTTTTTTTTTGAGGGGATTCATTTTTGCAACAAACCTCTTGGCAAGCACTCCAGCTGACAAACCATTCCTGCTTTGAGAAAGAAAGAGACTTGAGAACACCACATCCCATGATAAGGGCAGGAAGTATTCGCCTATACAATAAAGAGAGGATCTCTTCAGATCGATTCTAACCACCACGGATTTCATCGATGATGTCTGCTTCAACCAGCAGCAACAGAAAGCAGCTGTAGGTTCTTGTTTTACTTCTGCTGGGGGTTCACTTTATGGATCATTCAGACTCTCCAGTCCTAATTTGCACATGACACAGTCTGAACAGAAGTCTTATCTTCAACATTCAGAAACTGGCGACAGACATTCACATAGTAACATCAACAGCAAACAGATCAATGTACTGACCATCTACACTCCATTGGTACACACCACATGTTCATTGTGGAAACAGGTAAAACGGCCTTTCCTTTTGTGCCAGTATAGTTGATGGATGACGGGACCACCAAACTTATAGCCTGTTGTAAACTGATACACACAAGACCAATGTCAGAATTTGGAGTTTAAACACCACCTAGAGCAAAACTGTGCAATTGTTAGAACTCATTTTCATAAAGCCCTTGTAACACAGCAACTGATCCAAGAGAATGACGACATATATTTAATAAACAAACAAAAATAATTTTATATACCATAGTATAGTATATTACCTTTTGATACACAAGTTACCAACTCAGCACACTGCAGATGAAACTGCCAGAATACAGTGACTGAGAGAACATTTAACACCAACATAGCCACGCTGACAGCAGTGGGAGAATATTGCAAAAACACAGGTTGCAGGGTTCTGTTGGAAAATGTCAAGATGTTGGCCACATGAAGAAACCAGTAAGTTCAGGAGAAAGATCACAGAAGCCTCAGAGACTAAACAAGGACAACCACCACAGAATACGGGGTTGGAATTATACAACTACTCACTATCCACAGGATAAAACATGCATCACATGATGCCACAAGTCTTGCCGCAAACTGTAACACACCCACAAATTCAGATGTCTGAGGAAAGTCTTGTGAGAAAACTGAAAGCCTGCACAAACACTCAAGAAAGATTTTCTGTTCTGCAGGTAAATTTTTTCGTGTTCCTGATTTGGATATAATTATTTTCTTCGTACCATTCTGAAGTGGTTTCTTTCTTGAGATTAAAATTATGATTCCTGCTTTTTCTTACAATAAACCCTGTAAGATAATGCAAATGTGACAGAAGAAAATAAAGGACATGAATCCTATCCTTTTCTGACTTCAGCAGGTTCATGTTTTATCTCTGTTGATTTTTGCAATGGATCACACAGCTGAAGAAAATGCAACAGATTCTTCAGAACTAATGCCTAAAGAGATGATAAAAAGTGGATCAAAATGCAAATCTTTCTGTTGTTGATATCCATGCACAAAATCCAGTTGTTGATATCCATGTACAAAACTGAGTTCTATTCTATTTCCTAAAAGTAACATAAGCCACGATCCTCTTTAAAAAAACTAAAGTCCAGAAAATGATTCGCCAAAGTAAAACTGGGAGATAGATGCAAAACACTGTCACCAACACCACTGCCATAATAAATATCAAAATAAGAGGTTCTGCAGATGCTGGGCACCACTAATAAATGACAGTAAATTATTCCAGCTCAGAACTTTGCTAATCAGAGACAATATGATGCGTCAAGAAATGGCAAGCAGAAAGACAGCATGAAGATGGGAGGACAGCACAACAAACTAATAGAACACACAACACACACCACAGTGTGTGTGGGAAATGAACATGGAAACTGCAAAATGGTTCTGAATTTCTGCAGAAAAAATAACAGAATTCATTCATGTAAACTCCACAGACTTAAACAAAACAACATTGCCCTATTTAGGCACAACTGTAATGAATAACTCAGAGAAATATATGCAGAAATGTCCTAAAAAACTTTCAGAATACATGTCTTTTTCAAGGTTTTGTGTGCTCGAAACCACTGATCCAATACAGGACGAAACACTAGAACTGAAAGCTTAGGAAGGTATTAACATATGGTGCACTATCGAAACTGTCTTCATTTTAGCCACTGGGACAAGAACACTTCCACAGTATTGCTTGGTCTGAGGCAGAGACTCACTTCTCAATAATCTATATATGAACACTGTCAGACATTTCAATCAGAAATATTTTTTTTAGCGAATACAAAACACTGTTAGCTAATACAAACACCGCTACCACAGGAAAACACTGTATGGTATTATCAGCCGAATGTCCAGTCCATGTTCTCTACAAATATTTGTTAGTCTATAATTAAAGGAACGCTGCAAACACTATCAGTACACTTTCAGGTCAGGAGCAATAATCATCAATACGTTCGCTCTGTCAGCACCATCAGTAACACCATGTGTCAGCGACCAGAACACTCCAATGTGGTCACAGGCACACTTCACGACACCCTGTAGACAGCTAACCAGACGACAAGAAGCCAGCTAAACCGGTCAGGAACTTTTCTTACCAAAGATAGTGATTTTCTGCAGTGAAAATGCTTCATGAATCCAGGCAGACTGGGCCAGACATGCCACTGGAACTGCACTGATCATTTTGCTGCCAGTGATTACATCACCTTCAGAGACCCCCACCCCCACCCCCAAAACCCCTTGAAAGCATAGAAACGTCCAAGTTCTTGCACAAGCCAGCATGCAGCTAGCTCGACTGGGCAAAAAGGACATCTGCAGAACATGTTTCCTTGCTCTGCTGTGTATCTCTCAATTAACAGACTCTGGGAAATGCTCGATTCAAAACTTCAAAAGCAAATAGAACTAAGCTGAAAACCAACAATTCAGTCTATGTACATTCTGTTCCAATCAACTGCCTGCAACATCTCTGATGACTATTTCAGTTGTCAATATATTTAGCATTTCATATTCTTTTGCCCTTCAATGCTGCTATCACTAATCATCTTTAATGATTGACTGATTTAAATACTCGGGTTTCATCAGAAGGAATGCATGATTCATATATCAATTTATTTCAATGCTGACAAAAATTATGAAGATCTGTAAAATTGTTTTTTGTGTGTGCATATATATATATATATATATATATATATATATATATATATGTGTGTGTGTGTGTGTGTGTGTGTGTGTGTGTGTAGGTGTGTGTGTGGGGGGGGGGGGTATGAGCATTGGCAGGCCTGCACAAATGATGCAGGTACACTGGGAAAAGGTCTATCCACTATCCTGCAGGCACTACAGGAATTTGAACTCAAGACCTTCCAGATAAAAATCCATCAAAATTAACTATCAGTTATTGCACCAATCTAGCCAATATAAATCACTATCACATTCTAAAGCTGTGATTGTAATGCTTTGTTTCTCTTGTTGCTATTTCCTTCTGCAACAAAGACACATTTTTTAAAGTTACATACAGTAGAAAATTCACTTTCTACTAAACATCCTACAATCACATAGATGATCAGTGCTGAACATCACTTATTCAGCATGTGGCAAGAGTAAAAACTTAACAGTAACAAACTGGGTTGATATGGGCTGTAATATCAGGTCAGTTATTGCGGTCTTTATCCCTCCACCCTACTTCTGCATTCATCCACCTCCTCTTTTCAAACATGAAATCTCCCTGTCACCTTCAAACATCAACTGGACTCTGTCACCTTCAGTCATGAACAGTGAGGATCCAGTTACCTTCAATCATCGACAGTCTTGATCCCGTTACTTTCAATATAGTCAACGGTCTGATTCCCACACTGTTTGATAGCAGACTGAAAAGCAAGCAGGTGGCACACCACTGTTCACCTTCCCCTTGGGAAGCAAAGCAGGCTGTTACACTACAAGCATCTCTTGCCTGTCCACTGCACAGCGGTTTGGAGACACACACACACACACACAAACACACACACACAGAGCTAGTGATTAATGTCTGCACTTCAAACAAATCCAAACCTGTGTTTACTTTGCACCTCACTGGGTAAGCCACATGTAAAACATGCACCCTGCCAAAACCACATCAAACCACTTGCCATTTTACATGCAAACAATGCAATGTCAGTTGCGTTTTTTTTTGTTTTCATTTTGTTTTGGTTTTTGTTAATCAATTGTATAATCATGTTGTATAAAATGACAGCAAAATAGTTTAATAAAGTGGTCCATTACCTGTGTTATTTTCATGTCGTAAACGTTTTTAAAATCACCATTTGTTTGTCAAAGAAAAAACACGTAAAAAATAAAGATTTTCACATGCCTCATGAAAGCAAAAATATATAAAATTAAAAATTAAGAAAAGTGTATACATCTCAGACAGCTAAAAAAAAAGAAAAAACACAAAAAACTGTAAGGTCTAACTTCATTAAATTATTCCTATAATTCAAAGAGCATTATTTGTTTATGAGCGCAAGGTATTTCACTGGTTTTAAATCAGTCATTCACTAAGCAGCAACTGAAAGTAAAGGTTCTTTCAACAGTGTGATTAAACACTTGAGCTCAGCTACACTTTACTGAAATGATAATGGATGACAAAAACCTAGCATCCAATGGTGGCAACTTAAAGGATGCCAACACACTAACATGATGCTTATATGACATTATCACAATATGCCTGATTTTTTTTATTCTTTTTTTTTTTTTTTTTTTTTTTTTTGCATGTTTATTTTGTTTTTGGTCAGAGACCTATGTGTGGTCCCCCGTCAAAAATGATGAAGGTAAACACAGGACATGCACAGGGTTTCTCTCAGCCTGTCTCGCTTCACATGGCTCTCCCCTTCAGACATGGAATGGTCAGGGTAGGCACCTTCTTGTTGGGCCACAGCCACCTCCCTGAACAGAACCTACAGGCAGGGTACGACCAAACCAAGAATCTGGTCTGACTAAACTGCTATTGCTGTCTCGTTCAACCCTTCCTGTACCCTGTGTGGAGTTATCACACACTGAATTAATCATCAACACTTGCAAACCACACAGAGAATTCATGACTGGTCTGTAAACCAAGTCTTGGTCTTAGCAGTGACTTTTATCCCTCTCAGAACAAAAGGAAGAGCACACATGGGGGTGGTTACCAAACAAGTGCAGCTCCTGACAGAAACAAGTAGTGTGCCTGTGAGACAGGGCGAAGAGAGGTGCAGGACCTATCCCGTCTTGTCCAGGGTGTACGGCTTGTTCATGGAGGATGTGCGGTACAGGCCGTCAGACGGTCCCCCGCTCAGCTCATTCTCACTGCCGCTGGAGCGGAAATCGTAACTGCCACTTCCTCCTCGACTGCGCCACTGAGCGTTGGGGACTGGAGACGTTCGGTAGTCAATGTTGTACTGCATAAGGAATGCATATTGATCATTATATCTACAGACTGATGTGTGGTAGTCAGTGTTGTACTGTACAAGGAATGCACTGTGTGTGCATGCATGCGTGAGTGTGCATGCGTGTGTGTGTGTGTGTGTGTGTGTGTGTGTGTGTGTGTGTGAGTGCAATATTCTTTCACCACCATAGGCAACTTTAGTTGACTAGAAAGTGCACCGCCACAGGCAAATTTAGTCAACAATGTGGGGTTATATTAAGAAGACCATTTTTCACATTGTCACAAAGCTTGGCAGCTGCAACCAGTTCCAGCCAATTGAACAATGGTTAGCCTTTGCCCCCTCACTGAGTTTGAAGTGAACAAGTCAACTGTATTGTTTTGACATGAACCAAAGCCTGTGACTGAGGGCATCATACCTGAAATATTTGGTGCAGAGCGTTTTTACACAGAAACGTGGCAGTGAAAGATTTAAGATTAATATTTTTCAGACAGCTGATAATAGGAATGCAGCATAGTGATAAAATTTTTTCCTGTTATCTTCCGTTTAGGATGTATGATTTTAATGAGATTACATTCTGATTTTTTTCCAATTTTTGTCTGGAAATGTCCACAGCAAAGTGTGTCAGCAGTGAAGGCATTAAACTAAATGTTTTGGTTACTTAAATCCAAAGCTAAAAATCAATAGAATTTTGCTCCAAGTATATCAGTGTTATAATGGAGGCAGACATACTTTCACTCTCAGTGATGTGCCAACTGTGTATGTGTTGTCACAAGCTCTTCTCTTTTCCCCTCCTTTGCTTAAAATTCACTTTTGATGCTTGCACAAAAACAAATACAGACAAAAGACATGTCACCAGATTATTTCATACAGCAGAAACTATGTAAATCTTCAGTCCACATCCAAGGGTAAATAATGTTGGCATCAGGACATAGTCAAACATGCAAGGCAGAATCCAGCACAGGTATATTTCTTTTGGATAACTTAGTACAAGTAATTCAGTATCAGTATCAGTATCAGTAGCTCAAGGAGGCGTCACTGCGTTCGGACAAATCCATATACGCTACACCACATCTGCCAAGCAGATGCCTGACCAGCAGCGTAACCCAACGCGCTTAGTCAGGCCTTGAGAAAAAAAAAAAAAAAAAAAAAAAAAAAATATACATAAGCGTACATACATAAATAAATAAATAATAATTATGATGAAAAAAAAAGAAAAAAGAAAAAAAGATAGTAGTAATGAAAATAATGAAGAAATAATAATAATAATAAATAAATAATCAAAGAAATAAGACAACAATGATGACAAATAAGCAAATAAATATAAAACATGAAGACACACATTCACACATACACCCACACATGCATAACAGATATACCCCAAAAACGCAGTTTCATAGATATGAAAGCACAGTCAAATACATATAAACGTACATGAGCTCCAACACACACACACACACACACACACACACCACAAATTTCCCTGCACCTCAGAAAAATTTAGAAAAAAAGGAAATTCAGAAAAAAAGGAAACTCATGAGCCATGCTAAAAAAAAAAAATTGAGCTCTACTCTGTTAGGTGTAGGACCCACAGATTTTGTAGGTGTGTGTGCATGTGTGGGCACAAGTAGGTGCACTAATCATGGCCCCTTTTTTCATTCAATTATTTGTCTTCTAATATGTTTCACTTACTATACTTTAGTGTATTTATTCACTTCACTGTATTCTAGTGTATTGACTTTTAGTGTATTTTATCTATTTTATTCCATTATGTAAATGTTTTACCTGAACCAAAGATAGGCTCTAAAGAAGCTGATCAGCACTCTAGGTTATGTAATTCTGGCAGATGTGGTGGAGAGTATATGGATCTGTCTCATGCTCTGACACCGCCTTGAAACAGAAACTGAAACCCTCCAGGTCTCACCATGGCGGTGCTCCTCTTACCTTGGTGGCACAGATGAAGCAGGTGGTCACCACTTTGGCGATGATGTTCATCAGGTTCTTGGTCTCCTGAATGGCACTGTCCACCTGCCACACATCACATGCCACTGTCTCTCAGCAACTCAAACATGCTTTCATTTATATTTCAGAGGTCTGAAGTGGGTGTCTTGAACAAAACAACAGAAGTACCTAGGATGTGAGGTGGAAGGAAAGAGGGAGAAAACCAAGCAGACAGAGAAAGAGACATATCACATTGTTACTTATAATTTAGCTGACCCCACAGTTTCATATCAGGACCGCCCATCTAAATAAAAAATTCAAATGTGTTGAACATAAAACTCCATCAAACCTGAAAAAAAACAAAAAACAAAAACCTGCAAAACAACACAAAAAATATAAATGAAGAGACCATAAAAGCAAGTAATGTGACAGAATGGACAGCTTGTGGTCATGGCAGTCTTTACAATATTGCATCTTGATCACCAAAATGAAACGACACAGACAGTACACCACAGACTGCACAAGAGAAAAGTGTCAAGGCTTGCTGGAGTGGAAGAAAATGAAAAGAAAGGGGAATAGACCAGGAAGACAGAAAAAGCAGACAACAGTAAAGGAAGAAAAAAGGCAGAAAGAAAGCAATGCAAAAGAGGAAATTTATAGCACAGAATTTCCAGATGGCAGTGTATCAATACTGAAAGACCCCTGGCATCCGATGGGGGGGTCAGAGAAAGAGAGACAGACAGTCAGTCAGAACAGGGGATCAGACAGGAACAGAGACAAGGGACACCAGAAGTCCACGACAGACCTTATTGAAGGTAGCACTTTTGCCAAAGGTGGGGGTCTTGAGCGTGACATGTAGCTGGTGGCAGCAGGCAGGTATCCTGTCCACGTAAGCCAGCAGTTCGTCTTTTGATGAGCAGGACGGCACCTGAGACACCATCACCACACAACAATGGTCCTGCCTTCATATGTCACTTACTGACACCATTCTACATGATACCTGAACATGACACAATTGACACCATTCTACATGATACCTGAACATGACACAACTGACACCATTCTACATGATACCTGAACATGACACAACTGACACCATTCTACATGATACCTGAACATGACACAACTGACACCATTCTACATGATATCTGAATGATGCCTGAACATGACAACTGACACCATTCTACATGATATCTGAATGATGCCTGAACATGACACAACTGACACCATTCTACATGATACCTGAACATGACACAAATGACACCATTCTACATGATACCTGAACATGACACAAATGACACCATTCTACAGGATGCCTTAACATGACACAACTGACACCATTCTACATGATGCCTGAACATGAAATAATGACCAACGTGTAGGATACAATCCAAGGACAGGAGGCCATATCAATGGAATGAAATCTGAAGTGAATGTTGATACCTGCAGTGAAGACAGCAGTCAATCTTAACCAGCTTGGTGGGACCTGATGGTGGGAGGGTGACAGGTATGGGAAGGGGGGAAAGGGGGTGGAGGGGGTGGGTGGCCTAAATATATCATGAGATTCAGAAGTAATACTTTCTAAAAGAAATAATTTGTTTTATCAAAATATATCCTGAGGATCAAAAATGTCTTGTCACTTGATGATTAAAATTTTTTTTTTTCATACTAACACAAGTTACTGAGCCGATGGGGATGGAAGGCACCATTTCTGGAGCAGTGGAGCTGCCTTCCGTCTTGTCTTTTCATCAGTGTTGCCCTTTCTCTTCACTCTCCTTATTCCCACTTTCTGCAGTTTTGTTTTGAAGAAGCCTTTCTATGAAATAAAAGAAACTAAGCATGAGTAACTAAATCATCAGTACGCAAGATCCCCACCAGCAGTGCTGTGACCTTCACCTTGAATGCCAACATGTTGGAAGAAGCTTGTTAATTTTTTCCTAATTGGAGAATGAAAGTCAGATTTCTCACTTTCACAATTCGATTCCAATGACCCAATTCATCAGTGAGGAAGCATTTTACTGTTTCTTTTCTTCACTGAATATTTTTGCAAACATCACTGCGAAAAAAACTCCAAAACGTGGCAGCATACACAGAGCACACACACACACACACACACACACACTCACCCTGGAAGCGAAGTCCTTGACAGTTTTGTACAGCTTGTTGCCCTCCTCAGCAAAGAACTCGGCCTGCAGGAAGAGGTCATGGGTGGTGTGCAGCCGCCCCTCACCCCGCGTGAACAGGTACATGGAGAAGGCCATGGCCGCCATGTTCTTCGCCCGACGCACCACCGCGTTGTCAGGCTCCGCCCACTTGTCCGCCTCCGCCTCCATCTCTGAGGTGATCAGCTTCATCTCCAGACCCAGCTTTGCTATTTTGGCCTGCTCCTGTCGTCAGCAAGTTCACATGGTCAACAAACAACTCAATCACCACGTTCACATGGTCAACAAACCACCATAATGTCCCTCATCATTCTTACGCTGATAACACACAACTTCAGAAGAGTGATACCCCTGAGGAGTTGTCCTCGCACTTGCAAGAAACATCCAACTGCTTCTTGGACATTCAAAACCGGATGACTCTAAATAAATTATAATTGAACTCAGACAAAACTGAAGCAATGATCATCAGAACTAAACAAAAATTCTCTTCCATCACAACTAACACAATCAAACTTGGCAGTACATCCATCCCTCTTTCCAGCTCAGTCAGGAACCTTGGCGTTGTCCTTGACAACACACTGTCCATGCAAAAATTTATCAGTCAGACATGTCAATCCTGCTACTGTCAAATGCAGTGCATCAGTTCCATTTGGAAATATCTGTCCACCAACGCAACATCTAGACTTGTCGGTTCTCTCATTCTCTCTTGCCTTGACTAATATAACTCTCTATTGTCTGGTTTCATGCTTCATCCATTCAGTCCCTTCAGTGCACACAAAACTCTGCTGCCCGACTCGTCCTCAGAAAGAAAACATCTGAGCACTTCACTCCTCTTTTGCAACATCTCCACTGGCTCCCAGTCTCACACTGAATAAAGTATAAGATCAGCACTCTATGTGAACTTCCTCTTTCACTTCGTCAGGTCTCCGCACTTAGCTCTTTCAAATCTGGCCTTAAAACCCACCTCTTCCCAAGATAGCCTCCCTCCCCTGCCTCTTCCTGGTCTTCAGTTTCTCCAGTTTTAGAGTTACGCATGCGTGTGAATGGCTGGTGTGAAAGTGTACAAATATTTGTCTCTGCACAAGATTCAGTGCTATACCAATACTGTTATTATTATTATTATAACTCGATCACTAAGTTCACTTGGTAAATAAACTATTCAATCACCAAGTTTACTTGGCTAACAAACTGTTTAATTACCAAGTTTGCACAGTCAACAAACTATTTAATCACCAGGTTCACACTGTCAACAACTATTCAATCACCTTGTTCACTTGGTAAACAAAATGTTTAATTACCAAGTCCACATAATCATCAACAAACTATTCAGTCACCAACTTCACATGGTCAACAAATTACTCAATCACCAAGTTCATATTGTCAACAAACTATTCAATAACCAAGTTCACAAGGTAAAAAAACATTGGATCAGGATGTTTCTTTGCTAAATTGTGAAAAAAGCATAAAGAAAAAATTGCTTCTTGGTTCTGTCGAATACAAAAAGATCCAACTATTTTTCACAGAATGTTTGAGCCTAATGTCCCTAAGAATCATTTAACAAGAGCAAACGTAACTACACTCCACACTTAGTTCTAAAAGTGTCTGATAACTCAGTTCCTTTTTCCACATTATAGGATTTTCACTTTCACTCCTTTGAGCCAGCTGAAAAGACTATGAATTGGAGCCGACAGCCAGCCAGAATAATTGCAACAGTTTCTACAAGAGACTAAAGAAACTTGTTTGTTTACATGCATGTACACATTTGCGTGCAAACAAGTGCGTGTGTCTGCATGTGTGTATGTGCATGTGTGTGTCCACATAATCAATGTGCATGTTCATGCATGTGCATATGGATAACTGTATGTAACATTTTCTTTACAAGCTAAACATTTTATAAATATTGCACAACTGGTACCCTTACCTCAGCATCCAGTTTGACAGGTTTCAATCCTCTGGACTGTGTGCCGTGTTTCTGAAATACATCATTATGGTATCATGATATCCATTCTTTCCTTCAGTCTTCATTTGTTCCCCGACCCTCACCCTTTTTCCCAAGTTTGACTGGAAAATCAAACTGAGCGTCTAGTCATTCAGATGAGATGATAAATCGAGGCCCCATGTGCAGCACACACTTGGCGCATTGAAAGGGATCCCATGACAACCAGAGTGTTTCCTACGGCCAAATTCTGCAGAAGAAATCCACACTGATAGGTACACAAATTCATGCACTCAAGGCCTGACTACTGACTAGACTAACTACATTTGGTCATGCTGCTGGTCAGGCATCTGCCTAGCAGATGTGTAACATATATATATATATGGATTTGTCCGAACACAGCTTCACCTCCTTGAGAAACTTAAACTGAAACTTGCCCCCTCATCTATCTGCTCCTTTGTGAACCACACAGTGCTGTATTTTTCATAGTCTGGAGTATCTGAATAACACAGTGACACTTGTGAGATATTTCAGACTACAAATTCAATACAATCTTTCACAACGTTCAAGCTTTTGATCTATCGTATGGTGTTTCCTACCCATGAACAAAACAGATTTGCCATAAATCAGGAGAGCAAATAAATCCATACAGTTCATTGCAGACAGCCCAATGACATTTCAAACTGAAGAGATACAATCCCAAAATGTGTTGTTAATTCTTTTCTCTACCCCTAACTCCATTCCTCATGTGTCATAAAGTTCATCACTTGTCAAAACATCGTCACTGATACCAAAGATGGAGACAAAACAGGAGTTCATGCATCATGCTTATTTCAATGTTGCAATGGTCTACTTGCAAAAGTGGCAAGAAAAAAAAAGAAAGAAAAAAAAAGGATAAATGATTATAAACAAATAAATAGATAAATAAATAAATGAAAATAATTGAAACCTCATATAAAAGAATCAATGATCCAATCAATGATCCAAGTACTGCTTGAAGCAGATGTGTGAAGATTTTCTGCAAGGAGTGAAGACACTACCTCAGACATAAAAGAATACTCCAGCAAACCAGTCATGCAAAATTCAAGGTTAAAAGAATGCACACTATTCTCAGATGTATAGTTTTTATTTCTCTCTCTCACACACGGAGATCAAGCGACAGAGAGGGGGAAAGAGAGAGAGAGAGGGAGAGAGAAAAAGAGAGAGATAATTATTTCAGAGAGCAATGCACAGATCACTGTATATCATCAATGGATATCTAACCATAAATCAAATGTATATATGCATGTTATAGTTGACACGAGTTCATTTGTTATCTGACACAGAAGTCATTTCTGTAAACAACATTAATGTGTGATAGTTGATGACAAAACAACAGCAATACAACAATACTACCACAGATCACTTGTAAACAAATGTGTAACGAAAATGATTTTCACTGCAAGTAGTAAGGGTTTTTTGGGTGTTTTTTTTTCTTTCTTTCTTTTTTTTCTTTTTTTTTTTTTTTTTTTTGCAAGTAGTAAGTTTACAAGGTAACTTTCTAAGGTTTGTGTCCAGTGAACAGTATCTGACTTAATGCAAATAACACGGGCTGATCATTCTTCCTTCTTCAGTTCTCAGTCTGCAGTCTATGCTGGTGCTAAAAAGGAAAAATGGGGAAAAAAGGGGGAAAGGGGGAATCCACATAAACAATCTTTCAGCTGTGCTAGCTGATATCTTTTTCATTTGTGAAAGAACTGGAACAAAATAAACAATGGACTGGCAGTGATCACATTCACAGAGTACTAATAAAAGCTCTCTGTCACAAGCCTACACCACAATACAAAGCCTATTAACAAATATATCAATGGGTAAACGACAGACATTCATATCGAACCACTGACTGTTCACAACCACATCTAGTTAATAAACATCATATGGGGCAATAAACGTCAGAATATGAGATGGGAAAAAAAAGCAATTTCTGTCTAATCTGTCTTTATGACAAAAACCAAAAAAAACACATACACACAGAAAAAAAACAACTGACTCAGCAAATGAAAGGGTGTACAATGACAAAACTATGACTTGGTTCACAAATCTGTTGAAAAGAATAAAAATCAATAAGTACTCAGTCATAAATGATGTGAAAAAGGAGACAGAAAGAATTATGAGAATAAAAATAAGTTTTAAAATAAGAGTTTCAAGCACACAAGAAAGAACGGTCGAAAGAAAAAAGAATGCTCAGAAATGGATGTCTTTAGTCTGTAATAGACCCAAAGATGGGCAGAAATTAGCGGATACATGAAACAGTAGAATAATAAATGACAGAAAAGAACTTGAGCAAATTTCACATTCGTCTTCATATAACAGCTCAAACAGGACAGCATAAATGCAAAATGTGATAACAAACCACTTTTAAACCTCAGGCCTAACAATGATTTTTTCCAAAAAAAACCCAAAACAATGCAGTCTCTTTCAACAACTCCTGGTCAAAATACAAAAACTGGGAGGTGAACAAAATGATAACATCAAAATGCTATCTGTAATGAATTGAATGTTAGAGAAAAAAAAAAACACACCCTCTTTTCAAATCAACCATGTATACCTCTTTGCTGTCACTGAAAATAAAACAAAACTGAAATAAATATGAAAAAAATCTCTAAAAATCAACAACAAAAAAATGTAAATCAGCATCTGTACACAGGCATAAACTAATCTTATCTGTCAACAATTTGAAATTGGGCAGGTCAAAGATTTCACTAACTGACAATTGATGTTTTCATACACTGTGTCCAATTAAACAAAATGCTTATGCAGAAAGAAAAAGTGCAAGCACTTTTTGTCCTGATTCTGTGTTGAAATGAGCAGCCATTCTGTCTTGTACACAGTTTTTACTTTAAGTACTGCAACGTCTTAATAAAGCATTTTACTGGAATCAAAGTGTCCCATACCTAACCTAAACTCCTATTACCTCAGCCCAACACATTGTTTTCATCCTACTCTATCTAAACAACAACAAAAATCAGGTCCTTAACTTTTATCTTAGTGTTAACATCCTGAAACTAGTTAGAAGCAACACACACCCTCAGTGCCAGTTAAAAGATTATGTGAAAACAGACTGGACATTTAACACCAAAAAACAGATAAACAATAAGTGAAATTGAAGTATGTGTGATTAAATATGAAACCGAGTCCAAATATGTAAGACACATTTTGAAACAAGACAAGAAAATGAGAACAGAATGGAACTCAGACAATCCAAAGAACTGATGTGAGGGGAGAGGTGTGATGGAAGCCATGACACAAACTGTCCAAGTCACAACAGAACAGATCCTCTGTCTCTAGAACAACAGCAACAAAGAGCAGCCAGCCAAGTGCTCTTGGATGAAGGAGGAAAGAAAATCTGACAATACCACAAACACTGCCTTTACTTACTGGTGGAGTTTGCATCTGTCATCATTACCAACAGACAAACATGCAATACATGTTAACATGGGATGAGAGTTACAACCACTACATGAAACTGAAGGACTCATAATGATCTCAATCTGATATGATTTTGACGAAGAAACAGAAGATGAACAAGCACATAATAATTCTGTATTCAAGTGTCTGAGTGTGTACGCAAGCATGCATGAGTGTGATGTGAAAGACAGAGACAGAAATGGAAGAGGAAATGGGGGGAGAGAGGGAGTGCAGGTAGGCAAGAAACAGCAAAGAGGTAACAGAAAAGAAAGAGAGACTAACTAATACTTTCATTGTGCAGTAACAGTGAAAAATCTATTTTATTTCTGAAGAGCTCATCATGTTTGTCAACCACCTCCACAGTTCTCCACCATAAGCAAAATGAAGATCCACATATGGGTAAAGATGTCTTCCATATTAAGAACAGCTTTATGCCTTTCTGTTTTTTTATTTTTAACCAAGTTCCACAAAAACGCCCATTAGCAGCTTGCTGTGTCACACGCGTAATCCCCTGGTACCGCTAACTAAACGTGCTTATTATGGGCGCAGCCATTGTTGTTTGTGTAAATGAGACTCTCACAAGATTCACAGCCTCATTTTCAGCACTTCCTGTCATGCATTTTGCACTTTTCAGAGTCTGATTTGCTTGAATTTTGACAAAGTTGTGAATTGTTAAAATTGCAAGACAAGTTTGATGAGTGCCAAGAGCTTTAGCGTAATCTGAATGACGATTCTGAAGATGATTTTGAACCGTTTTAATAATTTTTGTCTGAGAATCTTGTAAAAATTGATCGTACTGAATGACCTAGATATCGACTGACCGAGTTTTGCCAACAATGAGAGACAATATTGTGTCTGTTTCCTATACCAGCATATTATCTATAATATTCATGCCTCTATGTGTATGTATAAGAGCATTTGAGTGCATGCGTGCATGTGTCATGTGTGTGTGTGTGTGTGTGCACGTGTGCATACGAGTTAATGGGAATATGCGTATCTGAGCTTTGTGCACATATGTGTGTGTATGTGCATGAAAAAATATATAGGACATGTCAGCAATCTCAAAACATGTGATCAAGCAGTTAAAAACAACAACAAAAAAGTAATAAATATTTCCTAAAGATCTGATTTTGCATGGCAAAGTTAAAATTAAGTACACTAAAGCAAGAAACTGTACTTGTATGAAATTTCAGAACACTCACCCCAGGACGTGGCAAGGAAAGATAGACGACCTTCTCTCCACGACCTTGACATACATCATTGACCTCTTTGACCAGAATGGACAGATCGTTGATCTGAGACTCCCAAGCATCAGCAAACACCTCCAGGTTTTCACGGGCAATTTTGCTGCTTGGGTACTGAGCCAGTGTCTGGGCAGCAAACAGTATCTGCAACCACAACAAACCCGCCAGGGAGCAGATAAAGAAAAAAAAGGATTAACACACACCAAAAAAAAACCATTTCTGGTAGGCTGGTATAATTTTACAAAAAGAAAGAAAAATAAAAACAGGCAGGGCAGAAATGTGGACTCATTTAAACAAAAAGAAAAAAAAAAGTCTAGAAAATGTATCCTTAAACAGTGTTAAAACTTATATAAGCGTGAAATATTTCTTTTTCAGTTTCACGGTGGTGTCAGTGCGCGTGGACTGATCCACGTTAACTACACATCTGCCTAAAAACTTTAAAAAAAAACAACAACAAAAAACAAAAAAACAAAAAAAATTGCAGAGGACTGGCTTATGCACAAACTAAATGTGCTGGTCAGGCTCTGACAGCCTACACAGGTTTTTAAAAAATTTTTTAAAAAAGGATTGATATAATGAAATGAAATAAGTAAACACATTAAAACATAATAAAGCCAAAGATGCCTACAAGGCAAATGACTATAAGAAAAAAAAAAAAAGCATACACAACACATTAATTCCAAGATGGATTAAATCCTATGAAATAAAAGAACAAAAGCTGCCGCAGTGTGTCCACTGACCATAGGTCCCAGGCCGTGGATGAAGGACTCATTGTGGTCAGCAGTGATGACCAGGGGCTCTGAGCTGGCCATGTGACGGAACAGCTTGCACACCTGCACACACACACACCAAACACCTGGGAGTTCACTGATCCGCTGCTGTGTAAGGCCAGGTCAGTAATATTAATGAAAAGGATGGAGAATCTTTTACATGTCAGGTGACACAATACAAATAACTTACAGCAGTCATCAAACGCACAAATTAATAACAACTGCAACAACCACAGCTATGTATTGCATTAGCGGGTTGCACGCATGCATACAAGCACGCGCGCGCGCACACACACACACACACACACATGTACACACTGACACGAGTACAATCATACATATAAACATGCACACTGACACAAATACACTTACAAATGAACACATTTTCAAACCTAATTACACACATACGCTCACACACAGGCCCATGACATGAATCTTGTGACAACCTCATGTTTCACAATCACCTGTTTCATCATCCTCTCATTCTGACAGAACCATGGCTTAATTAAATCCTACCCTCGAAAATGGAGTATGGCTGCCTACATGGCAGGGTAAAATGTCATACACGTAAAAGCCCACACATGCACAAACAAGTGAACGTGGGAGTTGCAGCCCACAAATGAAGAAGAAGAAGAAGAAATCCACAGGCACACTCTACAACGCTTCGTGTTCTAACCACAACAATGATCCATGTCAATCACTTTTAGTTAACTTTCCTAAGCAGAAGATATCAATAATATTGACTGCATTGCAAAGCAGTGTTGAACTAAATATGCAAAAGTATTCAAAACACTGTTTTTCAGACATTACAAATGCATATCTAATAATGCTGGTATGCTTACCTATTAATTGTTTTAAATACAATTATTTCTCTCAATCACAGTGTCAAATTTGATAAAGAAAAATTACAAAACACTTCGCCAATCCAACAATTACTGATCCTGATCAACCCTTAAAGAGCTGGATATAATAAAACCTGCATACAGAAATCATGCTTAAAACGAAGGAACTGTTTGCCTCCATTACCTGTGCTCTGATTTGGGGCATTTGTATGCTCATTAGTTAGAAGAGATAGGTAAACCTATACATTTCTGGAAAGAAGAGTGAATGAAGAATAAGATAAAAGTAAGAAAAAGACTGTACCTTGTATACAGTTGGAGATTCTTGTATACAGTTGGAGATATTCCACAGGATATAACCAATAAATTTTGCACACTTATTTTCTAAAACGTCAACCGCAAGATTTATAGGCATTTTTACATCTGTCACAGTCAAAATCTCAAAACTGACATTAAATTGTACAAAAGAATGTTCTGGTTGCAGAATCATGATATGAATATAACTGTGACAATAAAATTATAAGCACTGTATTCTTTGTTTGAGACATTCCTACACACGCTACACACACGTACATCTACAATATTTGAAGCAATCACAGGCAAAAAGCAGCACGAATGCTTGGAATCAAAACAATTCTCAGTCTTCTAGCTTCATTTGATCAAGAGTCAGCAACGGATCCATTGCTAACCCACTTTGCCACCCCTCCCCACCCCCATCAGCCACCCTCCACTTTTTGTGGCTGGAGACACAAAACTGAATGCACAACAAGCAAGCCAGCATGCCGAAGTGTCAAAATATCAAAATAACAAAGCCGCTCTCGCCAGAATCATGTCAGCAAATGAATCATCACTAGTGACATGGTCACTCATTTTCTGAGCTTTGTCAACTTCAGTGTCACTCATTGTTTACAAAAAACATGGAGATCTGGACTTGTAAACTCAGTCAAAGTTTGTGTAAACACAAGCAGAAATACAGCAACACCAAAACGAGGCAGTTTTACGAAGGCTTCAGAGTACAGCCGAAAAGTTTCAGACCTTATGTCAACAGAGCCACGATCATGGCCCATCATGCTTCACAGGGGAAGCCACGATCGTGACCCATCGTGCTCTTCAGGGTTGATGGCTCTGCAGCCAAACAGAAAATGAAATGCATGATGATCTGTCACCTAATATTTTCCCACACATGCGCACACACACACAAACACACACACTCCACACAAAAAACAAAACACACACACATACACCACAACACAAAACAACACACACACACAAGCACACCCATACACAGAAATAGGCAAGGCGTGTGTCTGACCTCTTCCAGCTGTTCCTGGTGTTCGGCAAACTGCACAGTGAGCTGTTCTGCACGCTGCACCTCCCCCTCCAGCCCCGCCACCCTCAGCCCTGTCAGCAACTCGTGGTCCTCGTTACGCCGGAACAACTCTGACGCCTGCTCCATGGCTGACTCCAACAGCTGACACAGTGACAAACATTTCCCTTCATAACAAAGCACCCAGGACTGAACCAATACTGCTGACAGACAGACCAGATTTTGTCACTTTGATCAGAGAAGCATTTCCAAATCAAAACTCACAAAAAAGCAAATGATGTGTACATATGCATTCAGGGAGCAAGGTCAGAGAATAAATAAGATGCTGATCTGCCAATGTAGTGTTCATGAGGGTCTGGGTTCGAATCCTGCACTTGCCTAAGTCTGACTGGAAAATCAAACTGAGCGCCTAGTCATTTGGATGAGATGATAAACTGAGGTCCAGTGTGCTGCATACACTTGATGCACTGAAAAAGAACCCATGGCAACAAAAGTGTTGTCCTCTGGCAAAAGAAATCCACTCCGATAGGTACACAAATGTATATGCATTCACTCATATGTGTTGGGGTATGCTGCTGTCAGGCATTTGCCCGGCAGATGTGGTGTAGCTTATATGGAATAGTCCAAACGCAGTGACGCCTTCTTGAGAAACCGAAACAATGCATGCATGATGAAACATGTTAGTCCACATGTTCCATCCACCACCCTCCCCCATGAACAGGCAAAGAACATGTTTTTACAACAACAAATAAAAGAAAAATAAATGATTTAAAATACAACTCATTAAATACAATTCCCAAATGAGTAACTGAATGTGCAGTTTTTGTTCTCTATCTTTGTTTTGTTTAATTTTTGCTTTAAATTGTTTATGCAACATCTCCACTGGCTCCCTGTCTCACACCGAATAAAGTACAAGATCAGCACTCTATGCTACAAATGTATTCACAAATCAGCCCCTTCCTATCTCTGTGGCTGCCTTCACCTCTACACTCCATCTCGCTCACTACGATCAGCTTCGGATCCACTCCACTTACATATACCCAGATTCAAACTCTCGACTGTTGGCCACTGTTCTTTCTCTGTCTCTGGACCTTGCAATTGGAATGAACTTCCTCTTTCGCTTCGTCAAGTCTCCACACTCAGCTCTTTCAAGTCTGGCCTTAAAACCCACCTCTTCCCAAAGTAGCCTCCCTTCCCTGCCTCTTCCTTGTCTTTTTGTTTTTTTTCAGTTTTGGAGTTATGCTTGCGTGGGAATGACTGGTGCGAAAGCGCTTTGATTTGTTTATGCACAAGATTTAGCGCTATATAAGTACCATTATTATTATTATTATTTATTATTATTATTTTATTTTGCTTTTTTGTGGAAGAAGACAGTCTACATGTGGAAGCGGTGGGAGGTAGGGGATAGAGCAGAATGACATTAGGCATGAAGATTAACCATGAAATCAATGCACACAATGAATTACACCAAAGATTAGTAGTACATGAAAACAGCATAAAAAAAATAGTGTACCTGTTTTCTCAATGATTTACATATTTCCATAGTCTTCAGAATGGCTGTTTCCATATCCTGGGTTGGTGCAGCAGCTTCCTTTGCATTCTGGCACGAAAACAACAGAACAAATATGTCTCTTAGCTGTACTGGAAACAACAGTAGCAGCAACAACAGTCTTCACAGAAGCGACAGTTGCAGCAACAAAAATGGCAGTTGTAACAGTATACAAACAACAATATTTACAGAAAGTGGGTCATAGAAAAGAGGAAATTCTGGAGCATATTTTCCAGAAAATGGGAACTTTTCTGTTATGTCAAACGTCCCGGCATTGTAAGGGGAGATTGACCTCGACTTTCAAAACAATGTTTGCTCTCATGATGACCAATCAAGGTTTTTCCAGTATCTAGTGTATCAAGTTTCCTGTCAGACTTCTGATCAGCAATTTCAATTCATCCATAGCATGAATGTCACACTCACATGTTCACCCACACACAAACATGCACATCCAAACACAAACACACAAAAAATGGAGAAAAACAATGACAAAGGGTGCTCAGGTTCTATGTCCTCAAAAAGGCGGTACAATCTTTGCTACCAGGGCAAACAAATACTGTATCCTCTGGTGTTATCTACATTTTGTTTGTCTCTCTTATTCACCAGACTTTGATTCTCTTCCGGATCAGATTATTTCATATGACCCTTCTCACTTTCAATTCGTTCATTTACTCATTTATAGTCTGTTCATCTAATTCTTCATTACAGATGGCTGACAGAAACTGGCAGCCAGAGAAAATGACTATAGACTCTACATATCAATTTCTTTCTTCAGAGATGAGATTATGGATTTCTGTTTCCATCTGAAATCCATACATTGCTCCACAACTACATGTAAAAATGATAAGAAGTGTGCCACTTTCCAAATGTTCCCTCAGTCTGATTCCAGACAACAGTCTGAAGAATCTCATGCCTGTTTCTTTCCTCATGTCTGGATCTCAGAAATAAAAATCTTCTGATTTCTTTCAATGATCTCTTTTTATAGTCACAAAGTAACACAAAACACGCAACGCTTGGAAAGGAATGTTTCCCATCTTGTCAGTGTGCAGCCTTCTCACCAGGGAATGTCCCAGCATGAGCAGAGTCTGCATCTCGTCCCGCAGTTTCTCTGTCAGCTGTAGCACCTTCTCCCTGTTGTCATGGGAGGTGTAAGGGGAGTCGGTGAAGTCGTCCACTGTCTCCTTGGCCAGCTCAAAGCAGCTAAGCAGCTTTTCTTCTGTCGATGGGCTGATCATCGTCACTCGCACCATGTCTATCAAGTCCTGGACATTCCACCATTCAAACTCGGTCAACTCAAATGCTGAACACTGAACTTTATCATCCATATGCAATAGAAAAATAGCTGACAAAACACTGTCTTCAACGCAGTACAGATCACAAAGCTCTCAACAACACAAAACCCCTGTTGGAGGCATGGGGAGGGTGTCCAGGAAATCAACTGACAGGATCTACTGAGTGGTGGTCAGGATGCTAGTCTTTTATATATGATAATAAGCCAAGGCCTCATACGCTGCAAGTACTTAACACACAGTAACAAAAGAGTTGCCCCTGTCAAAATCCTGCAGAAAAATCCTTTTGATTGTAAAACAAATACAACTGTTCACAGGGTAAAAAGATGGCACTGCACTGTGACACAAGCTGTCCCCAGGAAGAGCTTCCTGAATTTCAAACAGAGAAATCTGTTAGGACAAAAAGTAATACAACAGAATACAATACAAAACAGTCTACTTGGTTAATTTGACATGTCAGCCATTCATTACTTATAAAAAAAGAAAAGAAAACCTAAGAAAACCTTTGTGCATTCAGAATCAAAGAAAGAAAATCACTGCATTCAGACTCAAATCAGCTAATGAGCGCATCACAGAATACAGGCTTAAAAAATCTCCTATTTTGACAGAGTTCTGAGAAACAACTATAATAATTCTCAACACTTATCTGTACCCAGCAATGTCAATGTCACAGAACTCGTCTGTCCTGTTTTCTGGTTAGCACCTCACCTCCAGTTCCTTGAAGGCCCGACTGGCTGTGGGGTGCATGGCAGCCAGGCCAATACCAGAATCACCGTTCAGGGTTGGTGATGTGTTTCCGTTGCTCATGATGGCTCCCCCGTCAGTCACCACGTGCTGGATCAGGTCCAGTGCATTACGGATCAGGAGGAACACCGCATCACGGTTCATTCGGGCAGTGCGGCACTCCGGGTGTCGTAAACATGTCTGGACACACATAAAAGTCATTGCTCAGGCAACAGAAATATTCCCACACCAAAGTGAACTACTTGGCAATATCTGCTGCTAAAATGTTCTTCAATAACTTTCAATGCTACTTTAACAGATCTTGAAAAGACTATAACTTGTATATTTCCCTTTTCTGTAACCTTCCATCCCACATCAAATGTGTACACAAACCACCTTGATGGGCTAAACTTAAATGCACAAAGGGCTCTAGAAAAGCCTCATATTTGAAACAACTTTCTCCAAAGGTTTTGGTGTCAAACCTTAAATGAAACCAAACCCATCTTAGATGAATGCCAAGTGTCTCTAACATTAATTTTTGTAATGCATACATGAATAGGGCAGGTAATTTAGTATGTCTGTGACACACAACACATATTTTAGACTGATAAACCATGCACGAGTGAATAATTTAAAAGGTTGTTAAATCATCACAGAAAATCTATTTCTGTTTAAGCATGAGAAAAAAATCACATCATGTAAAGCTCATCATCAGAAAAATCTGACAACAAGGAGAAACCTACAAACAGTGTATAGAAACTGACCTTGCACGAGGTGAGCAGCATCATAGTGGACTTCTCTAGAATGGCTCGGGCTGAACCCATCTGGGCCTTCTGTTTCTCACTTTTCAGGTCCTGCAGATAACAATACAATCACATGAAGGTCTTCAACTATTGATATTCACACTGTCGTCTTTCTTCCACTGGTCAAACCAACACAAGACAAAAAGCTAATGCCTGTAATGAATCTTTTCTTTTGAAAATCTGCATGTTGGAAGCTCAAAGTTGTATAAACGGCTAGCTCAAAGATGATTATGGGGAAGGTGGTTGAGTTTGGGGTTAACTTAGGCAAAGTGGGATCCTAAGAATATATCTTGTATAAAATTATAAAAAGCAAATTAATCATCGATGGCTAAAGTTTTTGGTTGGTTGAGCTATAAGCAACATAGATATCAACTCTCTCCGGACGACGGAATGCGTGAGCATTCCTACATAAAATGTATTCGGTTTCGGATGACGGAATGGAACAGCATTTTCCAAAAATAAAAATTCATCACGCACTGTACACGTGATTTTGTGATTAGCAAGCACAGTGTGCTATTCTGGGTCACTCCACAACTGAACGGTATGATTGGCCAGCCTGTCATGTCTGGCCCGTCTTGCACACACGCTGACAAAGTCACTGACTGGTCGTCTGCTCGCATGCCAGCCTGTTAGCAAAGCGGGTTCTTCTCAAAATGTTGTGAAGCAAACAAGGCAGCGACGGCAACGTTTTAGTGTCGCCGAAGTACTTGAAATGCTACAAACTGTAGGGTCGGACATTGAAGAGGTGGATGATGATGAAGAAGAAAGCGAATCAAGTGCAGAAAGCAAGCATGGGTATGGTGATTCAGGGTGAAAAATTAGCATCATTTATTACATAATGGCAAAACTGTAAAAAATAAGATGAGAATTTTTTTTTTAATATGTAATAGCCAAACAAGTAATAAACCAGTTCTGAAAGTTTCATTTTTTTACTCTGTATTTTGTATTTTTTGTAATTTTTTTCAAAACCCTTACAAATGGGCTGTCTGTGGGGAAAAGCAAGGGAGAAAACTTGTCATCCCAAGTGAGTTAAGCTTTAGCGAAATATCAGCAAGCTGCTATCTGTCCATCTGTGGCATTAGTCAATCATATTTGATTGTCATGAAAATATTGAATTATAAATCAAAAGACTACATTCTCACACCCAGAACATCTATATAAGCTATAAGGAACACAGACATAGAGCTTTATAGCTCAAATATCAGCATGCTGCCCTCTTTCCCTCTATGGCATTAATCGATCATATCTGACCGTCATGAAAAGATCAAATTACAAATGAAAAGATTACATCCTCATGCCCAGAACATTCATATAACAAAAAATGGAAAGATTTCTGCAAAATGAAAAACAGTTGACACTTTGCTAATTTCACGCATCAAAACTTTGGATCTGCATTAAAACAAGATGGTGCAATCATTGTGCCCATGGGTAACATGAAACAACATATTTCTAACACCCCCACACCCCCCCCCCTCCCTTCCCAAGCGATGACAAGCTGTTGACATGGCAGAGCACCCTGACAATCACACAGCAGCTGCCCTCACATTCTGCCGGTCCCCGGAGAGATGTGCCAGCTCCACCATGTGTTTGCCAAACTGACTGAAGGTGGCCACAAAGTCCTGGAATGATGACACCCCCTCCACCTGGGCCAGACACTGCAGCACCTGTGGACATCAGTAATAACGATAATGATAATATTAATGATGATGATGATGATGATGATAGAGTGATGATGATGATGATGATGATGATAATGATAATAATAACAATAATAATAATAATATTAATAACAATAATATTAATAATAATAAATATGCATTTATACAGTGCTATATCTTACGTGGAAACAACCAAAAGCATTTTCACATCCAGCTTTTAGGCACATGCATTCAACTGAAGCAAAGGGATGAAAGACAACACATAAACACATGTAGACAGAAGACTAGAGACACTGTGAATGGAAAAAAGAAGTTTATGGAGGAGAAAGTTTGGAAAGAGGTAGATTATACGGACAGACTTAAATGAGCTGAGTGCACTGACCATGCACTCTGCAGTATTCCATGTGCTAAACTAGATTTCCGGAAAGGACTCGTATCACTGAGAATAGGGATCAGTCACAGCTATCTGCCATGCTGTTTCCAACCTTGTGGGCCAAAAGTAGTAAGCTTTGTTCTTATTATCAAAGAATGGGACAAATGACCAATGTACACAAATATTACACAAGTGTCTTTCACAGACACAGACACACATACACACACAGCCGATTCAAGTTGATCGTAAAAGCTAATCTTGTTTACCCATTTGAGTCTTATCCAAAAACAAGAGGAAAACAATAAAGAAATTTTACAACACTACAGTAACTATATCACCACCACCGCCACAACCCACACGCATACACATAAAATACTACACATACATCATCAAAGTGGCGGGAAAAAAAAAAAAAATCTCAGACTTCCTCACCCTGTCCTTGCTGGAGATGAGCTGTTTGACAACAATGCGGTCAGCCAGCAACAGAACTTTAGTGATGGCAGACAGTAACTGCCGTGCAGCCCGCACCAAGGCTGTCTTGTCTGCAGCACTGCGGCTGGCGGTGGCTGTGGAGGCCTCAGCAGCCTGACTGCTTACGGCTGTTTGCAACTGGATGCTTTCCCCTGTTTCACAGTGCAAAAAAAAAATTTAAAAAAAAAAATCAAAAAAAATCACTGGATTGATTTCTGGTAGTTTTGCTCTTATTGTTATATGCCGATGAGATCGACACAGAAAATACTGCAAAAATGTTCAAATTTAATTATATGTCAGATCTTTTTCTGCTTACTTCAAAATCATAATAATGACAAAATATCAAACACAATATACACAAATGAATCTGTAGTTACATTTATGTGCAAACATCTGTATATATCATTACATTATTATTATACAACAGTGACGGGACGCAATAACCAAGTAGTTAAAGCAATGGAGGGCCATGGGTTTGATTCTCTGTAATGGAGCCTGGTGGGTAAACGGTGGAGATTTTTCCGATCTCCCAGGTCAATATATGTGCAGACCGGCTTGTGCCTGAACCCCCTTCGTGTGTATATGCAAGCAGAAGTTCAAAATATGTACGTTAAAGATCCTGTAATCCATGTCAGCGTTCGGTGGGTTATGGAAACATGAACATACCCAGCATGCACACCCCTGAAAACGGGAGTATGGCTGCCTACATGGTGGGGTAAAAATGGTCATACACGTAAAAGCCCACTCGCATACATACAAGTGAACGTGAGAGTTGCAGCCCACATACGAAGAAGTACCACAGTACAATTACATTGAAAACATCACACCACACTTTAGTGTACAAAAATATATGCACAATTTTTATAAAACAAACTGCATCATTGAACGATGTTCATAAAACCAACAATGGATAATAGAGTATAAGAAATATGCCTGGATTAGATTGAAGGTGTGACCATGATAAAAAAAACCCTGATCAAAACAGTGTAAAATACATCAACATGTGATTAACACACATACACAAACACATACACACACATAGTGACATACACACACACAGATAACCACACACACAAACCACATGCACACACATACAACCACACACTCACACACACACTCATACTCACAAGCACACACATACTTAACTTCAAACATATTCTATCAATTTCCCTATACAAAAAATCAAGTCCTTCACAAAACATCTAAAAAAACTGCTAAAAAACACCATAAAGAAAAACAAAACAAAAAACAATATAAAAAACAACAAAATGCAATTTCCTGTGCTTTAGATATGTGTGTACCTGCACTTTTAGCCTCTCGACAGGCTCCTGAACAAAACTAAAATATGAAAGATCAAAAACAAACAGAGGAAAACAAAAACATAAAACTTTCCTGTGCTATATAACAGTAATAATTAAGTGTACCTGCACTCCTGGCCTCTCGACAGGCTTCATCCATCTCCTGCTTCAGTTCTGGGTGGTCCTCCACAATGGAGTCACCCACTGCCACAAACCTCCCCACTGCCATGTTCACTGCCTGACCCACCCGTTCCAAGGCCTGCTGGGTCCTCTCTGACACACGGGGCTTCTCTCGGTGGTTCACCAAGGTTGTTATCTTTTGTGGGCAAAAATCATATTAAATCTTTTACAAACAGAAGACATCATGCATGTTCATTTAAAAAATGAAAATGCCGATTTTATTGGATTTTATTTGATTTCAAACAATAAACCTGCTTGTAAAAAGTTATCAATTATGCATGATGATGATAATGATGATGATGATAATGGGGTGTGTGTGTGTGTGTGTGTGTGTGTGTGTGTGTGTGTATGTGTGTGTGTGTGGATGATGATGATGATGATGATGATGTGCATGCGTGTGTGTGTGTCGTGTGTGTTTGTGTAAGCAAAATCCTTAATACTTCATTGTATGTTTGCAAAAAAGACTACATTGTAGATCTTGAATAAAGACATGTAGTTATGTATTACAGAACCAAGTAACTTGCAACTTGTCTGCTCTCGCTCCATCCCAGTTCCCTACCTTTGTTCCTAAACTCCCCCGATTTCTTGTATATTATTATCTTTCCTCTTGACTTTAGTCTCATGATTATCTCAGTACTGACTGTTGGCACCTGTACACACATACACTTATTCCGTTTTCATTCTAAGACCTTTTCATAATCTATTTTGGATAAGTGGACCAGGAGATAGATGCCATTTGCTTTAGTGCCAATCTAGAATCTACCCCTTTACTAGGTTGCTCCAGTCTCTTGGTATGCAATAATCTATTCCAAGGGAAAACAAAAAGTTATGTTGGCATGCTTTAGTTCTATTAGTATTACATGTCCAACATCACTATTGTCATGATTATACCGTTTCAAAAGCTAAGTAACCTAGTATGCAAATTGATAAATAAGCCAATGTTTTGTGATTCTTGAACACTGTGTTCTTGAACATTGAGGTGATTGCCGGGATAGGAATTTGTTAGCGGCCAGAGGAGGAGGCGGTAACGTAAGAGGGGGGAGGGATCGGAAGGGCGAAGAGTGGATGAGATGGTTTCATGGTGATCAAATACATATTATGAAACTTCTGACATCATGAAATAATCAGCTGAAAGCATTGTCCCGCACGGCAGCATTAAAGAAAATTTAGATCAAAACAAAGTCTATATATATACAGAACACTACAACGATAACAAGGTTCGGGAGTATCAAGCAATGAAGAAAGATGATCATCATCTTGATCACGATGATGATGGTGCAACAGAAACACTTTCGTCAAAATCAAACTGCATGTTACAGATCCCAAACACTTCAGTGCATATAAGAATCGACCTTTTCCTACCTGTGTCACCAAAGGAACGAGAGTTTGTTCTACAGACTTTGTCCGAATTTCTAAGGACAGTCTGGATTCGTTCTTTGGTTGCAGACCTGCCATTTTGTTGTGGCTGGCGCCTCGTTCTGCTTCGCCGGAAACAAGCCGCTTGCTGTCACCGTTTTTACTCACTGTCTGCAAATGTTTCGGTCATGATCTATCTAAATCATGTTATGTTTCTCATCTTACATTTATAAGTGTGTTTATGAAACTTCATCACAGCGTTTACAACCCATATAGTTAGAAATTTAGCTTAATTATATTCCCAGAACACAAAAGAACCGACAGTCGAATGTGTCGTCTGCAAGCAAGACTGGAATTGAAAATAAACCTGGTTCTACCTCAAGAACAGGAATGGATGTGAATTATTATTATTATTATTATTATTATTATTATTATTATTATTATTATTGTTGTTGTTGTTGTTGTTGTTGTTAATTGCTGCCGTTATTGTTGTGCTCCTGCTGTTGCTGTTGTGAAAAAAGGCTGGGATAATCAATACACTCAGTCGATCCACAGATAGTTCTGTCCAGGCCACAGTGTCTCATCATGATGATCCTGGTGACAGGAGTAAACAGGCACAAGGATCGATGTTCATTAACAGATTTCCCCTGATCACTTCCGGTTACTGAAGGAGGCTGAGACTGCACATGTATAATAATACATATCTCGATAGTTCATGTGGTAATTTGCATCTCTGAACCCACAAGTTTCTCTTTTACAGGTGCTATCAGTGGTGGAGTAAGATGTGATAATTGAGCCAGTTATTATGCAGAGCGGTCAACAAGTTTATGTACTTGAGAGGCCGCACACCAAGGGAGACATTCGATGAGATGAAAGAGACATATGGTGAGGATGCCTCGTCGTATGACCTAATCTTGCAATGACATTGTCAGTTCAAGTGTCGTCGGACATCGTTTGAAACGGCTTCCATTCCCCGGCGACCACATTCCGCAGTTGATGAACTAGTGATGAAGACACTAGGCATCCGGCAAGTGGACTGAGGCCGGCATTTTAGAGGATCGCCGCATAACCGTTCGCCAACTCAGTAGCCAAGATGTCAAGATCAGTGTGGGATCTGTGAACAAAATAATCCATGTCCATTTCCACATGCGGAAGTTGTCTGCACGGTGGATTCCCTACTGAGCTGGTTGCTCACACCTTTCCAGAAGCACTGAGGAATGAGTCACGTGCTCCAAGGCTCTTTTGGCCATGTGTCAAGAACACCAGGAGGACTTCTTCAGTTGACAATCTAAAGTCACACAGGACCAAACATGGGTCTATCACTATGATCCAGAGACTAAAGCCCAGTCGAAGCAATGGAAGCATTTTAACTCACCACCTCCGAGAATACACACGTGTCCAACCCTCAGCGGGCAAGTTCATGTTTACAGTCTTTTGGGATTACCACGGAGTAGTGATGATAGATTTCTTTGCAAAGGGTGCCACAATTACCGGAACATACTACGCTTCGTTGCTGCAGAAATTGTGGGAGGCCATCAAAACCAAAAGGCGTGGCATGATGCTGACCAAAGGTATCCGCCTTCTGCAAGACAACACCCTGGTTCTCAACTCGCATATTGCCCAGATGGAAGCACGGTCCTGCGGCTATTGAATCCTTCCTTATCCTCTTACTCTCCCGACCTCGTACCATCTGATTTCCACCTCTTTCCAACCATTAAGTCATTTTTGAAGGGCAAGCACTTCCCAGACGATGAAATATTTAGATATTTCCGAGGTCAAGTCGTGGCTTCCGGCGCAACCTGCAGACTTCTACAGGCAATGTCTTCACTGCCACATAAAGCGATGGAAGAAGTGTGTCACCCTTGGTAGTACCTATGTAAAGAAAGACTAATAATTGTGGCAAGTTTCGTTCCTCTCAGTCCATGGGAAGTAGGTCAGTGGAAATCTATAATGAACATCCCTCGTACCATTAGACCCCAAACCAAACTGCGAGCAGGGCCCACTGGGTATGGATACACCCTGGTGCCAACACATGACAGTATCTTCATCTGTGGGTGTCATTCGGAGAGGGAGACTGCACCCTTCACCTTAAGAATTCCGCTCTCCTGATCAGGCAAACAGGTTACCAGAAATAAGCAAGACACCTTACATTACCAGCTATGTCAAGTACTATAGTACAGAGATTTTCGATTTGATTTGACGTCTATCCACAAAATGCGTTATGCTTAACACGAACAACAACAAAAGAAAATTGAGCAACTTCACCACATAACTGTCCAATTGACCGTGGCCAAACAAGTATATAGATAATTATGTCCCGAGGTCCTGTAAGTGTGGCAACGAGTGAAGCGTGCGTATCAAGTGCTAGCTAAATGTAATGGGCAGTAAACATTGTGAAGATGGAAGATAAGATCCCAAAGATTATTGGTGAACTGACAGCTCCGTCTGGTCAGTGAAACTGTTACCAATGGCGGTCATACAGGACGCAACACAGTTGCAATCTAATGGGAATAAATATCTATTTCAGGGCAGACTCTTGAGACAGGAGTGAATTCTGAGCTCAAAGGCATTCGAGTCCAGCAGAGATTCTGCCAGTGATTCAGTTAAAGTAGAGAAGGAAGTCATTCCTCTGTGGCGTCTGAGGCCGAGTGTGTGCCTTGAAGATTGGCCACCGTTTTCATCCCTACAGGAGGGCTGTCGATCCCCGGGGCCGGGCCTGGCAAATGACCTGTCTGCCTCCCCGTCTGTCAAAATGACAGAAGATAAAAAAACAAAAGAAGATGTTATCCTATGCTATGGCATGCGAATGCTGCAATAATGAATTACCCTTCGATCGTGTCCCATGGTTCCATACCAGTCAAGTCATGCTTGTCATCCCATTCATTGCGGAGTTCCTCGATCGGGCGAGAATCTAGTGCTCTGCCCATTCAGCCATCATTTTCGATAATTTCACGATCTTAATTTATCTATGTCGTTATCAGTTTGATTTTTCTGGTTTCCTTCCTCGGTATTTCAAACTGAAGAAAATAAGCACTTTGATCAGGAACTGAAATAAAATAATGCCTCCCGATACAACCCAAATACAACTTGAGAAAGAAACTGTAGGCCTACTCTTCTGGGCCTACTTTGTCGGCT
>NC_134876.1:18781268-18851268 GCF_041734735.1 Babylonia areolata | reverse complement strand
ACTGCTCCCAGTCTGAACTTTAACAGTTTGTGCGTTTAAAACAGTTGTACTCCAAATAGTTGGTAGGTAGTGCTTAAACAGTTTGTTCTGTCGTTTAAAGCGACTGTACTCCATGCACTTAGGTAGGGTAGTGCGCGATCACAGTTTGTTCGTATAAAACGGCTGTACTCCAAGCAGTTAGATACTAGGTAGTGCTGTCTCCATCAGTTCCGTTCTCTCTCCAAACACACACACACACACACACACACACACACACACAGATGGTCAGTGGCTTTGGGGAGATTCATCTAACCTGAATCGTTAAAATTAGTAACCAGGATTTTAACTCGTTATCTTACCGGATTTCTCTGTCTTCGTCTTTGTCTGCCCTCTCCCCTACCTCTCGATCTGTCTCTCTGAGTCGACATACACATGCACACATTCCATCTCTCCCTCTCTCTCTGTGACTGTCTCTCTCTCTGTCTGTATGTCTGTCTCTCTCTGTATATATATCTGTATCTCTCCTCGTTCCCCCTCCCCCTCCCTCTCTCTCTGTATGTGGGCGCGTGCGTGCGTACTCCCACCACCATCACTGACCACAGACGGACGTTCACACACACACGCACGTAATTTTTTTTCCCCTGATTTCTATTTCCGTTATTGTTGTTAAAAGTAATAAGGTCCCAACGACCAAAAGGGCAGTCAGTGAATTAATTCACTGTTTCAAGGGCTCGGCATAGGAAGGCGGGGCCCATTCGGACTTTCCTTCTGGCGTTATTAACCATCCCTGACCAAAGGTAACCACGATTCACACCTGGGAGGTGTAAGGAAAATCGGAGTTTCTGAAGTGCATTTCCCAAGGACACAACACCATGCCAAAACGGTCGGGCCTCGAACCCTGATCACAGGCGAACACTGACTCAGTACACAGTGGTCAAGTCAACGCGATTCAAGCAAGTCAAAGCGATACCTCCCGGCAAAGGCAAAACACCACAACACTTATTGTTGTGCATCTGTTTAAGACAGTTTGAAATCAGATGGGGAAGTAATGACGTCGCAGGACGTCCGCATGCGGCAAGTCTGACAGTCCCCGTTCGGGATGGAGTAGTTTATTGGTTGACACACACAGAGGCGGAGAGAGAAAGGGAGTGAGATGGGAGATGGGGGACAGATTGTTGCGCTTTAGTATGTTACTCTCTCTCACTGTGCCGGTGTGTGTGTGTGTGTGTGTGTGTGTGTGTGTGTGTACTTACAATTAGCGATCCGGTTTAAGCGCGTTGGGTTACGCTGCTGGTCAGACATCTGCTTGGTAGATGTGGTGTAGCGTATATGGATTTGTCCAAACGCAGTGACGCCTCCTTGACCTACTGATACTGATCTGGTAGACTTTACGCTGTACTATCCCCAACATTCCCCCCCCCCACCCTAGTCCGCACCCCCCACCCCTCAGTCCCCATTTACTCCCTCGGTACCAGCCACCACCACCGAACACTCATCTGTCCATCCCTTTCTTCCTCTGTGAGAGACAGACCGCCGAATGACTGGGTTTCCCCAGTCCTAGCAGGCTGCACTTGATCTTTGGTCGGGAACTTGGTCTGTAGTGTCACACTGGTGAACTGAGCAGTGCTGGTGAACTGAAACCTGTTGTGTCGTCGTACTGAAGCTGCTGACATCCACTGAACGGAATTTTGTCCGTTGCAACTTCATTACTTGATAATGATTATCAGTATATTATTATCATCATTACCATTGTTGTTGTTGTCGTTGTCATTGTTATTATTATTATTATTATTATCATCATCATCAATTAAATCTAATTATGAATCACCAATTCTGATTGATAATCAGTTATTAATCATTCAGTAACTGATTATGTTAGTGGGTTGGTCAGACTGTTACTTACTGGAAGAGGTTTGTCAGTTGTGTTTAAAAAAAATTCATTTACTTGCTTATTCGTTTATCTAGTCTCTTTCCTTTCTATTTATTTATTTAAGCTCTTTCCTATTTTAGTACACTTAATTCAGGGGCCCACTTTTTACCGTGGTGTTTTTCGGGCGCAGTTGAAGCGACATTACCATCAGTAGTTTGTTGTTACCCATTCTTAGTGGTTTTGAACTCTTATTTCTAGTAGGGTCATTGTCCTTAATTTTAATACAGAGCCGTCTTGCCAGGTTCGAAAACTCGTCTGTATTGACGCGCTCATTCAGTTTGTGCCAGAATACCCATCTTTCCGTTTTCGGCCGTCAACACCATGCAAAGGTTAAAAAAACAAAACAAAAATAAAACCACATACATACACTCACACACAACAACAACAATAATTGGCAGCTTCAGTCGATAAGTGTTGAAACTTTTCATTAGACATAGGCTCCACAATTCGGGATACTAGAATAGGAAATTATATACCATTGATTAATTAATTAATTTATTCGTTCATTCATTTATCCATCGATAAGTTATTTATTCATCAATCAAGTTATTTTAGTAGCCAGACCGTTAGCTCACAGGGTGAGGTTTGTCCGTTGTGGCTTGGAATTGAGTAGTTGTTAGTTTATTGGTTCGACTGTCAGTAACCTCTCTCTGTCTCTGTCTGTCTCTGCCCCTCTGTCTGTCTGTCTGTCTCTGTCCGCCCGAGTCTCCATCTCTCACGTTTTCATGCTCTTCTCAAGGTCTAGACACACATGCAGATGTCTGGTTTACTGGTTCTTTGTTACACAGTTTGTCCTTAAATGGGCCGTGCATTTCAGGTTCGTCCTGTCAATGCTATTCACATGAAACAGACACAGACATTATCTGCCGCATATTGAATACCTGAACACACAGCAGGCAGTCGTGATGTGCGAGGTTTGTGGGAATTCAGTTTACTGTCAATGTGCGCAATTTTGTTGTTGTTGATTCTGAGCCTTTAGACTTCATGCAACGCGAGTGAACATGTTTGTACAACTGAGCACGCGCGCGGCGCGTGTGTGTCTCACTGTGAATGAGTCAGTGAATGAGCGCGCTTCAGTGTGCACGTGATTTGTGTGTGTGTGTGTGTGTGTGTGTGTGTGTGTGTGTGTGTGTGTGTGTGTGTTGTGTGTGTGTGTTTGTGTGTGTGTGTGTGTGTCTGTCTGTCTGTCTGTCTGTCTGTCTGTCTATGCGTCTGTGACATACCTTTGGCATATCGGCGCGCCTACTTTTTCATCAGTCAGCAACAGAGGAACCAGTCGGTTAACTGACTGCATGTAATTGTGCATTCGTGCCAAAGCACAGAACGTTGTGTGGTAATACACAAGCTTTAGTGTAAAGGTGGTAAACGCAAGCTTTTTAGCTCATTAGTTGTGATACGGCTGCTGCCGCTAGCCATTAAGGCCTGCACTTTGCAGAAACATTGTAATGAACGTAGGCATAGCATACCGTCGTCTCAGTAGTGAACGTAGTGCATAGTATACGTACGTCTCAGCAGTGAAAGGACATCCGTGTTTGAATGTAAAGTAATTGACTGTGGCTTGAAACATCGTGGTCACACGTGTGAGCGTTCCCTGGGCTTTGTGCATGGCCTGTTGTGTTTTGAGACAAATGAAACGACATGATTTCAATCATACCGTTCTACAGATTTAGGGATAGGACTTGAAATAGTTAATGCCCCTTTTACCCGCATCTCTTCCTTCACATAAACCTGTGTGTTTCAGTGTTCTGTGTCTGCACCTCTTCTTCCCATCATCCCTTAAACAGTTATGCGTTTGAATGTTGAGATCGCCAGGAATGCGTGCTCCGCACGAATATGTCTCATTATTTAAAAAATGAAGAAGTATGTGTTCGGAATGTTTGACTTGCATGAGAGAGAGAGAGAGAGAGAGAGAGAGTATTCGGGGGCTATGTGGGTGAGCTCGCATACGTTATATCAGAAGATAGACTTCCATATGCGTGATGAAGCTGCGTGTGCGACAGATGTATTCACACTCACAGCTCGTGGACTCTTAATTAATAGAGCTCTCTCGCCGTGACCGCATGACAGCTAATAAGTGGACGCCAGTTTTCATCCACAAGGCTGCATGAACTCACGTAGGTCCACAGCGCAGCACCATTCGCGTGCCAGTCTTCCTGTTGAGCATGCCGCGTGCGTATGGGGTTGTGATACACCTGTGAGGACGAGCGATGAGCCCTTGGCAGCCTGACCCTAAGCGACACTTCCTATGACCCGAATGAAGAGGGTTAACAGACACACACAGTGAGGAACAAGCCCCTGGGCTGGGGTCAGGCTGTGTTCATTGTAGTATGTTTGATACAGGTGTTATCAGCGTGTAGATAGTGCTGAAGCGGAAAGTGCTCTTGCCAAGGACAGCTGATAAAAACTGATCACTGGTGAACACGGAGTTTGGGTTGTGTGATCACCTCCGATAATGACACACAACGTCCACTTCTTCCACTTGCCTGGGGCTGTTGCCCTCTGTTGGTGATCGATTTGGATGAAAAAAAAAGTACACATATTGATCAGTGTTGATATAAAGTGACGTATTGCCATCGATCTCCCCTTCCTCCCTCCCTGCGCCGGGACCTCCCATGGTGAGTTGAACTCATAATAAGGCGTTCTCTTCTTCTCGCTCCGGCTGTTACTGATTGATTATTTTGAGAATGGTTTGATTTGCCCGGTGTGATGATGATACTCATTTTGATGTGCACTCCGGCCGTGGACATTATGTTCGGCAACATGATGGTGGGATGTGTGCATTGTCTCCTTTGCAAGTGGCATGCCATATATACATGCACTGACTTATTTCTCTTAAACTGATATTTCTGAAGCCCCCCCCCCACCCCCACCCACCCACCCACACCACGACACCACCTTTAAAAAAAAAAGAACGAAAAAGATAATAACTTTTATTTCTAAATAAAAACTAAAATCAAAATTTCGTGGACACTTGCATATATATATATATATATATATATATGTTTGTTAGTTACATAAATGTTTGTTAGTTACGCCACTGTATGAAGGTGACAGGTGAAATCTCGGCCTGTCGGCACGGGCATCTGATGCTCTGGTGACAGATGGATGACAGGAATGTGGCAGTTACTAGCTCGCGATAGGATGAGCGACGATGCATGATAAGATGACTGACTGACGGACTGACGATAGGTATGAGGAGGTAAAACTGTTCAAAGCCGGGTGAGGATTTCCCAACAGCAGTTTGTGCGGTCAGCTTCTATTCGTCTCAACCATTATGATTTTGAAAAAAAATACCAACCTGATTTTATGTGTATGCACACGGTCACACATATTCATACATATATCCTCACGCGTGCAGCCCTCTTCATACCCTTACCCCCCTTCCCCACAAGCAATGCACATTAAACGAGAGAGAGAGAGAGAGAGAGTGTGTGTGTGTGTAAGTGTGTGTGTGAAGGGGAGGGAGGGAGAGTGGTGGTGAAGGAAGGCGGGGATGGGTTGGGGGGTCGCTTCACGACCAGCAGTAGGCTAGATCAGCTGGTTTATAGACATCCGTTTGGCGACAGCGGTCAGACAACACAATCTGTGATCCGTGCGTGCTGTGGGTGCAGTGTGCATCCTGTTTACCCAGTTGGTGTGGAGTGGGTGTGTAGGTGGTGAGGCCTTGCAGTCATTGACACAGCTATAGTCTGCACGTGGTGACGTGGGTATGACTCGGCTGTATATATATATATATATATATATATATATATATATATATATATATATATATATATATATAAAGTGAACCTTGAATGCTCTTCTCTAAGAACCTACTCTTGGGCAGGGCATCTCGGCCAAACCTGATGTGCGCATGCCCCGTGGATTCACCTTCCTCTGCAATTACGTTGTCAGGAAATTGACATGATAACTATAATTGGCTGGTAACTATAATTCGATCCCTTGAGCAATGAACGAGAACGTTCCGAATATTTGGATAATAAATCAACATGACAGATTGGTGTGTTCTTCTTTTTGCTATCTGAAATTTCTGGAAAGCAGTGTATCAGTGTTGGTCTGCACCAGTCATCAGTTACCTAATTCTCACATAACCGATGGCTAGACTGCTATGAACAGCTGTCAGCTTTAACAGATCTTCACTGTATCTAGCATGACAACCACAGGCGGCCTGCAAAAAAAGCTCTGATCAATCAGATGTACAGGGCTATAGGGGATGAAGCAGCAAGACATCAGTCTCATGTCAATTTCCTGACAACGTAATTGCAGAGGAAGGTGAATCCACACCAGGTTTGGCCGAGATGCCCTGCCCAAGAGTAGGTTCTTAGAGAAGAGCATTCAAGGTTTACTTTACACACACACACACACACACACACACACACACACACACACACACATATATATCTTTTAAATGCTAGTATGCACATCGTCTGCCAGTGCAATGAAGCATACGCCAGCTAACTGAGGAAGGGTTCTGTGCTGTGCGTCGTGGAGTCATGGTACCCACGGAGCCTGGCAGCGGCATTTTGCGTTGAGGAAGGAACGAGAACGTTCCGAAAATTTGAGCTACAAATCTTCTTGACAGATTGATGTGTTCTTTTTCCATTTTTATTCTGTCTGTCTGTCTGTCTGTATGTCTGTTTGTCTCTCTCTTTCTCTCTCCCCTCTCCCTCTGTATATGGAATATGACCTGTAGATGGCTTGTTTTTTTTCCCAAGAGGGTTCGATGTAAAAAAACAAAAAAACAAAACAAAAGCAAACACTCACAAACACACACACACACACACACACACACACACACACACACACACACACACACAGACTACTCCCCACAAAATCCAACAACAACAACAAAACAATTAGTATTAATGTTTATTACCTACCCTCTTGAAATAAAATTCGTCAGTTCCGTTTCGTTTCGTTTGGACCCCCCCCCCCCCCCCCCCCCCCCCCCACACTCTCTCTCTCTGTAAGTTAGTGAACAGTTGTGTTGCAAACAAATATTACAAAACAAAACAAAAACAGACTGCAGAAAAAAAAAACACACACACAAAAAAAACCGAGACATTAAGAACAAACACGATAAATATGCAAACAATCATTTATAACGCGGTGCACGTGTGAAAGAACGCACGCACATACGCCCGCGCGCGCACGCACTCAAACATGTGTACCCGCATGGTCGTTCTGTACACAAACATGTATGGAATTCTTTTTTTGTTTTTGGTCTGCTGTTTATAATTTTGTAGATACTACACTAACATTTCAATTCTACATCTTAAGAATTTCATCGATTTATTTGTGATGGTAGGTAGGCCTATAATAGATTGCAGGTATGTTCCAACATCGACCTCTGAGGAATGAGACCGCTACTTTAGACAACAGATAGATATACACATTGATCAAGAATGAATAATAATAATAATAATAATAATAATGATAGTATTTATATAGGGCTGAATCTTGTGCAGAGACAAATCTAAGCGCTTTCACACCAGTCATTCACATGCATGCATAACTAAAAAACTGAAGAAACTGAAGAGAAGGAAGAGGCAGGGGAGGGAGGCTGGCTATCTTGTGAAGAGGTGGGTTTTAAGGCCAGACTTGAAAGAGTTGAGTGCGGAGACCTAACGAAGCGAAAGAGGTTCATTCCAAATGCAAGGTCCAGAGACAGAGAACAGTGGCCAACAGTCAAGTGTTTGAACCTGGGTATACGTAAACAGAGTGGATCCGAAGCCGATCGTAGAGAGCGAAAACAAACTCAAGCGTTCAGAACTGCTTCAACTTTCTGTGTTCGCCTTAAGAGCGGAAGGGGGGAAAAACAAAACAAAACAGAAAACAAAATCCGACATTGTGCTCTTAATTAATGCTAAAATAACCTGAACATGGCCTGTGCTCGGGAACACGATCTCCATTCACTCAGAGCGAACTGCCTGTGCTCTCGGCAGACCCACTTGATCTAATGGCTATTTGATACCTGGTCTGACGTCACTAGTCACTGCCCAGTGGGCTTGGTGCGGGGACGGCCAGTTGAAGGAGAGTGGCCATGACATAACAACGGAGCCTTCACTTCACGAAATCAAGGACCATATATGTATACATGGTTCACAGAAAGTTAAGGACGACATGGGAACTGATTTGCACATGGCATGGCGAAAGGATGTTTGAACTTCCGGCAAACAGCGGTGTGTGCAGCCAGTGTAATGAGCAACACGTATAACCAGAGGGGCTTACTTGAGCATCTTTTAATTATAATTTAATTTTATTTTACAATGAAGAACCGCAACTATTGTTTATAAATCACTTAATATTTGTAATTTTTGGGGGGGTTGAAACAGAGAATTCTCAGACGCATTTTCAAGCTGTAGTTCATTGATTGATTGATTGATTGATATGGACATTTATATAGCGCCTATCCTCGGTCGGAGACCAAGCTCTAAGCGTTTACAAACACGGGGTCATTTGCGCAACAGGCTGCATACTTGGGTAGAGCCGACTGACGGCTGCCACTGGGCGCTCCTCATTCGTTTCCTGTGTCATTCAATCAGATTTCAGGCAAGCACACATACATACTGAGACAGACATGTAACATTTTTAACATGTATGACCGTTTTTGTTTTGTTTTGTTTGTGTGTTTTTTTTTTTTACCCCACCTTGTAGGCAGCCACCCTCCGTTTCCGGAGGTGTGCATGCTGGGTATGTTCTTGTTTCCATAACCCACCGAACGCTGACATGGATTACAGGATCTTTAACGTGCGTATTTGAACTTCGGCGTGCATATACACACGAAGGGGGTTCAGGCACTAGTAGGTCTGCACATATGTTGACCTGGGAGATCGTAAAAATCTCCACCCTATACCCACCAGGCGCCGTCACCGTGATTCGAACCCGGGACCCTCAGATCGAAAGTCCAGCGCTTTGACCAGTCGGCTATTGCACCCGTCATGGTGCACGTGTCCTTGAAACAGACGTTTGTACATTCCATAAGAGGCCAGTAGTAGTCCATAGCAGAGTGCATAATGTAGATTATCTCTAAAAGTTTTTAACATTTAAAAAAAATATGTAAATATATCCTTTTTTATGAACTGTTCCTTAACTTTTTGAGAAGTCTGTATGCAAAGTCTTTGCTTTGACAAAGTCCGTGTCCGCGACGACAGATCACAATGTTATCTGCTGGCTGAGTTACAACTGTGGACGTTTGTTGTGTGCGTGTGGCAGGGGTCAATGTCGATACAGAAGGGTTGTGATAAGTGTCGGGTGTGTTGAGGTGTGGTGGTTTGGGGGGGGGGGGGGGGGCGTCACAGAGGATGGGGTGTGACTGCTAACATTCTTTCTCTTCACGATATTTGACTGTGATTTACTAATGCATTAAACGCAAACACAAATACAGCAGTATGGTCTACGTACATGCCTTTCTGTTCCCACCACCTCTCAGCTCGCTCTCTCTCTCTCTCTCTCACTTGGAGGGCTGCAGTCTGTGTGCTGCGGTTTGGGTCGGACCACTGAAGCCCCGCAAACCCACACATAACCCGCATTGCAATAGTGTTGAAACGTGTGTGTGTGTGTGTGTGTGTGTGTGTGTGTGTGTTTGTGTGTGTGTATAGCCTGTGTGTGTGTGTGCGTGTGCGTGTGTGATCGCTGTTTTCAGGTATGTTGTGGTTATGTGATGGAAGTCGGCGTCTCCCTGGTGGTATATAAAACACGTATTAATATTTCATGTCTCCACTGTGTTTACTGCACATGCTGTCTGTGCGAGTCTCTGCTTCTGTCTGTCTGTCGGTCGGTCTGTCAATGTTTCTGTCCGGCTGTTTGTCTCTGTGTCTCTCCTTGTTCTTTCTCTCTGTTTTTTTCTCTTTGTCTCTGTCTCCCCACGTGATCGTGTTGTGATCCGCTTTTTGTACTTTCCGTCACCCCTTCCGCTTCCTTTTCACCCCCCCCCCCCCCTCCCCTCCTTTGTCTCCTCCTCTCCCTCACCTGATCGGGTCCGCCCACTTTTCTGTTTCCTTCTCAATCACTCTCCTATCTCTCTGTCTCTGTCTGTCTGTCTGTCTGTCTCCCCCTCCCTCCCTACCCCACGCTGTCTCTTTGTAGAATTATCTCTGTATCTTTGTCTCTGCCCGTGTGTGTGTGTGTGTGTGTGTGTGTGTGTGTGTGTGTGTGTGTGTGTGTGTGTGTGCATGCGTGTTGGCGTGTGTTTGTAATATATATATATATATATATATATATTTGTGTGTGTGTGTGTGTGTGTGTGTGTGTGTGTGTGTGTACGTACGAGTAAAGTACGTTCGTGCATGCATGTGTGACTGAGTGCGTGTTCTGTCTTCCTGTGGTAGGAATATTCAGTTTGATGCCTGTGTGCATAATATTAATGATTATGATAGGCACGCGACACTCGACACTAGCCCAGCTGTGTGGCGGTCATTCCGGAGTTGAGGTACAGCGGTCCATTGGCCTAGTACACACATGTACGTACATGACAGCGCTCGAACCAAGGCGGAGTGAGACAACTGAGAGAGCCGCCGAACCGTTTTCCACTTGTTTACAGGAAATCCGTCCGCTGGTTGTCGGCCCAAGTGGTCCACGTCAGTGCATATTGTTCGTTGTCTGCTGTGGCTGACCTGTCCTTTTGTCAAGGTTTCGGGGTGAGAAAACACAAAAACAAAACGCTACTGATGGACGGATGCATTGGCGCGCGTCGGGACACGCGCTCGCACATGGTGTGTGTGTGTGTGTGTGTGTGTGTGTGTGTGTGTGTGTGTGTTACACACTTTGCTTACCACGCACTCACATACACACACACACACACACACACACACACACACACACACACACACGTGAGCGCGTGCATTTTCTTGCAGACTGATTTACGTCCCCCAACCCCCCACACCCCCACCCCCCAAAAAAAGAAGAAAAAAAGAAAAAAAAGGAAAAAAAAGAAAAAGAAAAAAAGAAGATATGATGAATATTCCTGCACAAAGAACAAACATTTTGACAGTCATATTTTATGCTTCGTGTTCCGATGTTTTGATTATCCACCACGCAAACAAGATCCCCCACTGACTTCGAAATTTATGCTCGGTTTTAAAGAAATGTCAGTTGAGGAAAATAAATAGATGAATAAGTAAATAAAAAAAAAGTAGTTCATAACATAATGTTGACTGACAAGGATTGAGAACTCTTAAACCAACGCTGAAAATCCTTGGTCCTTTTCCGTGGTCTTTTTTATGAACAAGCATTTGACGATGTTCTTGTATTTGATAGGCATACTGATACAAAAGGTGATGATCATACGTTATTTCATAATTTTATTCATCTTCACTCTGTTTCCACAAGAGACGATCCCCGCTTTCTTGGAATGGTGGAATCAAAGTCCATTGGCTTAGAGATTCAGTTTCAGTTTGCTTCTCAAAGAGGCATCACTGCGTTTGGACAAATCCATATCGGCTACACCACATCTAGGCAGATGCCTGACCAGCAGCATAACCCAGACGCGCTCAGTCAGGCTTTGAGTGCATGCATATGTATTTGTGTACCTATCAGAGTGGATTTCTTCTCCAGAATTTTGCCAGAGGGCAACACTTACGTTGCCATGGGTTCTTTTCCAGTGCGTCAAGTGCGTGCTGCACACGTGACCTCGGTTTATCGTCTCATCCGAACGACTAGACGCTCAGTTCGATTTTTCAGGCAAACTTGGGAGAAAGGGCGAGAGAGGGATTCGAACCGAGACCGTCACGGACTCACTGTATTGGCAGATGAGCGTCTTAACCATTCTGCCACCTGCCTTCCGGGCTTTTGACATGTAGATCACTGACTGACTGCGGATTTCTGACCACCGTATAGCGTGTCCGGATAGATCTACATACTTCGTGGTGATCTATATGGTTCCCGTTGGTGTCAGTCTTTTACCAAACACGCGATACGCATGCAGATCTGTAGTCTTTGCTTTTACCCACTGAGGGACAAAGTGTGGATGGGAGTCACAAGGAGGCAGAGGAATGTATCACTGAAGGATTTGCACGGGCGTCGCGCACAGTCGGAAGCTCAGTGTTGGGATCTTGAGCGAGCTGTGTGACAGAACAAAGGACGGCGTTTCGATCCTTGCTAAAAGAAAACTAAAAAACAACAAAAAAAACACACCTATTACCCAGGGTGTGTAGATTCTCAAGGCCTGACCAGCACGTTGTTTACGCGCACGTGAGACATGTGGTGTTTTTTTTGTTTATGTTTTTGTTTGTTGTTATTTTTTTTCAAAGCAGATATGGTTTAGCGTATGTGGACCAGTCTGCACGCTTTCAGGCCTCCTTGAAAATAACTCTGAAACTTGAAAAAATATATAAGCATAATTATATTAATGATACTTTATTTACTGGACATGGTATGTCCGATGGGTGTGGCTAGCACGGTACAGACCTACATACCACACTGATGTACCCATACTGACCCATACGGCTTCAGTGCAGACCTGTGCCATGTTTGTAGACGCGCTGGACTTTTTCAACTTGAATATATCAGGTGGTTCTTGTTCTCATGAGTGTTGTGTGGGTGGCGAGTGCGTGCATGCGAATGTAGAGCGCGTGCGCGCATGCCCGCGAGGCGTGCCAGCGCATGAGCGAGTCGTGCCAAGATAGATATGAATAGACCAGTACTGGCTCAGAGTTTAAGGTCAGTGCTATACGACTCCTGTAAAGTATGCCTGTGACGGGAGGCAACACCTGGTGACCTCTGTGTCAGGTCGGGGTGTAACGCTCAGGGTGGACGACTCGACACAGCCGTAGTCAGGGGGACCTGGTCGCTTCTGTACGCGCTGTCAGGGAAGAGTCTACACCTTCCTCCACTTTTTTTTTTTTTTTTTTTTTTTTTTAAAGATCCGTGACCTTCCTCATCTGTCCCTAGCTCCCCTCTCTCTTTGACCCCCGGGGGAAAAAAAAGGAAAATTTCCTGTTAAAACAAAGTTTGTATTTTATTCCTTTCGTTCGTTTTTCCTTTTCTTTCCATTCTTTCTTTTATTCTTTATTTCTCAGCCATGCATTCTTCTTTAAATGCAGCTTCACACACACACACACACACACGCACGCACGCACACACGCACGCACGCACGCACACACCACTTACTTGATGGTAGTCTGAGTTAACTTTATGTCAGTATCGCCATCAGTATGTGTATCTGGGGATCACCTTGTAATATCCACCCCCCGCACCCCCAAAGCTCCCACTCCCGCCCCCCATATTCCTTCCTTCTCATCGTTGATGTCACCGACAAACAAACGCATTCGGGCACATGTCGACAAAGAAATTGATTTAGCGCACAACTATCTGGTAAGCAGAACAAAAGAGATAAAGTACGCGGAAGTGGGTTGATAAAAGCATGCATCAGGGTAGGTGTCCAATAAATAGTGAAGATAGATAGTGGCGTGGTAGCGCTCCAAACCACAAGGTAACCTATAACAGCTTCACACTTGTTCTTCTTCTTCGTTCGTGGGCTGCAACTCCCACGTTCACTCGCATGTTCACGAATCGGCGTTTACATGTATGACCGTTTTTACCCCGCCGTGCAGGCAGCCATACTCCGTTTTCGGGGTTGGCTTCACACTGCTTTTAGTGTTGTGCCCTGGCCGTACCATACCATAAAACCAGCACGGCGTCATCCCGATTCGCCTATCAGTTCCAGTTTCGTCTATTACTGAAGTGATGATCCGATTCACCTATTCCCACTTCGCCTAAGTGCGCAGTTAATGTGAGCGGCGGTGGAATAAGTATAAATGTGTGTGTGTGTGTGTGTGTGTGTGTGTGTGTGTGTGTGTGTGTGTGTGAGAGACGGACGGACACGGACACGGACATTGTTTTATTGCCATTGACAATACTATCCTTACGGACATTGTTTTATTGCCATTGACAATACTATCCTTTGGCAAGGGGGCAATGAAAGAACAAAAGAATAACGGCGGTTTACGGAGAAATGAATACATTGCTAAGAGCAAAAAGGAAAATCATGGACCAAAACAACAACAACAACAATAACATCAACAAACTCATAAAATAAAACATATTGCTAAAATCGAAAAGGAAAATGAAAAAAGCTCGACCATCCAACTTTGTACAAAATTATTCATGATTGTAAACTGTGGAACTGACATCAGGGTAACAGTATTTTTTCGATAACTACAAGCCTTTCAAAGTTAATTTCTTGTTCTAACAATCCCAAGCTAGGGCGATAAATCTTGCTAGTGATCGCATACTTCATTATCTATCAAAAGCATACTGGTAAGGTTCATGTTCTTTAAGATTTCACCGTTGAAAATTAAGCATTTCTTTCGAATTTCTTCATTACACTTACACATAAAAAGGAAATGAATTTCATCTTCAACTGAAACACCACACATAGGACAAGGAGACCGTGCGGACTTGTCAGCAGAGAACCATTTTTGGGGGGGTTTGCATTCAGGCCCAAAGTTCTAAGTCTGAATCGAGCCAGGCTTGTTCTGTGCCATTTATTACTTATCACTTTAATGTACTTTTCAGTCTGAAAAATATTCTTGATAGAGAGGAACCAACTGCATTTTTCTGCCCCTTCAATGTGGGAATACCAATCCTGTTTGTACGAATTAATTAATCTGTCATTAAATTCTGCGAGAAATATTCGATCATTGCCAACACCCTGACACATCCAGACAATCCCAAAGCCTTGTGTGGTTAAAACATTCTTTAAAAAAAAAATCCTAGTTTTCTTTCCCAGAATCTAACTGATTATTTCATAAACTTGCTGCTTATTCTTGTCAGTGGGTGCTGTATTAATAAAAGCCAGTATCTAATGCATTTGATCTTTGTTTTTATATGTAGTGGGTATCAACCAGTTTCACCATATGACAATTTATTAGATGAATGTAATAGCACTGAAAGGAAGCGTTTAATTGCAAATACATATATGAATTTTTTTTTCATTTATTGATTATCGTACAGTCCCCAGATTTCTGTACCATATGTTAGAATTGGTTCAGTTTGTGAGTCAAATAGTTTTCAGAATATAGAGAAATCGATACAGTTAAGCCTTTTTTTCTTTATTTTTAATTCTTTAAAAAAAAAAAGATGTTATAATCTGCATTCCCTTCTTTCCTTTTCTACAACTTTCCATCCATGCACTGCGAAGACTCAACTTAGTTGTAAACAGAAATCCAAATTATTTGTAAGAATTTGTTACTTTAACCTCACAGTCTCCATAGAACCATTTTTCGTGAAATGAAAGGTATCCTCCCTTTCGAAAAGCCATTACACTCGTTTTGTCCAGATTTACCGTCAAATCTAACCTATCAGCCTCGGACTCTAGTGCATCCAGTTGATGTTGTCGCCCTACAGCAGTATCTGATATAAGAATAACATCATCAGCAAACAACAAAAACACTTCAACAGCATCAGGAATTAACTTTATGCCGTGTCTTCCCTTTTTTGTCACCTCTGTCGCTAGTTCAATGATGAAAAATGAAGATAGTTGGGGACTTAACAAACACTGAGCCTTATTTAACTCCACAAAGGCATTCAAACAGGTCAGAGTACATACATATATTACGTACACATGCAAGCACCGAGTTGTGTACACTTTTAAGCGCCAAAAACAGTTAGCCATTGTACCATTTTTGCGTAGTACGTCCCACAACAGATTTCTGTTGACGGAATCAAACGCCTTACGGAAATTCACAAAAGCTGAGAGAGAGAGAGAGAGATCGATCGATCCTGCGCGCGCGCGCGTGTGTGTGTGAGTGTGTGTGTGTGTGTGTGTGTGTGTGTGTGTGTGTGTGTGTGAGCGCACTCGCGCGAAATTTGTCCGCTTCTGGCTGACCTCCACCATGCTGACAAAGCTTTAACCCTGAACTGAATGGTGTTACATTTTCTCGGAAGATACTTCTGTGTGATCGCACTAAAGACGGCATTGAGCCTGTGCGAAGTATTGTTTGTAAGTCAAGTATTATTTGTAAGTCACTTACAAACAATACTTGGCTCAGGCTCAATGCCGTCTGAGAAATCTACAAGTGTTACAGAAGCGGCAGTGTTATCTTTGCAGTATTCATATGGAGTGTGTGTGTGTGTGTGTGTGTGTGTGTGTGTGTGTGTGTGTGTGTGTGTGTGTGTGTGTGTGTTTGTGAGCGCACACATATATGCTTCATATACGCCTGTTTGGATCAGTCACGGGGAGGGAGGGAGGGAGAGAGAGAGAGAGAGAGACAGAGAAATGGAGGAATAACGAAACTCTCTAACTGCTCAGTTGGTATCGCCACTACTAAGAGTCTCATCTCGTATACCATGTGTGGAAACCACTCTTCTTAACAGAAGAATAAACCGGGTGAGGGGGGGAAGGGTTGGGTGTAAAGTTGACGGCGGCTCTGAAAAACGTATTTACAAAACCAACACAAGCCCACGTAGTTGATGAGCTCCGTTCAGGACCTGCACAGCCCAACCACCCTGTCTCTCTACTCTGTCAGTGTGTCAGACTGTGTGTGTGTGTGCGCACACACACTCACGCACGTATGCACGCATGCATTCACGCACACACACACACACACACACACAGATGCTGTGATGAATTGCCGGTGCTTGTTCGCCTCTTTTTGTCTGCGCTTTTTCCTCTGTGTGTGTAGGGATCGCGTTTTGCACCCCCCCCCTCTCACCCCCAGCTCGTCCCCCCCCCCTTTTTATCGAGAAAATTGATGATTTCTTATTTTGTTCAGTTTACTTTAATTCATTTGACTTCCTCGGTTTTATAACACAGGTTCTGCGGTCCTTATTCATTAGATACTTTAGAGTACCAAGTTTTTTTCACGTCTAATAGTAAGACAGACTATAAATTATTGATTTTACACACTTCAGTCCACCTGGTAATTCTCTTCATTAAAAAAAAAAAGAGTGTGGTGGGTTGTAGGAAGGTGGCATAATTGTTAAGACGCCCATCTACCAATGCAAAGTCTGTGAGGGTCTAGGTTCGAATCCCGCTCTCGCCCTTTCTCCCAAGTTTGACTGGAAAAACGAACTGAGCGTCTGGTCGTTTGGATGAGACGATAAACGAGGTACCGTGTGCAGCACGCACTTGACGCACTGGAAAAGTCTGTAGAAGAAATCCACTCTGATAGGTACACAAATACATATGCATGCACTCAAAGCCTGATTGAGCGCGTCTGGGTTATGCTGAAAAAAGAACCCATGGCAACGCGGGTAGTCCTTTGGTAAAATTCTGCAGAAGAAAACCACTCTCATACGTACACAAATATAGTATAATTATATGTATGCACTCAATGCCTGACTAAGCGAGTTGGGTTATGCTGCTGGTCAGGTATCTGCCTAGCTGATGTGGTGTAGCGTATATGGATATGTCCAAACGCAGTGGCGCCTCCTTGAGAAACTGAAATTGTATGGTGTCTGCATTGCCGGCGTAGTTCTGCTTCAACTCCTTGACTGTTAAACTTTGGTAATAGGAATAGCATAGCTTCAGTTTTTAACAGCATTCCTTAGTTTCTGTGTAGGCCTACAGTTCAGCGGTGCAGTGGTTTTGCTGACCAAAGCTGATGTAATCCCAAAAGGACGAAGTCCAAAATAAGGAACGGTAACTGTCACCCAGTGACCTGTAATCTCGATCTTATCTTTCATTGAGGCGACAACTTCAGGCTCATTAGCCGTCAGTCATGAATGAATTCTCTTTCATGTTTGAGCGCAGTTATAAGTTCTAATTCTGTTACTGCTCATACATATGCAATGTATTTTGTACTTCATGAGTTCGGCTGATTAATTAAAGATTGATCTGAACCAGTTGAGGTGACAACCTTTAATTCTCTGACGAGCATAGTCGTCAGCGGCGTCAGGGGGTTAACTGGCTCCCGTTACACTTACAGGCAGTCGTGGATGTGTGCTATGATCAGTCCCCAGTGAATAAAACACGAGAAGCACAGTGCATGAGTTCTGTTTTAAAATAAAACCTTCACCAACGGGCGCAATAGCCGAATGGTTTATAGCGTTGAACTTTCAATCTGAGGGTCCCGGATTCGAATCACGGTAACGGCGCCTGGTGGGTAAAGGGTGGAGATTTTTCCGATCTCCCAGGTCAACATAATTATGTGCAGACCTGCTAGTGCCTGAACCCCCTTTGTGTGTATACGCACGCAGAAGATCAAATACGCACGTTAAAGATCCTGTAACCTATATTAGTGTTCGGTGGGGTTTTGGAGACACGAAAATACCCAGCATGCATGAACCACGACAGAGTCATCGGTAAGTCGATGTTGGTGGTGTAACGGAAAGAAGAAGAAGAAGACGAAGAAGAAGAACCAAGAAAATATACCCGTGCAGTCACAACCTGACGGGACAAGATGATTTCGTGGCAGAAGACCAGCGTTCGGTATCATCGTGTGACAGAGAACGGAAGGAGAGTTATCACAGATGTTACGACAAGAGGTACAAGAGAGCACGCAGGGCAGTTTCTGAGAAAGACCAACGTAGTTTAGCTGCCTGAGAAATATATGAACGGTGTGCGGGGTTGCAGTGCACTGTAGAAGTGTCTGCTTTCCTGCCCACCTTGATAGGTGGGTCTATCAGGAAAGGGACCTTGGCTAAGTCGTTCACAAACTGTAAGTGATAGGTCGTTGCTCATTCTCACCGATGACGGTTGTTGTTATCGGATGATTAAAACACTTGGGACCAGAACATATTCGTACATGCACGCATGCACACACACGCGTGCGCACATCCACACGCGCGCGCGCACACGCACACACGCACATACAAACACCTGGCACACACACACACACAATCTCACACCCACCCACCCACACAGAAAATCACACACAAGCGCCAGTGCACCGTGGCTTTGTCAAGCGTACACCGTGTTTGACTGAAGAAGAAGCCAGAGTTTGTGTTGATTTTAACACGTTTCTTGATTTCTAAAGTAAAGAGGGAAAAAAAAAAGGGTTATGCAGACATCCGAGGATCGGGGCAAACAGTGAAGGAATGAGCACAGTTTAAAATCGGTCACAGTCAGCTTGCCTTTAGTTTGCACTCCATCCGCTGTACTCCATATGTACTCTGTCTGTACCGTACAGCCCTCAGATACACACACACACACACACACACACACACACACACACACACACACACACACACACGCACACACACACGCGCGCGCTGTGACTTACACTTACACACACACTAACGCACGCACGCACGCACGCACGCACGCACGCACACACACGACACACACAGACCATATACACATACACACACTTTGTGTGACATAGACATATGTACGCACGCACACAAACACAAACACGCCGCGCGCAACACACGCGCGCTCGCGTGCACACACACACACACACACACACACACACACACACACACACACACACACACACACACACACACACACACATATATATATATTCATCCTCTGTCTTTCTCCACCCCTCCCCTCTCCCAGCCCCACTGTCTGTCTGCCTGCATGTCTGTCTGTCTCCGATTCCTTTACGCTTACGTTTCTTGAAGGCTGCATTGTTCTGGTGGTGACAAGCAATATCTGGCACTGTGCCAGCACGAAGTTCAATCCCATAGGAGGCAAACAGCTGGTTGACTGATGTGAAAACAGCTCATGAAGATACACAGTATCAGTTTGCATAACTTGTGATTGTATATCTGGTTCGTTCTTTAGTTTAACGTCTTTTCACTGTAAGTGATATTAGAGTATATCTGGTGTGTGTGTGTGTGTGTGTGTGTGTGTGTGTGTGTGTGTGTGTGTGTGAATTTAGAGCAGCTACTGTTGACATTTGAGTAATGGACAACACGATCCACAGTTATCGATTTGAGGTCCAGCTTTTAGTTCTGACTTTCACAATTCTGAAAATAGTCCTTGGTTGAAAACATTTTTTTTGCTGTTGCTGTCAGATGTGTCAAGAAATCTTTACAAGCACAACAATACTCTTGTGTGTGTGTGTGTGTGTGTGTGTGTGTGTGTGTGTGTGTGTGTGTGTGTGTGCACTTACAGTTGACTTCATCAAGATTTTGCGCCTTATGAATATTATTATTATTAGTAGTAGTATTTTTATGTATTTATCTTTTTTATATATTTGTTTTATTTATTTATTTATTTTATTAATTTTTTTTTGGTTATTTAATTTAATTTATTTATTTTTATTTTTTCTCAAGGCCTGACTAAGCGTGTTGGGTTAAGCTGCTAGTCAGGCATCTGCTGGGCAGATGTGGTGTAACGTATATGGATTTGACCGAACACAGTGATGCCTGCTTGAGCTGCTGATACTGATACAATACTTGAGTGTGTTTAGACCACAAAAAAAGTGTATTTTTAACCACATTTATCTTACTCTTAATATGATTATATTTGGAAACAGGTGCTCAGAAGACCTCAAGATATCCATGTAGTGGTGCTGAACACTGTTTTCATACTATACTTTATCAATCTCACCGTGGTCAAAAGAGCATTCTCAAAAATCCTCAAGCTATTATTTGAGCATTGTCCAGGTGTATGTAATATACATGCAGACATGACTGGTGATTTGTCAGGGTTTGTGTGCACTGCTGTGTTGGACGTCCACAGGTGCACATAAAGACACGGCTTATGTGAAACCTACAGGAGTGAAGAAGGGGTGGGTGCTTGCATTAATATAAGGTTCATGGCACAGTTTAGTTTTTGAAATAACCCACACCCTTTTGTGTTGGTTGTATCGAGAGAATGCTTCTGCAGAGCCAGTCTGGCCTGGTTTGAAATTACATACGTGTGTGTGTGTGTGTGTGTGTGTGTGTGTGTGTGTGTGTGTGGTGTGTGTGTGTGGGTGGTGTGTGTGGTGTGTGTGTGTGGGTGGTGTGTGTGTGGTGTGTGTGTGTGTGTGTGTGTGTGTGAATGTGTGTGTGTGTGTGTGTGTGAATGTGTGTGTGTGGTGTGTGTGTGTGTGTGAATGTGTGTGTGTGTGGTGTGTGTGTGTGTGTGTGTGTGTGTGTGAATGCTCCCTGATCTGCCACATCCTGACGGTCTGCAGTATTGTGTGTGAGGGTTTTGTTGTTGTTTTCCCTGCAGCATTTGGTTGGCTCTCAGGTTATCTGCCCCCCCCCCCCCCACCCCTCACCACCCCATACCCCCTTTCCTCTCCAAACCCCACATTAAACATCATCATCATCATAATTATTACTATTATTATTGTTGTTGTTGTTGTTGTTGTCATTCTTATTGTTTTAGAGCAGATGCAGTGAACTATGTATGGATCAGTCTGCACACTTTGACTGAAACTGGAACTGAGGACAGGGGGAGGAGTAGTGGAGAGATTAAATTTCAAGTGTTTAATTATTAATGAAATATGCATCTCTGTGCTTGTTTGTGTGTGTGTGTGTGTGTGTGTGTGTGTGTGTGTGTGTGTGTGTGTGTGTGTGTGTGTGTGTGTGTGAGAGAGAGAGAGAGAGAGTGCATGCACGCATGTATGCGCATGCATGTGCATGTATGTGTATGAGTTTGTGCATGCGAGCGTACATGTATATATATATATATATATGCTCATGTGTGTATACATGTGTGTTGGTGCTGTTGCAGGGGGAGTTGATGTGGATGGGGTCTGTGGGTCAGGAACTGCATCACTTGGAGAAGGAGCGAGCCATCCAGACAGACCCGGAGGAAACGCGGCGCCGACGCACTATCCAGCTCCATCGGCAAGATGCTGACGGCGGGTCTTGGGGCTTCACGCTTCAAGTGGGTCCTTAGGGGCCACTGCCATGTGCCATGTGCTTGACTGCGTGCTGTTGTGTGCTGTGTCGTGAGGCTGTGTTGGCTGTGTGTATGCGTGTCTGAAGTGTGTTGATTACGTTGGTTGTGTTCGGTTTGTTCATTCATTCTATAGTTTGACGTCTTTTCACTGTAAGTGATATTAGATGCATGTGTTTGGTGTGTGTATTAAAGTGTGTTGGTCGTGTTTGGTGTGGGCATCAGGGTGTGTTGGCTGTGGTTGTGTGTGTACCGAGGTGTGTTGATTGTGTTATGTGTTGGTTGTGTTTGGTGTGTGCATCAGGGTGTGTTGGCTGTGGTTGTGTGTACTGAGGTGTGTTGATTGTGTCATGTGTTGGTTGTGTTTGGTGTGTGTATCAAGGTGTGTTGGTTGTGATTGTGTGTTGGTTGTGTTTGGTGTGTGTATCAAGGTGTGTTGGTTGTGTCATGTGTTGGTTGTGTTTGGTGTGTGTATCAAGGTGTGTTGCTTGTGGTCTTGTATGTACTGAGGTGTGTTGGTTGTGTTGTGTGTTGGTTGTGTTTGGTGTGTGTATCAAGGTGTGTTGGATGTGACTGTGTGTTGGTTGTGTTTGGTGTGTGTATCAAGGTGTGTCGGCTGTGGTTGTGTGTTGGTTGTGTTTGGTGTGTGCATTAAAGTGTGTTGTTTGTGGTTGTGTATTAGTCGTGTTTGGTGTGTGCATCAGGGTGTGTTGGCTGTGGTTGTGTGTGTACCGAGGTGTGTTGATTGTGTCATGTGTTGGTTGTGTTTGGTGTGTGTATCAAGGTGTGTTGGCTGTGGTTGTGTGTTGGTTGTGTTTGGTGTGTGTATCAAGGTGTGTTGGTTGTGATTGTGTGTTGGTTTGTTTGGTGTGTCTATCAAGGTGTGTTGATTGTGATTGTGTGTTGATTGTGTTGGGTGTGTGTATCAAGGTGTGTTGGTTGTGATTGTGTGTTGGTTGTGTTGGGTGTGTGTATCAAGGTGTGTTGGTTGTGTCATGTGTTGGTTGCGTTTGGTGTGTCTATCAAGGTGTGTTGGTTGTGGTTGGTGTGTGTACCGAGGTGTGTTGATTGTGTCATGTGTTGGTTGTGTTTGGTGTGTGTATCAAGGTGTGTTGGTTGTGGTTGTGTGTTGGTTGTGTTTGGTGTGTGTATCAAGGTGTGTTGGTTGTGATTGTGTGTTGATTGTGTTTGGTGTGTGTATCAAGGTGTGTTGGTTGTGATTGTGTGTTGGTTGTGTTTGGTGTGTGTATCAAGGTGTGTTGCTTGTGGTCTTGCGTGTACCGAGGTGTGTTGGTTGTGTCATTGTTGTTGTGTTGGTGTGTTCAGGTGTGTTGTATCAAGGTGTGTTGGTTGTGTTTGGTGTGTGTATCAAGGTGTGTTGATTGTGGTCTTGTGTGTACCGAGGTGTGATGGTTGTGTTGTGTGTTGGTTGTGTTTGGTTTGTGTATAAAGATGTGTTGGTTGTGATTGTGTGTTGGTTGTGTTTGGGGTGTCATCAAGGTGTGTTGGTTGTGACTGTGTGTTGGTTGTGTTTGGTGTGTGTATCAAGGTGTGTTGGTTGTGATTGTGTGTTGGTTGTGTTTGGTGTGTGTATCAAGGTGTGTTGCTTGTGGTCTTGCGTGTACCGAGGTGTGTTGGTTATGTCATTTGTTGGTTGTGTTTGGTGCGTGTATCAAAGTGTATAGGTTGTGTTGTGTGTTGGTTGTGTTTGGTGTATCAAGGCGTGTTGGTTGTAATTGTGTGTGTACTGAGGTGTGTTGATTTTGTCATGTATTGTGTGGTCATGTGTGTGTCGAGGTGTGTTACAGTGAGAGAGGAAATCATGATTTTTTGTTATCTGTATGGGGAGTGCTGTGAGTGGCAGAGGAATAAATGTGTATGTATGTATGTATGTGTGTGTGTGTGAGAGAGAGATAGAGAGAGAGAGGGGGAAGGAGGAAGGGAGAGAGTAGAGAGTGAAATTCTTAGAAATGACACATTTGTTCATATATGTGTTTGTGTGTGAGCACTTGTCTGTGTATGCATGTTTGTCTGTGCTTCTGTAAAAATACAGGATATGAATAAGAAAATCAGTGAAATATCCTCTTAGTACTGACATAGGGTAATGTTTGTCTGTGCTTCGGTTAATATACAGGATATAGATATGAAAATCAGTGAAATATCCTCTTTGTACTGACATAGGGTAATGTGAAAACAATTTGCACATAACTTGGGACAGGGTTTGTGGGAGGTGTGTGTGTGTGTGTGTGTGTGTGTGTGTGTGTGTGTGTATGTTTCTATGTTGTGTGTGTGTGTGTGTGTGTGCACTTGCATGCATGCATGCATGCATGTGTGTGTCTGTGTCTGTGCCTGTGTGGTAGTAGTAGTAGAAGTGTATTTTGAACATTGAGGTTTGTCAGTCAATTGAGGAAGTCTGTCCCGAGAAATAAGAAGATTGAACGAAGATTTACAGCAGGAAACAAACCCAGCGTATTGTGTATCCTGTGTGGGGCCCATTGTTTTGACGAACTACAGCTGTGCTGTTGCAGACGTACGGTATCCGGAACAAGCGCACACAGGAAGTGGAGGTGATGACCTACGTGGACTACGTGGAGCTGCACGGCCCCGCCTGGATCGCAGGCATGCGCAGAGGTCAGCTGCAGTTTGTTTCAAGGAGGGAGATGTCAAAGCATGCCATCCAAATCCATGTATGCTACTGCTCCACATACTACTACATCTCCTTTAGAAAAAAGAATGGGTGGGGGGTGGGTGGAGGCACATGCCTGAGCTAAGTATAGACCTGAACCATTTGTCAGGCCTTCAGAGCTTAGCATAGGTATATATGATACATTAAAATAGAGAACTTGCACACACACACACACACACGCACGCACACACACACACACACACACACACAGAGACTTAAATACAAGTGAGAACCCCCCCCCCCCCCAACAAAAAAAACGAAAACAAAACAAAACAAACCAACCCAGAAAAAAACCCTCGAACTGAAAACGCAACAGCACATGTACTGTTACTGGTTACAGCACACAGGAAATGTACACACATGCACTTTGAAAATGCAAAGCAAGCTTGAAAGGTAAAAGCATGTGCAGCTTTTAAAGCAGAACACATAATTATGGTCCAAACTCAAATGTTGACTTCATTCAGGTGTTAACTGGAATCTGACCATGGTGTGTGGTACCTGTTGTCTCAGGTGACGTCTTCCTGTCGGTGAACGGGGAGTCAGTGGAGGGCCTGAACCACCCGAAGCTGGTGGAGAAAATTCAGCAGAGCAAGACCTCGCTCAGGTGGTTACCATGGACCCCAGGGAAATTGTGCATGCCCGCTGCTCATAAACGAGGACACGAACACTGTCAGAGAAAAGAACAATAGTTTTCTGCATCAGATAGATTTTCAGTTGAAAAAAAAACAACCAACCCAAAACCAAACCAAAACAAAACAGCAACAACAACAAAAAACAATTACAATTTTTTTTTTAAGTTTATTTATTTATTTATTTTGTTTGTTTGTTTGTTTGTTTTCCCTAGTACTAGTATTAGTGCACTCGTTAAGATATATGCAAATGAGACATTTTGAGTGGCATGGATATCTTATCTCATATTTAATGGTGTATAAACATGATATATCTGTTTGTATTGCTTGGAATTCTTTACATGTGTCATTATATTTTGCTTTCATCGTGTTTTCATGCCTTCAATCATTTCCTCCTTTTCTTTTACACGTATTTGTGCCAATTGTCTATGTCATGAAAATGGAAATTAAAAACACGTTTAAAAACAACAACAAAAATAACAAACAAAAACAGCAAAAAGCAAGAACAATGAAAACGGACCAGTGCGCGCACACACACACACACACACACACGCACGCACGCACGCACGCACTCATATAAAGTACAACACATGGCAAACAAAAGTAACTTTAAGCAATTGAAAGAAACATTCCAGTTTAAAGCATAGTATGAAGAACCGAGAATGAAGCACTGGTGTCTGAATATGTCTGTGGTATTTCAGGTTAGTGGTGCTGTTTGAAGACTGTTGCCGGAAGGTGGAACTCTATGAACGTTTCATCAAGCTGAAGGTATGTTCCTGCCAAAGATGTGTGATGTTGCTGTACATTAACCCATTCAACACCGGGGAGTTTTTACAGCCTCAGCAGGCTTCTATGCATGCCATACTGATGAGAGAAGAAAACCCAGCAGAGAGTATACTGTTTTCCCTCCATATTACGTGTGGACACACCCGGAAATACTGTAGAAGTTAGTTCCTTTTCTTTGTGGTTTATGCACTTGTAGGAATGTGAAAACCGTTTTATTGAGACACATTTTGTTGCCAGAGCAGTGCTTGGGCACAGGGCTCAGTGGGTTAAGATGGATTCTGTTCAAGATGTTTTCTTTGTCTCCAGACACTTTTACACATGCTCCACACTGATCTGTCAAAATATATATATATATATGTGTGTGTGTGTGTGTGTGTTTTCTTCAGTTTAACGTCTATTCACTATAAGTGTTTTTAGACGGAAAGGTGTAAAGTAGTGTATAAAGGAAAGGGAATGCATGTGAATATTAGTGTTAAAAAAAAAATTAAAAAAAAGAAAAAGAAAGAAAAGAAAAAAAAGTTCATGTTATGTATCAGAGGAAAAGTATATCATAAGAAAAAGTGTGTGTGTGTGTGTGTGTGTGTGTGTGTGTGTGTGTGTGGCTTCTCAAATCAATGCTGAAGTACAAGGCTACATATGAAGAAAGAAAATAGACCAGTTGTAATTTTGTCATCTTCACTGTCTACTTTATCAATTTTTTTTCTTTACTTCACTTCATGATGCTTCAGACAATGAATGTTGATAATTTGAATATCCTCACTATAAGAGAGTTTCATTTTATTCCAAAAAATATTGTCGTTTATCAATGGAAGTAGACAACATACAAACTACAGAGAGGCAAAGACATATACAGAGCTCAGAAACATCCAAGATATCACAGGAACATATCAGCAATAATATATCACTTTTTTAACACATATATATTTTTTATTGCTTGTAGATAACAATGGTTTGGGGTAACACAAGTAGCCCGCAGACTTTGCCAGGCATAGTGCAAGGGAAGTAATAACAATAAATCTGAATCCTTTGTAATGATGGGGATAAAGTGTGTTGTTTCCCTTCAATATAGATAATGAAGAATGGGTGTTCGTTTCTCTGAGTGTCTTGATTCTTTGAAGGGGTTGAATTGTGTTGTTTCCTGTTTCGTTTCTCTGAGTGTCTTGATTCTTTGAAGGGGTTGAATTGTGTTGTTTCCTGTTTTCGTTTTGTGTTGTGACCCATGTTTGTTGTCCACCCATAAGGTAAGTAAGGTTTGCCAAACAAAACTGTACACAACAGAACAGTACAGATCTGTACAGCTTTTAGTTCAGTGCAATCCAGTGTAACAGGAAACTAAAAACAAAGAAAGAAAACGTGGTGCTGCACTATAGCGACGCACCCTCCTCCAGGCAGAGCAGTCTGAATTTCACACAGAGGAATCTGTTCTGACAAAAAAAAGGATACAATCCACTACAGTACGATACAATAGACTTTAGTACTAGACATGCTCTGCTCAGGGAGAGGAGCCTGAATTTCACACAGAGAAATCAGTACAAAACAATACTGCAATGCAATGCAGTGCAGTAAACAGTACATTATAGAACAGTACTCTACAGTATGCCATGGTACGGCATGGTACAGTACAATACAGTATGTGATGTAGCATCATATCACACAATGCAACTTGTACTGTACACTTTCTCACTGTATCTGTGCCCACCCCCACGTCCCTCCATCCCCCCCCCCAAACCCCAACCCCTCTTTCTCTTTGTCATCTAGAAGTGCATGAACTGGTTTTGTTTCCTGATGAAGTCAAGGTTATTTCTGGACTGTGCTAGAAAAAAATGTTCAAACTGATTGTGCAGAGAATCCTTTCACAAAAGGTGCGTGAGTTGAAACAGCTGGAGCTGGAGGAGAGAACACTTTGCTCTGGTAAGATTACTTTACTTCACTTGTGTGTGTGTGTGTGTGGAGTTGTTGAATGGAGTGTTTTGATAATATTTGATACTATAACAAGTTCAATGGTGGCAGGTCCACTTCTTTGCATTAGCTGTACTTGACTGTGTGTGTATACATATGTGTGTGTACGTAACTACATGCATGTATATGAATGTGTATTGTGTGTTTGTGCCTGCCTATGTGTGTGTGCATGTGTTAGGGTAGCTGTTAGATACATATGTATGTTAAAATGTATGTATGCATTGTGTGTGTGTGTGTGTGTGTGTGTGTGTGTGTGTGTGTGTGTGGTCACATTTTGGTGTGTGTATGTAACATTGATGTAATGTTTTATGTTAACAAAAGCGTTTTTGTAAATATTTGCTTAATTTTGTTATAGGTTGAGTGAATGTGTGGATGGCTGTTTATGACTGTGTGTTGTTGAGTTTGTACAGGACATTGAGTTGTATCACACAAGATTAATGTGCAGTATAAATGTGATTCATTTAAAACCATCATTTGTATTGTATGCTGGTTGTGCTGTGGCAAATAGGAGAGACACTAGAGTATGAGTAGATTAAAGAGAGAGGGAGGGAAGGAGAGAAGCAAGGAATGAACAAATCAAAACTGCAGGAGCTGTGAAAGAGAAAGATGAAGACAGACGAGGAGGGGGAAACGGGTAAAGACGGACGATACATGTATCATGATTGCAAGCACTGAAGGAGTGAGTGGGGGAGTGAAAAAACTGACAAATGCAGACAGAGAGGGTGAAAATTTAACTCCATTCATTGTTGAATTATGTCTGTATGTGACAGTTTCAGGTTGAAGGAAGTGTCAAAGTGTGTAGAATGATCCATATACGCTGCTACATCACATCTGCTTTTGAAAAAGAAAAGAGCAAATGCCTGACCTGCACATTAACCCAATACACTGGTCAGGCTTGATGAGCCTGCATGTGACATATCAGTTAAGGCTGATGATAAAGTGTATGAATCTCACACAAGTATAGCTCAAGGAATAAAAAAACCCAACAACAACAATAATAATAATAATAATAATAATGGTACTTATATAGCGCTGAATCTTGTGCATAGACAAATCTAAGCGCTTTCGCACCAGTCATTCTCACGCACGCATAACTCTAAAACTGGAGAAACTAAAGACAAGGAAGAGGCAGGGAAGGGAGGCTATTTTGGGAAGAGGTGGGTTTTAAGGCCAGACTTGAAAGAGCTGAGTGTGGAGACTTGACGAAGCGAAAGAGGAAGTTCATTCCAATTGCAAGGTCCAGAGACAGAGAAAGAACGGCGGCCAACAGTCGAGAGTTTGAATCTGGGTATGCATAAGTGGAGTGGATCCGAAGCTGATCGTAGTGAGCAAGATGGAGTGTGGAGATGAAGGCAGCCACAGAGATAGGAAGGGGCTGATTTGTGAATACATTTGTAGCATAGAGTGCTGATCTTGTACTTTATTCGGTGTGAGACAGGGAGCCAGTGGAGATGTTGCAAAAGAGGAGTGATGTGCTCAGATCTTTTCTTTCTGAAGACCCTATGCTCTCCTTTAATAACATCCGAGACCTGTTGCTCTCCTACAATAACATTCAAGACCTATTGCTCTCTTACAATAATTCATTCTACTCCAGGTACGGGTAAACTCGTACTGTGATTGCTTCCCCTGTGGACCAGGTACAGGTATTCTCATACCAACACACTATTCTAATTTCGTTTGTTCTTGCTTGGTACAGTTGGCATTCTAAACTGAACCATTAACGGATTTCGGAAGCATGTAAACGAGGCTTTGTTTGACTGATTAAATCAACAATTCCACATCGGTTTTCGCAGTTTTTGTGAACCACTCTGTTTTTTCTGCTGGGGTCTCATGTAGTGCTGGTCCAGGGGAGTTGCAGCAGGTATGTAGCTGTAGGGTAGAATGAGTTAAGACCTCAATACTCTCCTACAATAACATTCAAGTCCCAACGCTCTCCTACAATAACATTCAAGTCCCAACGCTCTCCTACAATAACATTGAAGACCCATTGCTCTCCTACAACAACATTCAAGACGCATTGCTCTCCCACAATGATTTCAGGTGGACGGATCAGCCGCGTGGGGATGTTCCGGGACAGCGTGCGCAGCTCGACGTCCAGCGACTGGGACTGCTACAGCGAGGTGACCTCCCCTGGTGTCCTGGACGCGGTGACCCCCAACCAGCGTGTGTGGCGGCAGCACTTCTTCGCCCGCAGCGTGGACACCCTGGACACGGCCAGTGAGCTGTCCTTCGACTACCCCAGCCCCTTTGGCTCGTCCAGGGAGAGCCTGGGCAACTCCTCCCGGGACAGCCTGACTCGCAAAGACTCCTCCGACACTGCCGCCGCCGCCACCGAGAAGGGCTGTGAACCATCCAACAGTGCCAGGAACTTGTCGGATGCTGAGGGTGATGATGCCAGTTCAGGGGCCCCCGAAGCTAATGCCGGTTCAGAGGCCCCCCAAAAAACCAATGCCGGTTCAGGGGCCCCCAAAACTGATGCCGGTTCAAGGGCCCCCAAAGCAAAGTACTACATAGGGGAGGAGGAAGTTGGGGAGTCGGACTCGGAGGAGGTGGCAACACTGCGGCGACGCAACAAGGGCCGTAACCCCGGGGAGCCCCAGCCGGGCTGCCGGGCACGGTCCAACTCCACCCTGCTGAACGACATGCGGATGATCCTCATCGCTGATGTGGTCAGCGCTCAGGCCTGTGGCGTCACTGCCACTACACAACTGCTGGCTAGGGGAGAGGGAGGCCAGGGGGATGAGGGGGCAGGGGGCCCAGTGAATGGGGACAGTGATGGTGGTGGTGTGTCAGACTCTGAGATCACGGTAATGGTGGATGAGGGGAACACACCGTGTCGGCTGTACAAAGGGATCAGGATCAATGATAGTGATGAGGTCACCAGACTGTGACCAGTGTGTCTGTGTGTGTGTGTGTGTGTGTGTGTGTGTGTGTGTGTGTGTGTGTGTGTGCATGCATGTGTGTCTTCGTGTGTGTGTGTGTGTGTGTGTGTGTGCACGCGTGTGCAGATGGATGTATGCATGTATGTGCATATGTGTGTTGTATGTGTGCATGTCCGCATGTGCATGCATGCCCATGTGTGTGTGTGTGTGCATGTGTGTATGTGTGTATATGCAAGTGTGGGTGTGATGTGTGCACGCATGCCCATGTGTATGTGTGTGTGTGTGGGGGGGAGTGGGGGGCATGCATGCGTGCATGTTTGCGTCTCTCCAGGCTCTCTGTGGCTGGTTGTGGTATACACACAGTCTGTCGCAGTTGAGGGGTAGGGAGGGGGAGGGCTTTTCCATTGCAGGGTGAAACACAGGCGGCACATGCAGGGTTAAAGAAAGCGTAATATTTTATGGATTTATGGATTTTTAAGCAGGCAGCTGCATATCGGCATCAGGACAGAGAACTGGCAACAAGAGAAATTCTCCATGTTCTGCTTCATGTGAGTGTGTGTGCTTGTATGGGTGGGAGGGAGGCAGAAGGATGATTGAAACACCAGTCCAGACAGCCATGCCATCCAGGGACATGGCTCAACTCGCACACAGATGTTTGTTGTTGTTTTTTTTTTCTTACCCTCCCACACCCCTGAATAAATCTATTCTACTAGTCTTTCAGGTGACACGATGAACTAGAGTCTCAGTTGTACAGCAGGCGTCTGGTGCAAAAAATGTTGTGTAGAAAAATCTGCTTTGAGAAGTGAACAAATGTACAAACGGAGCAAAAGTTGACTGCTGTTCTTAAGGAGGGTAAAACTAAACTTGATACCAAGGAACTGTTGTGATCAGTACAATGCAATGCAATACAATGCAATGCAATGCAATACAATACAATACACAATGCAATGCACATCACACCACACCACACCACACCACACAATGATATGCCACACCACAGTAATACTATTGTACTTTTACATGATTTTTACACACAAAAATTCTATGAAATTTTTCAAGATCTAAATATGAGGGAGAAAAATGAATTGGCGGACACATACTTGCATGCATATACACTCACAGACACATGGACACACACACACACACACACACACACACACACACACACACACACATTTGTTCAGGCACATGCACACACACAAAGGCAAGCATGTATGTGCACATGATCATATGCACTCACAAATACAGCCTCCAACACACAAACTTACTCCGTTAAATGAACCAACAAAATTTTTAATTGATTTTAAAGATAGACAGAGTGGGATAAGGCGAGAAAGAGAGAAAGAGAGAGACAGAGATACAGAGAGAGAGAGAGAGAGAGAGCACTTCATAATTAGAATTTGATATACATTGGTACATTGGTGCTATTGTATCGACATTGGTCCAGTGTTTTAATACTTCAGTGTTTTAGTTGATTGTCTTGACACGTTTGGACTGTGTCAGTTTGAATGTTGTATCGTACCACTATCTCAGTCACTGTTGTATATGTGCATGTAACTGGTTAATGATTCTGCTACCACTTTTAGATGAAACTGAAACTGACAACCAAGTGCCCACATAGAGTTCAAACAACTCCAAAGAGTAGATTACTTATTTTATCTTTTTTTTTCTTTTCTTTTCATATCTTGATAATAAAACTTACACAGGGATTATGTGCCATTTGTAATCCAGTGCAAACAGCCGAAGCGTACAGAATAGTTAAGAAATTGTAAGTGCTGAGTTTTTTTTCATTGGGATGGTGGGTTGTTGAATGTTTTTTTTTTCTGTTTTTTTTCTATTTCTATTTTGGTTTGTTTGGCTTTGATTTTATTTTACCTTATATTTCCTCCAGTATATTTACTATTGATTTAATGTGCTCAAATATTTGGATATAATTATACTAGTTTGAAGTTACCGGTATAGACAGTAACATCTTCCCCCTCCAGTGTCCCTGATTGTACTTTCTATGCCTTTATTATATTGTTTCCAAACACCAGGAAAAATCCTTGCATACGTATGTGTTTTTTGGACAGTTTGTCAGGAAATAATGGGGAATTTATAGATCTTGTTCACATGATTTCAGTCTCCGCAGTTTGCCACTGATGGCAGGACGGGGTTCATCTTGATAAAAGTTATAACCGGTATGTTTGTATAATGCATGGTACTTTACGTGGGACTGATTTATCAGTACAACATGAGTTGACCTGAGCTGCTGCAGTGTATTGTTGTATTCATTTGTACTCACTCAGTGACCCTTCACCCTGATGGCAGGTGACAGCATTGTACACATCATATAGCATTGTACACATCATTGTACACATCATATAGCATTGTGCACATCATTGTACACATCAAATAGCATTGTACACATCGAATAGTTTAGATCTCTTGTGACTTTGCAGCAGTTTTGAAGCGCACATCCAAGACATTTTGTGGACTGACACTTGACGATATTCAGGAGACTGCACATTAATTGTTATAAACAATGCATCTGCTTGTTGCCGTACCTTGTCTTAAAAATGAAATGATATGCAAGATCCCCCCCCACCCCACACCTCCCCACTCCCACCACCAATTCAGAATATACTCGACCTCTAGACCAGTTCTGTTCTGTTTAGCAGGACTGAAGTCTGTATAGCAATGTTGTTCATTAAACAATAGACAACTCTCAGATCTCAGCTTATAAAAAAAATAGCATTTATTGGGACTGGGGCCCATTGTTTCCAATAGTAGCTGTCTGGCTGAGATTTTGTTGCTGCAGTTTTGGTCTTACACACTGGAGGTTTTAGGACACTCTGTATGTTGTGTATTTTCTCTGTCCACCACAGCATAGTGCTGATTTCTCCATGAAAATTTAAAGGGAATTTAGTTTATTTTCCCTTCCATCTCTGTTTGTGTGTGTGTGTGTTTGTATGTGTGTGTGTGTTGTGTGTGTGTGTGTGCGTGTGTGTGTGTGTGTTGTGTGCATATGTGTGTGTGTGTGTGTTTGTGCCTGCGCGCATGTGTGTGTGCACATGTGTGCTTGTGTGTGCATGCATGTGTGTATTGTATTTGTAATGCACAGACATTCTGTCATTTCAGTTTCTCAGTCTGACCGTGAGTCAGTTTTTGATAGGACACCCCTCGCTCACTCCACTGTCCTCTTCAGGAAGAAAGCCAGGTGAAGACAGAGGGTGTTTTCCTTTCGCCTGCATGAGTTGTACAACTGCTGAATGAAACGTTACGCTGTTACATGAATGTCACCATGTCACTTCAAAAAGATACACATATGTGCATGTGTATAAAAAGCAGACAGTTGTTTTAGATATTGACCCCAAAAAGTTTTACAGCTCTGTTTATCTCTGTTTATCTCTGTTCAAACTTGTTCCTCTCCATGGGATGTTCACCGAGTGGGACTGCAGGCACACATTGGTCATGGGATGTATGTCCCAGCTTTCAGGGTGACTGGGGGCTTCACACACCAGGACCTGACTCTTCTCAAGTCACCAACTTGCGTACAATATTCAGGATGAAAAAGGCTGTGCCAGTCTTGACTAAAAGCTAATTTGTATTTGCACTTTTCTTCTGTCATTGCTGCTGTGTGCACATGTCAAATGATCGGTATAAGGACAAGCCCAGAGCTTTCTTTTTTGTGGAAGTGTCTGGGTTTGTTCCAGTGTACCTTTTACTTACCTGTGTGCTAGCTTAATTGGTAGCATAAGCAGCATTGACTTGAAGTTGTGTGCCTTGTGAATGGAGAGAGTTTCCACTCTTTATTATTTGCTACGCAGAATACTTGACTAGTCTGTCATCAAAGTTCTTTCGTGCCAAGTGTGGTATGGACTGCTGTGCTTACACTTGCATCCACATTCAAAGTAGGTGCTGTATAACAGCCTTATATATTTGTACTTTTTATATATTATTATCTTCGTGGTCTTGTGGTATTGACAGGTACCTTCTCAAATTACATTTTAAACTGATGACACTGTATAAAAAAAGGGAAAAGTCATGGGGTTTCAGGGAGAGATAATAAACTGTTGATGGTATCCTCTGAAAATGATGATATACGTGAATGTACGGGGACTGGTGTGTTTGCATTTTCAGGGCTGATGGAGAAAACACTCCATACAAATATCGTTTGGCTTTAATAAACAGACATTACGTATCATACATGTATATGTGCTTTTGTTTCAAAAGAGAATGGGTAAAAACCCACATGTCACCAAGTCCTGCAAAACTGATTTCAAACAGCAAATATTTGACTGGCAGTTTAGTATAATATGTACACAGATCTGCTCCTGTACTTTCATGTCCCTGGAAAGTTGCGTTATAAAGAGGACTCACATTTTTGTTTTTCGTAGTATGTCATGAGTGTCAGGTTGTATCAATTCCTGTTCACAAAGCATTCTGTGATTATTATTTTCAGCTGTTTATTTTTGTTTGTTTGTTTGTTTGTTTTGCGCACAGTGATAGAGATGCTGTTGGATTGTGGCCATAGTTTTTTTTAATAATATTTTTATTGTTTCGTTTTTGTGCACAGTGTTAGAGATGCTGTTGGTTTGCGGCCATGTTTGGCAAAGAGCGTCGTACTACTGTTGGAATTACCAGTGTGCAAGACAGAGTTCTTATCATTACTTATTCAGGAGAATGCATTATCCAATGTTTTGTTGTATGATTATGTTGAAAACACTGCTGCACAACATTCTCCTGATTAAAGTTTTTTTCTGTAGACTATTTTCGTGAACTTTTTCAATTGTCAATGATATATGAAATAGAGTTGTACAACATTCTGTTGATATACTCTTTGTAACCAGACTATTATACTCATGAACGTTTTGCTGTGGATAGTGTTATGATGTCGTGAAGCATTCTCTTGAAACACTGTATTTCAATTCACTCGAGTGTCACATCAGAGCTTAATAAGTTTGTGATGATTTGTAAAGACAGAGTGCCACATCAGTTGTTGAGGCAGACCTTAAAGTAAATCAATACTCTATGCTGTATCTCAGTTTTCTCCCTTTTTTTCATGGTGCTGTCAGAATGATACACATACATAATATGCTTCCAAAGTTTAAGCCCCTTTGCAATGAAAATATAAGAGGAAATGTGATGAAGAAAAAGAAAGAATTGAAAATCATAATGTCCATACCTGACTACAGGCAAAGAATGGGCATATGTTGAATAACTTGTAGATGTGTGGTTGTAAATACAAAAGACAGTTTTATGTGATTTCTGTTCGCTTTCAATCTGTCTGTGCAGGCGGGTCCCTGTCCTTACACCCCTTTCTAGTCACATGTGCTCTGTGAATATTTCATTGTGATACGCAAAGAACCACAGCTCTGAGTTTTACATGTTGAAACACTGTGAACGCAAATGTTTTTTTTTTTTTTTTTTTTCTTATTCTCACTGAGCCTTGGATATCTATAGGTCAGTGGCCAGTCTCCCCCTGTCCTATCAAAAAGAGTGATAGTTTAATTTGTTATTTTGTTTAATTTGTGGTTCAATTTGTTACTCTGTTTACTTTATTATTCTGTGCTGATACTTTCTGGGTGAACAACAGCATGGGCAGTGTCTTACTTTCATTTGTGGAAAAAGATTTTGTTTGCTTTTGTTCTGTACATAGTTTGTGCATGCTCCTGAATCATCATCAGGTTGGAAAGGGCCCAAGAGAATCTTCTGTGGAGAACTTACAGTCAAACAGCTTCCCAAACTCTCAACAACATACAAACATCAACAACAAACAAAAATTCCAAGAGCAGATAAAAAAAATGATAGTGCATGTGTACTTAAAAGATCACAGAGACATGCTGGCAGTGTATGTTGTTATTTCTTCTTGTTGTTTTTGTTGCAAAATCAGCATTCCTACTTATGTACATAGAGAAATACTGTGTTGAATTGCCAAACACTGTAGTCATCTCAATGATGTGAAACAAGACTTACAGCCAGTCGGCATTGCCTCATGATCAAGGTAAACCCCCTTGTGCCAATCTAGGCTTGCTTGCAAACTTACTATGACTGGATTTGGAGTGTCATCAGTCTTGAAAAATAATATTTCCATGACAGCTTTATTCAACCTGCATCAGCTATACATGTATCTGTCCACGTCAGAAGTGAAAGATAGGCAGGAAAAGTAATTAATTCAGTCAAATGGGCCGCAAGTCAAAGTAAGTTTTGATGACAGCAGGGGGAAAAAGAAAGCACCACATATACACTAGCATAATCATTTGTGCCTCAGTGTTGAAGAATGTTCATTTGATCATATCTGTTAATGTAGATGTATCACAATTAAGATGACTATTTTTACCTGCTGCATCAGTTGATGCTTACCTACTTAATGTAATTTTACCTATGACATCATTCAGTATCCTAATTAACCCAATTCTGTTTAACCCACCACATCCACTGATGCTGATAATTTATCTGTCACATTCACTGATGTTGATCAGGATGTCGAAGTAACCACCAAATGGATTGATATTGACATGTATGTTGTATCTACCATGACCACTGATGCGGGCACAATAAGAACATTCAGTTTACCCACCATGTTTATGACTGGTTGTATTATGTCAGACAGTAAGCATTTTCCATGGCATCCACTGATAGAGACACATTAGAACCATCAACTTCATCCACTGAGTTTTTTCAAATAGACATAAATCCATCTTGTATATCTATTTACCCACCACATCTTTCATAGTTTCGTACATTGAAGACTTAACAAATTGTTCCTATACTTGCCATTGTTCAACGTGCATGTTATCAGTCAAATTTGTTTTGTGTCTGATTGATTTGTTTGTTTTTACGGAGAAGGATGAATGTGTCAATCCATCACTAGTATAAAAAGAAAAAAAAAAAAGACATTTCCATTCTGCAAAGGCCAAAGAAGTGTAGTCCCTGCCATGCAAGCCAATTTATCAACACACATTTGATGAAAAAACATACAAATATAGTGTACCACAATCTCTGATATTTTAGAGCCATAGCAAGTCAACTGAATCAAAACTAGTTGTTTTTATACACGTTCTTTTAGTTTTATCTTACCTTCATGTTTTAACTCTGGGCATCCCTTTGTTTTTATCTGTGTATTCTGCAAGTATATCGACTATTTCCAGCGGTTACTGATTGTACATTCCCATTCATATTTTTATATGTATATCATGCCCGGCCTGGCCATCATTCTGATCTTAAACCCTTTCCTTCCATATCCAACTGGATGAAAAGAGGAACCAAGCGTTTCTTCCTACCCATCTCATGATTTTAACACACATGACAGCCTCTTTCAGCAAAGTGTGAAGTCCACTTCAGCCTTGGTATCAAACAATTTTGACATACAGATTACATTTATAGCAGATATATATATTCATGACGTATTTGTTTCTTTGTGACCGTAACGTCTGTGTGCAGAGAGTATTTCAGAGAGTTTGTTTACTACGCTATGAAATGCTGTCTTTGTGTGTCTCTGATGCATAGTAATATATCTAACTCTGGTCTGTATGGCATGTTTGTATAAAAGCATGTCTTTGTTTTGTTTTGTTGGTACACTCAGGATAGTTGCAAAATTGCAAGACAACAATTCGTAAGTGTGAATTTTGCAAGGAAAATACTTAAATTTTTTTTTTTTTTTTTTTACATTATGTTCAGTGTGTGTGTGTGCTTATGTGATGGAACTGCCATCTGCTGTGTAGTGTGCCATGGGACAGGGTCTGGGAGTCTGGTTCTGCAACACTAGGGGGGGTCTCTGCATTGTGCCTGGGTGTGGTACGCGATGTCTGCATGTACAAACTTGAAAAGCAGTGTCAAGATGTTGTGGAGTTGTGAAGATGTTGTGTGCTTTGGGAATTGTGGAAAGATGTCATGTGCTTAGGGAACTGTGTGGAGATATTGCATGCTTAGGGAACTGTGAGGATGTCATGTGCTTTGGGAACTGTGTGAAGATGTCATGTGCTTAGGGAACTGTGTCAAGATGTCTGTCATGTGCTTAGGGAACTGTATGAAGGTGTCATGTGCGTAGGGAACTGTGTGAAGATGTCATGTGCTTAGGGAACTGTATGATGTCATGTGCTTAAGGAACTGTGTGAAAATGGTATGTGCTTAGGGGACTGTGAAGATGATGTGTGCTTTTGGAACTGTGTGAAGATGTGTGCTTAGGGAACTGTGTGAAGATGTCATATGTTTAGGGAACTGTGTGGAGATGTCATGTGCTTTGGGAACTGTGTGAAGATGTTGTGTGCTTAGGGAACTGTGTGAAGATGTCTTGTGCTTAGGGAACTGTGTGAAGATGTCATGTGCTTAGGGAACTGTGTCAAGATGTCTGTCATGTGCTTAGGGAACTGTATGAAGATGTCAAATGCTTAGGGAACCGAGTGAAGATGTGGGGTGCTTTGGGAACTGTGTGAAGATGTCATGTGCTTAGGGAACAGTGAAGATGTCGGGTGCTTAACAAACTGTGTGAAGATGTTTTATGCTTAGGGAACTGTGGGAGTTCTAAAAAATCCAAATCAATGTGGCCAGTTTTAATTTTATTATCTGGAGTGGGAGGAGTAAGCAGATGTTCCTGTGTTATTGTCTGTACCACTGATTAACATAATCAAGATTATAATTTGTAATGGCCAATAAATACTCAAATAAATATTTGAAAAACAACCCAACTTCTTAATTTGTTTCTGTGAGTGTGTGGCTGAAGAAAAGGCAGTTCATACTGAGTAACTCCCATTTATTTTAAAGATTCCATGTATTGTAACCAGCAGTACAGAAATACACACTTAAAATTCCACTAAATGGAAGACACAAGTAAACCTACTTCTTGTTCTTTACACAACCAACATCAGTTTGCCAGACTCTTTTGATTGATGGATAACATGCTGTTTTTTTCCCCTGACAAATACCTTGAGGGAAAAAGGATATATGGCAGTTTTTCTCAGACCATAAATCTGTCATGACCCTTCTCAACTGTCAAGAAAATGGAAAGATGTGAAACGCATGTTTCATTTAATAGGCATGTGAAGAGGATTATGGCTGTTCCAATGTACACATTCAAATCATCCAATAATGCTATATTCAGACTGCATCTTGCATATGTTGAAAGAATTTGTGCCGACACAGTTCAGCTGCAAAGGCACGAAAAGGGGGGGTTGAGCAGATCTTGTTTGTTATTTTTGTTGACAGGAACACACACACACACACACACACACACACACACACTGCAAAATCTTTATTAAGGACTGCAAACTTTTTTGAGCAGATACTGATAGGCATGTTTCACAGCAAACACATCAGCATTCAGAACCTCCATGTTCCTGTTAAACTCCTACATACATGCACCACAACAAATGTACCTCATCCACAGTCACAATGGCAATGTGGTTAGTGTCATGCCAGGAAATGGCCCTGTAAGAGTAAATCACATCAGTCATCACTGATATTTTGGCATTTGGCTACCCCCCCCCCCCTCCCTCAAGAGTTTTTACCATGGGCTCAAATGGAAAGATGTGATTGGATGTTGTCTACTTTACAGGTCCATCTTTGAAATTGTTGTTCACTTTCTTCACCAATGAAGGTGCTTGTGTCTCCTGAACCTGGTTGTGAAGTCTCAAACAAAAATGAATCATAAAAGCTGTATCCTCAGCCATCATAATAACAAAACAAGGAAAGAAAAAAATGTATGCAAATCCTGTGGGTGTTTTTTTTAAAAGAAAGTGGGGGCAGGGGGGTTGATTAGTGATGATGGACCAGACCAACCACCATCAAAATGATTCAAACAGCAATGCTGGGTCTCTTCTGGTGTGTGGCTTCGCAGCAGCTTAGCACTGAATTCCTTGCAGACTATTGGTCATGGGGACTGCAGCAGAGTGAGCCTGGGTGTGGCTGTGTATGGGATATTCAGAATGAGTCATATTTGGTCTAGGGTAAGGCCACTGAGATGATACTGATTATGGAGCAGCAAAAACAAAAACAAAAGTTTTAAAATCACGTAATTTAATAGCCAAAATGACAAAATCAAAACAAACAAACAAAAAACCCACACCAACACCATCACCACAGAGACAACCTCCAGCTGCCTCTCATACAAAAGCGAATCACTCTTTTAAATGGACATGAAAATCAAAGAGACGAGTATATTACATGTTTAAAAAAACAAGTCTCTGTTCAGAACAATCACTGCTGTAAACAGTCTATGTGTGGAAAAAAGGGCAAAAACCAAATTTAAAGTAAAAGCACAGCCATGCCAACAAACATGTCATTTAAAGCTATTTCCATGACATATGTCCTGCTTTGTCAGGTGACCCTTTTGATGGTAACAATGGAATAACAAAGTCATGTTTATCATGTCATGTCTCATCCACTGAGCGCGCGCATGCACGCACACACACACACACACAAACCCCTCCCCAGTTACCTTCAACTCCAATCAAAACCAGAAAAACAAAAACCAAACAACAAAAAACCCCAAACAAACAAACAAACAAAAAAAAACCCTGTCATTTTCACCGTACATGTAAACATGAACAATGTCTTTCCTTTAATGTTTATCTTTCTTCATAAGCACATGTACAAGTACACTTGAGTCTACATTCTTGAATTTGTAGTGAAAATTATATTATCTGACAGATGTAAATGATTAAATATTCCAATATTATGTCCGTGACCATAATCTAAAAGAAAAAACTTCAATCACCAAAACACAGACCATGAACATAAATCAATAAAACAGAAAATGAAAACAAAAAATCACAGATCACTGACTAAATATTTGTCAAAGAAAACCAATGACTTTGTGTAACCTGCATTTTCATCAGTTTGAAATCAATACATTGCAAAAATACAAAACTATGTACTTTGCTAAACACATGTCATAAACATTTAACATTTCAGCAGTTATAACAGCAACTGCTGAAACTGAGACTGATATCACAGACATGCAGATAAAAAGAAATTAATTGCATGGTATTTTGCATACAAATAAGCTTTGAATTTACAGTCAAAGTCTTGAAAAAGGAATAGTCTGAGATAAGAAGCATAAGTTAAATCTCACCTTACCGGTGCATGTTTTACAAACAGCCCCATACATAAGGCACAATACTGGGAAGAAGATGACTAACCCTTGTGGAATCAAAAATGTAAAATGACAGCTGCCTTTGAAATGTCCCCTGTCATTTACTTTAAGTACATAACTGAACAGCAACATCAATTGTGTGCTAAGTATACATGATTCAACAGTAACTTACACACACACATACAAACATACACACACACACACACACACAAACACATTTTACATACTGCTTGATGTTTCTTAATAATGGAAGCCTTTTGGTTGACACACAGATTACATCCATTTGGACTTGTCATGTTTTGCACGCCGGGCATCCATTGAAAAACAAACACAGACAGAGTCACTTGGTTTATTTGGGTGTCCAAATCCAAACGTGAGTATAGTGGGGTAAAAATACAACCTGGCTGAGAGTGAGAGTAGTAAACTACATCCAAAGGGTAATGGATGGAAGCTCCAGTCTAAGACAAGATTACAAGAGAATAATAACACACTGTGCAGTAGACGTGCCACTGGTCAGGCATCTGAAGTAGGCACTGCAGTATTCCCCCCCCCCCCCCCACCAATGGTGCACAGTGTGTAAATGTTTATTTACAGCCACGTGGTCATTTCATCAAGAGATGATCTCCTAAAAGTATATAAAGAACCCTGGGATACTTCAGGAACATAATCAGAATACTGTAGGAATGTAATACTGAATCCTAGGACTCTACATCTTGGATTCAACTCGCCAGGCATACTGGACTATTAGTAGATCTGAACCTGATGTCTCTGTAAATTGCCGCAGTATGGAAACGATTGGTGCTTGAATCATGCATCTTCACTTCACAAAGTTTGTTTTCAATTTGGCCAGTTTCATAAGGCAGACAGAAAAAAACAACCTGTACATGTGTGTGTGTGTGTGTGTGTGTGGTGTGTGTGTGAGTGTGAGGGAGGGGGAAGAAAGTGGGACAGTCGGGGTGGGGGATGATAAATACAGTATCTACAGTCCGTTTTAACATCATATACAACAAAGTTCCATTCTTTTCAATAACACACAAACAGTAAACCAAGTCTGTTTTCAGCCACAAAGATGCTGCAGTGCAACAGGGATGTGCCAGTACCTGTTTGCCTTCACATCAGGTTCCATTCTCCTGGACACCATCAAACAGCTGTCAGTAAAAGCCAGAATACAATGTCCTCACGTACAGGGGTGGATGGAAGTACACACAGCACACCCCGTCACCAAAGTACCTGGCTTCGCCCCCTCTGACCGGCACAAAGTCGGCGTCAGTGGCTGGAGCACCTGCTTCCATGTCACACAGCCTCAGCACATCGAAGTTGGTTTCTCTGTTCTGCACCCCCTGCGCACAGCCGATGGTGATGTGAGCTGACCTGCCGTACTTCTTGGCCAGTGGCTTCGTTCTTGTCGGCCTCATCTCCGTCGTCACTGGTGCTGAGGACCAGCTAACACTGGCGGCAGCCTCACCGTTTTCTTCTCGTGTGGATCTCGCTGTCTTCTTCTTGGCACGTTTGTCCGATGGAGGAGAGCTGCTCTTTCGTTTTGCCGGAGCTCTGCTGGCACCAGCCCCGCTGCTTGCTGGGGAGTAACACTGCGCCCCGTCCCAGTCTTTCTCTTCTGGCTTGTCGAACAGGGGGAGCTGTTGGTCGGTGAGCAGCACTCGAGCCCCTACTGTCCTCGGGCTGAAGCAGATGGAGTGTATCTGCAGCAGGAAACACTGGCCCACGGAGCTCTGAACCCGTGGCGAGGCGTGGTAGGCTTTGGCCCCCACAGCGCGGCCCCCGCCACAGAACTTGGCTGTGCAGTGCACCATGCTGCCTGACTTGTTCCCGCTGGTGTAATACTGCTTGAACAGTCCTGAAATGGGTCACACACACACACACACACACTGCTTTAGTATTTATTACAACAGAACATAGTTCAGATCACAAAATGCAAAAGTTACATTTTGATCAATATAAAATAGAAACTTGCAACAAAGCCAGAAGCACTGAACAGTACATGGATTATGAAACAGGACCTCAGTTTATCATCTCCTCTCAGTCACTGGAAAAAAGAATAAAGAAACACTGCACCAGTATATTATGCTTACATGGTGATACATTGTATCATGTGAACAGTTTGTGTAGCCTAACCTTATTCCCGTATACATTCTTAATTCTAGGGTGTCACATTACTTTCATTTATTTTGTTGTTGTGTGTGTGTTAAGTAATATGTCTGTTTTTTAACTGTAAAATGATGAAAAAACAAATTTACAAACAATGAAACCAGCAATTACAGCTGCCGAAGCCTATCAACAAATTTTTTCACATTTTGCAGCTCTAGGGAAAAGGGAACTCACTTGTGAAAGCTGACTCATCACTGAATAGCTCTTGTAACTGTTGCTGCTCGGGTGAAGAGATGTTTAACTGTGTCAGCAACCTTTCTGAGAACCTGGGGAATTTCTGCACACACTCTTCCAGAAGGCACTGTGCAATGCAGGTGAGCTGCTTGGATGAGGACTGTGGGATGAACCAGGCATAGTAGACAGGAATGACATCATCAAACTGGTTCACCTGAAAGGAAGAAGAAGAGCGTTAAATTCAAACTGTTCAATGTGTCCTGACTTTTATTGCATGTGTGGGAGACCCAAAGGACCTGACGGCAACCAGACCATTTGTCAAGGTCTGATGGAGGGGGAAGACAGAATCCAGACTGTGCATGGACATGTTCATGATCTGGGATCTTCTCACTGTCTACAATTCTAGATGGGCATGTTATCCACTGGTCTACAGCTTCAGTCGTATTCTCACTGGTTATCAGTTCAAATGCAAAGATAATGCAAATATCTGCTCCTTTTTTTCTCTCTCTCTATATCCATTTAAAAGTATGTCAGCACTCTTTGTGTGACTGTCAACACTGGGGTACCATGAACTCAATTCAAGAGACATACACTCACACTCACACACACAATGTAATGTTGTTCTTCAACAAAGCTGTATGCGTGTATAGTGGTATGTATTGAAAGGCTCCAAAAAAGATTACAGACACTGTTAAAACTAATGATCACAGACGCAACCACATGATGTGCATACCTAGACAAAGAAATACCCTTTACAAATCCAGCTTTCTGTACTCTGGTGGAAATTCATAGAATAATCTCCCCCTCACTTTAATAAGCATTATGTGTATTTATGAATAAAAAACGTGTTTAAGAAAATCTTAAGAATCATCTGACTGTCCAAAAGACTGGCAGTAATACAAGTCTTGATCTATTTGTCTGATAATAGCTACTTTTATGAATTGTGAAATGCTTTGTCTAATGCTCGTGTTGGCAGTGAATACGTATTATATGCGGGAACATGTGTTTGTGAATGGGCTGAGCATGGTTTATTCATGCTCAAACATTGTGTGTGTGTGTGTGTGTGTGTGTGTGTGTGTGTGTGTGTGTGTGTGTGTGTGTGTATGTGAGTGTGTGTGTTTGAAGCAGAAATTATGCAACTGCATATTTTACTATCACCTTATTCTTGTATTTATGAATATCAGTATGCTTTTGTTGTTGTTGTTGTTTTTCTTATATTTTTTCATGGATGGACTGATACAAAAAAAAAAAAAAAAAAAAAAAAAAAAAAGCATTTGTTTCTTATTCAATTTACCATTATGAAATAAAATTTGACATTGACTTTGTCACTTAGATACACATGAAACTGATGAATGCAATCAAAACGTGGCAAATCTGAGCAAGGAAACTACCGACAAAACTTGAATGCCAAATTCGCAGCCTTTTGCGCCACAGAAAACAAGCAGGCTCACACAATGGTCTACCACGAAGAAGGATTTCCTAAACACTTATTGCCCACTCCCTTTTGTCACAGTTTGTTTCCTGACATCTGTCTGAACATTTTTATGTGATTCAAACTATGCATCACAGATCCTGTGTGTGCTATGTTGTGTGAGTGAGTGAGTAAGTGAGTGAGAGAGAGAGAGAGAGAGAGAGAGAGAGAGAGAGAGTGTGTGTGTGTGTGTGTGTGTGTTGACTGTTTCAAGGTAATTTTCCCTGATCTAGAATAGTACAAGAACACAAATACATACACGTATGCCTGAACAGGAAACATTTCCTTTGCAGCAGTGAACGACCTAACAGCAACAGCAACAATAACAACAAAGACACACATGCTAACACATACACACACATTTAAACTGTTCCACATGTATGTGTACAAAAACCGGAGTGCGACAGGCAATGTACATAAATACACACTGTGTGGTGGGTGAGTGGGGCATGGCGGGTCACCAATGGAGGAGGCAAAAAGGGATATTTATCCTGACCCATTATTTTCTAAAATGATCCACTGATTTTGTGGTGAACTGGTCAAAAGACACGTAGAGACTGAACCAAACCTAAACGCTGTGCATGTATAATTATTATACAAATCTGATTAATTTTATTATGTAATCAAAATTGCAACTGAATTACATAACAGATAAACATTAATTCAACAAAGCATTTCAAAGTGGAAAATCGCATTACTAAGTAATACTCTAGGAGGTCTTTCTTTCTACACAAAGACAAAGAAAATAGAATTACTAAGAAATACTTTAAGGGGTCTTTCTTTCGACACTAAGTCACAGAAAACAGCATTACTAACTAAGAAATACTTTATGGGGTCCTTCTTTCGACACTGTGTCACACACTTTTATCGTGTACAGTTTCTCACCTTCCTCTTCAGTGTTTCAACATCCACTCCATGTTTATTTCTGATGGCCAGTTCCTCTGGGTTCCACCTCCAGGCTGTCTTGGGCTGCACAGGCACGACGACGTAATCCATGTGACTGGCCAGCGACAGGTAAAACTTCATCTCCCATCTCCGCACGTTGGTGTTGTCCACAATCACCACTGGCTCACCTGCACTGCACGCATCTTTCGCCTTCTGTTGGCAGGCCTCGTGGGCAGAGCCTAGACCAGCAGCATCAAACTTGTAAACACCATTCTGGAAGAAATAGTCGTCTGCAGAGCAGACTACGCTGGAATGGTAGGCAGAGCAGATGGCTTTGACTATGGTGCTCTTGCCTGACCCCGGCAGACCTCTCATGAGGAAAAGCACTCTGGACCTCTGTATCAAGTTCCTTGTTTCTTGATCACACAGGAATGGGAAGAGTAGAGAAGGATCTGCATCGACCTCATCAAGGGCTGAAGTTTGGACACTTGGTTTTTGCATTGCTGCCATGTGTACTTTATTCCTTCTGTATCTGATCTTGCAGAAGACTGCAACCTCTGAGGTGTCTGACTGAAAGATAAAATCAGGCTTAATACAACTTTTGCACCAACTGCAATACATAAATATACAGACACACACACTCTTTTGAAACAGAGATTAAAATCAGCTCCCTCCTACCCATCCCTTCCTAATGTGATACTGACAGTGCTTTTCACATCCTTGTGACTCAGTGTGTTCCTGTGTGTGTATGTCACTATGTGTGGCGGTGGTGGTGGTGGTGGTTGTGTGTGTGTGTGCATGAGAAAACAAAACAAAGCAACAATTAGGAAAGAGAAAGGCCGTGTACAAAGTCACAACCTCCAGCTGGACAATGGAAATTGAAGCTCTTACACATACTGTTCAATGGCTGTCATCTATTCATATGCCTATAAATCAACATGCCAGGATTCTAACTCAGTGAACCTCCTATAAAAAATTGAAAGTGGGATGGGGAGCCTAGAGTGGCATGAGGCAATGAGCAACTTTCAGATTCAAAAGCTTACATGGTCATAATGCCCATGACATGCAAGTGTGATGGGAAATGAGTGAGCTGATAGGTTTGCTGGTAATGCAACAACGAAAAAACAACCAGGGAAAATCTGAAATCCTAGGAAAAGTAAAAGAGTACCTAAAAAAAACAAACCAACAGATACAAGGTCATCACACCATCGATTGCCTAACTGAAAGAATGATAGAGAGAAAGAACAGCCATAAGTCTAGCATGGAAGGTAGAGCACAATCCTTTGCAAATCAAATGAATATTGGCATCATTTCCAAGCCAACATTGCTTAATTTTTTTTCCAAAATGGAACAGTCTTTCTGGGGTTTCCCAAATACTTAAGACTGAGCAACATGCGGGACACCATGCTCATGGCATCAGAGATCTTTTCCCACCTCTCCCGCAGCAAATCGGTGGCAGTATGTGTGTGTGTGTGTGTGTGTGTGTGTGTGTGTGTATGCATGTTTCTGGACAGCTCTGTGTTTGTCCAAGTGCATGTATGTGTGTGTGTGTGTGTGTGTGTGTGTGTGTGTGTGTGGCAGGGGTGGGGGTGGGGGGTGAGAAGGGGCGGGGGTGTGGGCGTGTGTGTGTTGTGTGTGTGTATTTGTGACAGAAGCTGCGGGGGAGGGAGGCGGGAGGGGGGTGTTGATTTGGCTGATGGTGTGTGTGTGTGTGTGTGTGTGTTTATGCATCGGGGCTCTTGTGCTTTATGTGTAGTGCTGAGCCTGTGTACCTTTGTTTTAGCTTTAAGTGTAATATCTGTGAAACTGGAGAGAAAGTGAGTGCGTACGAGACAGGCAGACAGACAGAGACGGGCAGAGAGAGACAGAGGGTGACATGGATAAAAACAAAGAGACAGAGATTTGTCTAGAAATGATTCTGATGTTTTTGTGATAATTTCATTGGAGAATACCACACATGGAGAATACCTTACCGCATCGACATTGGAGTATGTGGTGATCTGGATCGAGTTCGTATGATGACGAATGTCCTGCACCATTACGGGAGAAGCAGAAGCAACAAACGCTGGCAACAACATCGTCGTTCTTGTTGTTAGTTCTATCAAGTCACAGACCAGGGACTTTCGTTCTGCAACAACTTCAAGTCAGTTGCAGTGTGTTTTTTCTCTCTCAAAGGCCTAGCTTGGTTTATCTAAATACGAACTCCACAGCTTGAGCCTACATAAGCAAGTCGTCCCCCCGACTTCAACTAAGATATTGCATTTCATTTATGAAACGAGTTAACCATTGTTTGCCGTCAACACATGTTTCACCATCGTTGCAGAAGGGCACAGGCCACTGATCTAAAAATAGATCAATGCGCACAGGCCCGCACTGATGTCATTATTCTCTAAACAAAAATTGTGATATCAAAATATGAGTAAATATCGAATAAATATACACAAATAACCAAATATATATCATCAAATTATTTACACTTTAACTATAAATTGTTTTTACGCCGAGAAAAATTACCCGTTTCTTTAACCATGCTCGATTTCAATTTCTTTTCCTCCGACTTTCGCTTTTGCAGACATGGAATCATCGCCACATGTAGGTTCCGGATTTCAACACTTTGACACTGAGGCTTCCCCAAGCTTTCAAAGTGTTCAGAAAAGACGCTGATGTCATGTTAGAATTTGGACACTTTAAGTCTTTTAGCGATTGGTCGACGGCATAAAGTATGGGCTGAGCGTGTAACTTGAACATGATTGGAATCCTCAGTACTGATATTGATACTGATGGAATCCTCACCCTAGCGACCTTTGGGCAAGGAAAGGCTTACTGTGATACTGGTAAAGAGGATTCTGATTTTTTTTCATAGGAATAAGACCGATCACAAAGGATGGCACAGTGTTTACCACAGAAGGAGCACTTCCCCACCTTAGCCAAAGAAGTCCTAGAATCAGCAGTGCGAGATGTAAAAGCCCAGTATACAGGTAAACATACTACGTTTGCTCCGCAGGTTGTGTATCTGGCAGAACTGCCAAGCTACAATGATTTCTTTGCTAAGTTTCTCGTGCCCAACCAGCTGTGTGTCCTGACTGAGGCAGCGACCAGACAGTGGCGCAGTCGTCAAGACTGGGTGTGTGAGGATGGAAGCCCGAACTTTGATTTCTTACAACATGCGTTTGGTAAGTTTTTGAATTGATGGTGATATTATATATGGTGAAACAACTTCACAATATCCAGCAGAGAACAAAGAGAACAATGACATACATGAAATATAATTACCAACACACTTTTCCAAATCGCCAAACATGCATCCATTACCAGCCTGCACACTCACACCATGATTGCTTGCATGTTGTTTTCAGGTGGGAGTGCATGCATGATAAAGTAATAAATTAATTGGGATGGATGAGATAGAGGTTGGTGAAATCGGGTGTGAGTAGGAGGATGTGAAGTTGGTGACTGGTATGTGTTGGTATATGTGTGAATACATGGTATGTGGATGTATCACAGTGTGTTGATTGGGTCTTGAGACTGACCAAAATACACACACGCGCGCGTGTGCACACACACACACAAACACACACACACACTACTAATGCAGAAGTCTGCCTTTGGTCTTTTAGTCTGTCAGCACTGAAAGTACTTCATGCTTTACTTTTAATTGATTAATTTATAAAACTGAATTTTTTTTATCCTTAGACTAATTTTGTTGAAAAATGTGTTCTATCTATCTATCTATCTGTGTGTGTGTGCGCGTGCATGCGCACACACACACACACACACACACACACACGTCGCACACACACATACACACACTCATGTACAGAAGCGCACGCACACATACATGATTTTAGTCAGCCATTCAGTATATAAATTGTGAACGATCTGTCAATCACTGAATCAAGGTAATGCGACTGTTCCTGTGGCAAACTGCAAGTCCAAAGAGTTTTCTGCCCACACCAAACAGGAGATGAAGATGAGTGAGTTCCTGACCTACTGGCGACAGTACAGGGAGGCAGGGCATCCAGCAACTGACAACTCTTGGTACCTGAAAGACTGGCACTTCACAAGGTAAACATAAACCTGCTGCACATTTGCAGTGTGTGTCTGTGTGTGTGTGTGTCCTTCTGTTTAACGTCTATCCACATACTGTGATTTTAGACCAAAGTGTGTGTAATGAGATGCAATATCTAGAAGTCGCACACACACACACACACACACACACACACACACACACACACACACACACTCATGTATATGTATGTACTGCTGTGTGTAAGTGCCAGATTTGTTCTTTATTCTACCATAATTTTATAACTTAAGCTAACTATATTTGATCATTGCCCTAAGTTTACAACTTTACTCTTTTGTTTAAAGATTCTGTTTAGTTGTTTTTTTTCCCCTATTAATTAGGAACTGATCTTTGTTTCAGGGATTTCCCAGACTACAATGCCTACAGTACCTGCAGTTTCTTCCGGTCAGACTGGATGAATGAGTTCTGGGATACAAGAAAGGACATTGATGATGATTACAGATTTGTGTACATGGGACCCAAAAACACATGGACACCATTCCATGCTGATGTGTTTCGCTCCTACAGTTGGTCTGCAAACATTTGTGGTCAAAAGCGGTGGATTTTCTTTCCTCCAGGTTATCAGGTGTTTTTGCAGATTACTGTGTGTGTGGGTATGGGTGTGTTTTTGTTTGTGTGTGTGTGTGCGTGTGTGTGTGTGTGTTTGTTCTTTAACATCTTTCACTTTAAGTAATATTAGATGAGATAGGAAAAAAAAATTGATGGCGGGAAAAGAAATTACTGTATAAGCATGCGGGTATGGAAATGTGTGTGTGTGTGTGTGTGTGTGTGTGTGTGTGTGTGTGTGTGTGTAATACATTTTTCCTAGTTATGCTCCTCACCCTAAGCAACTTAGAAAATAAACATCAATGAAAGGTACAAGCTGTCATGTTCTCTAAAATGATTTGTTAAATGAATACTGTAATATTTTTGTGTGTGTGAAGAGTGTACATTCAAGCAAGTTTCACTGTTTCAATTGACATCTGGTTCTTAAACAGACTCAAAGAGGTGAGACATGTTCATGTCAAGAAACCTATTCACAAATGGATCACTGCAATTTTCTCTGAAATATTTCAGGTGAAGAAGAACATTTAAAAGACATCCACAACAGCTTGGTGTATGATGTCACTACCAAGGAGCTGGAAGATCCTGGTAAGTTTCCCAACGCCCACAAAGCTGAGCACAGGATTGAGATCATTCAGCATCCAGGGGAAACGATCTTTGTTCCCAGTGGCTGGCATCACCAGGTGGAGAATCTGGTGAGTTACCTCCCTGGTGGGATTTTCACGTTGGTTCATGGTTGTGAGGGTGTTACTGTACCATTTGTAGATGGTAAATACTATTCTGACCCAAGCCTATGTTTGCTCACACCCATAAGTAATATGTATGTAAGCTCAGATGACAGATATGTACTCTCGCTCTCGTACATACATGCATGCATGTGCAAATACATGAACACAGATACACAGAGACACACACGCATGCTCACACATGTGCACACACAAACACACACACACACACACACACACACACACACATGCGTGCATATACACACACACACATGCACACACACACAATCATTTCCTGCACCTGTAGATCTACTCAAGGTGCACAAAATGTTTTTAATATTTTAGAATAGTATTTTACATGGTCTCACGTCTTGTTTACACATATGGGGTGCCTTCCCCTTTCAGGAAGACACCATTTCCATCAACCACAACTGGCTGAACGGTTGTAACGTGCGGCAGTGCTGGGCTCACTTGAAGGCGTCACTGGCTGACGTTGAGCAGGAGATCAGTGACTGTCGGGATATGGACGGCTGGGATCAGCAATGTCAGGTACAACCCTTGTCTGGTCCTCCACTGTTTGGGATTTGACACATGCTGGTGATGTACAGGTAGAAGTTACTTTTAGGTTGTCAGTTCCGCAAGTTTAGTTTGTGAGGAACCATACCTGAAAGCTTATCTTTTAAGTGTATATGTTTCGCTTTTATTGTGAGCTACACGACCACTTAGCAGTTTCTCTTGAGAGATAATAAAGGTGACTTGACTTAACCTAGTTGTATGTTTGTTGTGTTTTATGTTTAGTTTGTGTACGAGGTAAGGTTGTTGGTAATATTTTGACTTTGCCCAATACACTTGCCAGATATGTGACTTGGTAGATGTGGTGCATTGTATTTGGAGCAGTCCATATGCAATGACACAGCCTTGACATCTGTCTGCCAGTACAGTGTCCATGTGTGTCTGGGTTGGATTCCAGTCTCACCCTTTCTCCCAAGTTTGACAAGTTTGACCAGAAAATCAGACTGAGGGTCTAGTCATTCAGATGAGTGTGTAGAATGCACCTGGTGTTCTGAAAAAAGCACCCAAGGCAGCACAAGTGTTGTCCTCTGGCACAATTCTGTAGAAGAAATCCACTCTGATAGGTACACAAATGTCTATTAATGCACTCAAGTATGGCCTGATGGGTTATTTGTATTTGTATTCCTTTTTATCACAACAGATTTCTCTGTGTGAAATTTGGGCTGCTCTCCCCAGGGAGAGCGCGTCGCTACACTACAGCGCCACCCATTTTTTTGTATTTTTTTTCCTGCGTGCAGTTTTATTTGTTTTTCCTGTCGAAGTGGATTTTTCTACAGAATTTTGCCAGGAACAACCCTTTTGTTGCCGTGGGTTCTTTTACGTGCGCTAAGTGCATGCTGCACACGGGACCTCGGTTTATCGTCTCATCCGAATGACTAGCGTCCAGACCACCACTCAAGGTCTGATGGAGAGGGAGAAAATATCGGCGGCTGAGCCGTGATTCGAACCAGCGCCCTCAGATTCTCTCGCTTCCTAGGCGGACGCGTTACCTCTAGGCCACCACTCCATCAGGCTTATGTTGCAGGTCAGGCATCTGCCCAGCTGGTGTGGTGTTGAGTATATGGATTTGTCCGAATGCAGTAATGTCTCCTTGAGAAACTGAAACTGAAAACACTTCATTGGACTAAGCGGGAAAGGTTGACTTAGCAGTTAGCTGTACCTCGTACCTACTGTAGGCATTATTTCAGAAAAGGTTGACTCCATACCTCATACCTACTGTAGACATTATTTCAGAAAAGGTTGACTCCACACCTCATACCTACTGTAGACATTATTTCAGAAAAGGTTGACTCCATACCTCATACCTACTGTAGACATTATTTCAGAAAAGGTTGACTGATCCATACCTTTGATAAGTTCATGTTTTTTTTAGTTTGTCTGTGGGTCAACTTATCCAGAGACAACTATATATATATATGTATATGTATATAATGCTAAATAAAACCCCCAAAGAAAAGAATTGTTCTCCTTTCTTTTTTACCCTCAAATTTTCGCCCGTAAGGCCTCATCAGGAGAGCGTCTTGTATCTCTCTCTCTCTCTCTCTCTCTCTCTATATATATATATATATGTATGTATTTTTCTGTATGGCTTCCAGTTTTTGACTGTGTCAGTACTGAGAAGTGATGGAGCAGACTGGTGCACTTCCCTCCTCCCCTTTTCACTATATATGCTACTGTATTTTATTGTATTGCTGTATGTTTGTCACAACAGAGAGAGTGCGTCACTACACTGAGAACGCCACTTTTTGGGGGGGTATTTTTTCCTACCTGCAGTTATTTATTTGTTTTCCTATCAAAATGGATTTTTCTACAAAATTTTGCCAGGGCCAACCCTTTTGAAGACGTGGGTTCTTTATCATGCGCTAAGTGCATGCTGCACACGGGACCTCGGTTTATCGTCTCATTCGAATGACTAGTGTCCAGACCACCAGTCAAGGTCCAGTGGAGGGGGAGAAAATACTGGCGACTGTGCTGGGATTCGAACCAGTTTGCTCAGATTCTCTCACTTCCTAGGCAGATGCGTTATCTCTAGGCCATCACTCCACTCACTGTACAGTACAGTGTGATAATTAGCGATACCTCCACCTCCCTTATCATCATCCCCACCTCCCTCCCCCAATTTCTTTTCTCAGGATGGTTCTCCACCAGAGTGCAGTGTCCTGAAACAAGGCCATCTTCTATAATTAGTATTTAAAAGTCATGTCAGCGCACAAAGAACAGATCTACACCATTTTAGTTTATTTAGACGGAGAGCAGTGTGCATGAACTAGGAGTGTTCTATAATTAGTATATATAAATAAAACATGTCAGCACCGAAACTACAGGTAACAGATCAACCCCCTTTTAGTGATTCAGACCCTCTCAGGTAAACCACACATGCAGAGCATGCCTAATTGTTGGCCCAGTATAATCAGTTTGGCCTTGAATATTTGATCACATTGGACTAATTTAGAGCTGTGATATTGCTGTTCATGTTTGGGTTTTCCTGCTCTGGCAGTCAAAAACCTTTAATGCCATCAGAGACTTTAACCAAGAAAATATTATGGAAATAAAGAATTATGACCATTAGACATGAAGAACATTTCAGGAATCATGGAAATGATTGGAAATAATGTCAAATCTGGTATTTCAGATACATTTTAGCAACATGCCTCACAGTTGTGTGATGTTTGGGTTGATGCATGGTCTGTTTGCAGACAATACTGAGAGCTTTGACTGGCCTGGACTACAAGGAGTTTCTTCGCTTCATGGAGTCCGTGGCAAGGAGACGTATCCAGGCACTAAGCTCCTGGAAGCAGAAAGTGACACCCTCCACCTGTGACTCTACCGCCTTCCCCTGCACACCTCACAATGCTGACCTCCAGCATTCACCGTCAGAGGCTTTAACTAGTCCGACTGGAAACGGTGAAGGCTTTGATGACACATCAGCTCAACACCATCAGTACGAAGAAGATGCGTTGAACCTTTCAGAAGGAGCGGTTCTCAATGGCCAAGATCTAGGCTCCCGGCACTGGAGTTACTGTAACGTGAACCATGCTCTTTTCGACCTGGCCAGTATCGCTTTGGTGCTTCAAGACATCGAGCAGCATACATCCTTGCGATCAGTTCCAGAGGTTGAAGACCATGTGGCAGGCAAGGACAAGAATGACCCTCATGTAGACATAGCTGCAAGTGTTTGGGAAGAAGGGAAAAAGCGTTGTACTTCACAATATGCAGATGAAAACTGTTCAGAAATATCAGAATGTCCGAAAGAAAGCATCAGCACCGAGTTTTTGCTGGAGGAAATAAGTCAGTGTTTGTCAGCTTTTGGAGTGGAGGGAAAATGGAAATTATGACAGAATGTTCATTTCAGTTTTGATTTTGTTGCCAGTTCAGGCTGTCCCTGCTCTGTTTGCTTTCATCTTATCTGCTTCTTTGCCATGCTGTTTGGTTTGGATTATGTCATTGCATTATTGAATGTGTGCTATTACATACAATACAGTACAAAACAATACAGTACAATACAATACAATACATCTTTATTCATCCATTTGGAAATTAAATTGTGCATCCGCAGGCTCGTCACTCACCCTTCACAATATCTCAGCCAACAGCCAAGTCCAACACACTTGCAACATGACAAATGTTCGACAAAAGATAAAACAGCAATGCATGAAGCTAAATACACAAGCAACACAACACAGCGGGAACATTTCCCCCCCCCACACACACACGTACCCTTACCCTCCACACACACACACACACACAAACACTCACACACACACACACACACACAAACACTCACACACATTTTGTAAAATAACATGAATATTAAGAAACACAATAACAGAACAAGAAATGCTTCTATAAAATCATTATAAAATAAATGGCAGGTTCAGTATTTGAATAAATACAACATGTGGTAGAAGAAATAGGTTCTAGAGTAATTGGTACTTGAAGATAAAGATTCCTGTATAAGAAACCCTGCTATGAATTAAGCATTATAACTCATAACCATATCGTATTGCTTTACTCTCAGTTTAGCTTGGTGTACAGATGCTACATAATTGTTGTGTGCAGATACGATCATTTTTTTATCTGTGATGTGGCCTACCTATGTGTGTGAGCTCAAAGTGCAAATCTGTGGGTAGGCCTTGAAACCAATATATGCAATTTTATACACATTTAATTGTATGAGAGTAAATGTGTGTGTGTGTATTTGTGTGTGAAGGAAAGAGAATTCAATGTATGTATGTGTGTGTGTATGTGTGTGTGTGAAGGAAAGAGAATACCTTTGTCTCATTGAAGTTACTGTTAGTGAAATGTAGATCTAATGTGTAGTGAATATGAAGTTTGAGTGAATAAACGGACTCCAATCATTTTTGTTTGTGTCTGAAAAATGGGGCTTATCACAGACTTCTCACATAAGTCCACCAAAAAAAGCATAAGATTCTTGTTACTATGTTCTGTTAAAAAAAGGAATCGTTTTCATTTAAGTTTTCATGTACAAATGTTGAACATTACACAATGATTATATATATACTACACATTCAAACAGAACATAGAGTCAACAAGAAGACACTGCAATCCTCTCTTCATGTATAGTCAACACCCTTGTTCGTGGCTGCTACATTTCCTCTGTGTGTGTGTGTGTGTGTGTGTGTGTGTGTGTGTGTGACAGAGAGAGAGAGAGAGAGAGGGAGAGAGAGAGAGAGAGAGATATCCAGTGGCTGTAGTGACGTTGACTCTCTGCTTTCTAATAATCAAAAGTGTGTGTGTGATCCAGTGTAATTTCCGCCTGTCTGTTAAAGATCCCCATTGATCGCTGTTTTGTCGCTATCCAGTCTTGATTTTTTTTATATTCTGTCTGATACAAGGCCTGACCAGCGTCAAGTTTATGTGCAAGTCCTGCATCTGCTTTTTTCTGTAGATGTGGTGCAGCCTGTGTGATGTGGTGTAGCCTGTGTGATGTGGTGTGGTGTAGCCTGTGTGATGTGGTGTAGCATGTGTGATGTGGTGTGGTGTAGCCTGTGTGATGTGATGTGGTGTAGCCTGTGTAGTGTGGTGTAGCCTGTGTGAGGTGTAGCCTGTGTGGTGTGGTGTAGCCTGTGTGATGTGGTGTAGCCTGTGTGATGTGGTGTGGTGTAGCCTGTGTGGTGTGGTGTAGCCTGTGTGATGTGGTGTAGCCTGTGTGATGTGATGTGGTGTAGCCTGTGTGAGGTGTAGCCTGTGTGGTGTGGTGTAGCCTGTGTGGTGTGGTGTGGTGTGGTGTAGCCTGTGTGGTGTGGTGTAGCCTGTATGGTGTGGTGTAGCCTGTGTGATGTGGTGTGGTGTAGCCTGTGTGGTGTGGTGTAGCATGTGTGATGTGCAGCCTGTGTGGTGTGATGTAGCCTGTGTGATGTGGTGTGGTGTAGCCTGTGTGATGTGGTGTAGCCTGTGTGATGTGGTGTGGTGTAGCCTGTGTGATGTGGTGTGGTGTAGCCTGTGTGGTGTGGTGTAGCCTGTGGGATATGATGTGGTGTAGCCTGTGTGGTGTGGTGTAGCCTGTGTGATGTGGTGTAGCCTGTGTGGTGTGGTGTAGCCTGTGTGGTTGGTGTAGCCTGTGTGGTGTGGTGTAGCCTGTGTGGTGTGGTGTGGTGTAGCCTGTGAGGTGTAGCCTGTGCGGTGTGGTGTAGCCTGTGTGGTCTCTCCACTATAATCAAATTCTAGCCCAAGTAGTCGGAACAGCAGTTGCCTTCTCTGCTGTTCTGATGGTCATAGTCGGACACGACTATCATGGAAACTATGGCCAAACCGATGAGTTCATTCCTGCATGTTGGCTTCACTTGGGGTTTAATAAGTATGAATGCATATTGATGAATCAGTATACACGTGAAGAAGTCAACAGGTAAACCAACAAACAGCGGAAAATGAGAGGGAAATGCTGTGCTTAACGCGGTTGTGGATTATTTACCTTCGTGTATCCAACACATGGGGGAACGACGGAAGAGCAACGGGACAGTTTAGAAAATAATTATGAGCAGTTGGGGGACGTATACATTCTCTGTGTGTGTAATGAGACATAAAAATGCACGCACCCAAGCACGCACATTGGCCCATACGTACACGTGCGCGCGCGCGCACACACACACACACACGCACACACACGCGCATGCAACCACGCACGTACACACACGCACGCGCGCGCGCGCACACACACACACACACACGCACGCATGCACCCACGCACACAAAACACACACACACGCGCACACACACACACACATGCACGCACGCACGCATGCACCCACTGGCACGCACGCACACACACACACGCGCGCACGCACACACCCACACACGCACACAAAACACACACACACACACACACACACACACACGACTTTAACGACTTCTCTTTTACGAAGTCCTTTAAGTAATTTCCTGTAACTGTATTTAGAGTGTTTTTTTTTTTTCTTTTTTTTTTCTTCCAAATTTCACCCACATTTTTACCCTCATTTGCCCAGTTTCTCCCAATATGGCTGCCTAAATGGTGGGATAAAAATAGCTATATACGTGCAAGCCCACCGGTGGAAATGAATGATTTGATTTGATTTGATATGAATACCTATATAGCGCCTATCCTCGGTCGAGGACCAAACCCTAAGCGCTTTACAAACTCAGGGTATTTTTTTTTTTGCACAAAAGGCTGCTTACCTGGGTAGAGCCGACTGACGGCTGCCATTGGGCGCTCATCATTCGTTTCCTGTGTCATTCAACTAGGATTCAGGCACACACACACATACACACTGGTTTGCCTGCTTCATTCATTCAGTCCTTTCAGCGCATACAAAACTCTGCTGCCCGACTCGTCCTCAGAAAGAAAAGATCTGAGCACATCACTCCTCTTTTGCAACATCTCCACTGGTTCCCTGTCTCACACAGAATAAAGTACAAGAGCAGCACTCTATGTTATAAATGTATTCACAAATCAGCCCCTTCCTATCTCTGTGGCTGCCTTCACCTCTGCACTTCATCTCGCTCAGTACGATCAGCTTCGGATCCACTCTGTTTACGCATACCCAGATTCAAGCTCTCGACTGTTGGCCGCCGTTCTTTCTCTGTCTCTGGACCTTGCAATTGGAATGAACTTCCTCTTTCGCTTCGTCAAGTCTCCACACTCAGCTCTTTCAAGTCTGGCCTTAAAACCCACCTCTTCCCAAAATAGCCTCCCTTCCCTGCCTCTTCCTTGTCTTCAGTTTCTCCAGTTTTAGAGTTATGCATGCGTGTGAATGACTGGTGCGAAAGCGCTTTGATTTGTCTCTGCACAAGATTCAGCGCTATGTAAATACCATTATCATTATTATTAACATTTTGCGTGTATGACCGCTTTGTTTATTTACCCAGCCATGTAGACAACCACACTCCGTTTTCTGGGGTGTGCATGCTGGGTATGTTCTTGTTTCTATAACATCATCACTCAACATGCATATCAATTATCACAATATCTAAATTATGACAACATCTCATGTCACAACACTAATATCACAATAATCAAGGCAGTATTATAATACTAATAAATAAAACCAAATCTATAAATACTCACATATATCACAGTGCCCAAATAATACCGTGACAAATCACACCACTAAAAAGATCACTACCATTCTCCCTCCTTCCCCTCCACATAACACCCATCAACACACACAGAGAAACAGAAACAAGTACATATTCACGCTGTCGCAGTCATCAGAAGAGGTGAAATTAAAAAAAAGATGAGTGCTTAAGTTCTTCTTGAAAGTTGAAAAGCACGGAGGTTTTTTTTTTTTCTCGTGGACAGTTTCAGCCAGAGGGACCACAAGACAGAGAAAGATTTTTTTTTTTTTTTTTTTGGTCAAAGGTCTCAGATAGGTAGGTATACATGAAACTCCAACTGATTTTGCCATTCCGTTGTGTAAGGGAACGTTTCCTGCTAAGAAAACTGACATTTCCAGTTATTTTACCAGGTAGAACTAATGTTATGGAGATGCCTTTTTTTTTTTTTTTTTTTTTTTTTTTTACCTGCAGCCTTTTTTACGACCGCACTTGTGTGACCAAAGCCATGTTTCAGTCACGGGGAAAGTAAAGTTCGATAGCATCACCTTTCGCTTTTCACATGTTGAGAATTAGTGAGGGAGGGAGAGAGAGAGAGATAGAGACGGGGGATGGGTGGTGGGAGAGATTCAATTTCATTTTCAAGAAGGCGTCACCTTTTGGACTGATCCTTTATTGAAAGTCGCTAAACCATATTTACTTTATACAAAGAAATGGGGTGCAGATCTATGCCTGGCATACGCATAAACCCAACGTGCTGGGCAGGCCTTGTGAGCCTACCTGATAATTATGTGGATGAAACATTAACCAGGCTTTTAGACTGAGTGATGCCCCGAGAGAGGCCGAGGACCAGGGAGATACGGGGAGAACTGGTTGCCAGGTCATCCTGGTCAGAGACTATGCGATAGAGTAAGGAGTATAAGAACACTCAATGCACACTTAAGATTTGTCACTCACTTTGTCGATTGTAGTGTATGCATCAGCTGCACGAAGAATGAAAACAAATGTGTGTGTGTGTGTGTGTGTGTGTGTGTGTGTGTGTGTGTGTGTGTGTGTGTTGTGTTGTGTGTGTGTGTGTGTGTTTTGTTGTGTGTGTGTGTGTGTGTGTGTGTGTGTGTGTGTGTGTGTGTGTGTGTGTGTGTGTGTGTGTGTGTGTGTGTGTGTGTTGTGTTGCCTCTGTGTGTGTGTGTCTTGTTGTGTGTGAGTTTGTGTGTGTGTGTTGTGTTGACTCTGTGTGTGTGTGTGTGTGTGTGTGTGTGTGTGTGTGTGTGTGTGTTGTCTGTGTGTGTGTTGTGTTGACTCTGTGTGTGTGTGTTGTCTGTGTGTGTGTGTGTGTGTGTGTGTGTGTGTGTGTGTGTGCGTGCGTGCGTGCGTGCGTGCGTGCGTGCGTGTGTGTGTGTGTGCCTAGTTTTTGTTTTCTACATACCAGAATGTTTTCGATGAGACATTTGATATGCAAGGTTATTTGAAATACGATATGCATCAGTTGCATTATGAATGGAAACAAATCTCAACGTGCATTCATTTATTTTATCTAATATTTTTTTTAATGATATATATATATATATATATATCATAAAAAAAATATTAGATAAAATAAATGAATGCACGTATATATATGATATGATATGTAAAGTTATCTGAAACATGACTTCGTAACCATACCATTTATTCCAACAGATGTGATCATATTTTCATATTGTGGCATTCGTTTTGCCGATTATGATTAAATCGTATGTTAAAAATGGAAATGTCAGTACACAAATTTATTGACCCCCCCCCCCCCCCCCCCCCCCAAAAAAAAAGCTTTGTTGAAAAGTTAACACCTTCACCTTCACCTTCACCTCTCCCGTAGTCTGGGTTCAGACCGTTGGGGCACCGCTGCTGACCTGGCCACCACCCCTCTCCACTCTTCACGGTTTTCTGATTTCCTCAGGGCGTCACCGAGCGTCAAGCCTGTCCACCCCCGGATGTTGTCTTCCCATCTCTTCTTCTGCCGTCCTCTCCTTCTGCCTCCTTGTACGGTGCCTTGCAGGAACGTTTTGGCAAGACCAGATGATCGGGAGATGTGTCCATACCACCTAAGTTTGCGTTTTTTCACTATGGACAGAAGGTCTTCGTAGGGTCCAATACTTTGCTTGATTCTGTTCTTCACTTCCGTGTTAGTGATGTGGTCTCTGTAGGAGATGCCAAGTAGTCTACGAAAGTTAACAATAAAAACTAAAAAGAATATAGATACCCAGCTCCTTCCTCCACATACACACACATATAAATATATTCACACACACACACACACACACACACACACACACACACACACACACACACAAATGATAGGCTTACACATCATATCACATAATGCTAAAAACTCTTTCATACTCAAGACAACATCGTTAATATGACTGGCGGAGTTTTACACAAATCTGTAGGGGGGTTGGGGGAAGGGGGGTGGGTGGGTGAGAGACAAATCTAAAAATAAAATAATACCAAACACTCACCTCCGCTCCGCTTGAAAGCTGCTCATCATCTGCCGTGGTATCACAGAGCTCCAAAATATCGGTCGTGTGAAAACTAAGGCAGACTGGTACAACTCAACATCGCCGTAAACTTCAAACAGATGTGTACCGCCTCGGATTATCCGTTCTCGCCTGAAAGACCGACGAAGTGCATGCCGAAACACCCGACGACGATTCGCCATTTCGGTTGCTTCGATCACACACCCCAGAGGGGATTTTTATGAACAACTGGTTTGCGGATGAGCAAAGCCCGTGCAACCCGGATTTCGTAAAATTAGGAACATGTAAGATTTTAGCAAAACTTAGCGGTTTAAATTCGCTCATGCAGCTCACCCCAGTTATCAATAGGGATGAGAAACATGCTTTTGCCATACAAGTCTAAATTAGTCTTAGTTGGCAGAAGGACAAATTAAACTAAGAGCAATATATCAGAGCGTAGAGTATGCATTTAAAAACTGTAATTAACTCAATCGCGCGCGAGCACGCGCGTATGTGTACGTGTGCGTGAGAGAGAGAGAGAGAGAGAGAGAGAGAGAGAGAGCTTGTGTAGGTATATATATATATATATATATATATATGTGTGTGTGTGTGTGTGTATGTGTGTGTGTGTGTGTGTGTGTGTGTGTGTGTGTGTGTGTGTGTGTGTGTGTATGTATCTGATTGATTGGTTGATATAGATACTTCTATAGTGCTTATCTCAGTTCTGAACGCTCAACATACACGGAATGATTTGCAGAACAGGCTGTCCACCAAGGTAGAGCCGACTGAGTTGCCTTTCGGCCGCTCATGATTTCTTGTAAAAGTGCCCAGCAATCCGGCACAGGTCCAATTTTCTGAAACTTCTCTGTGCTTCAGATTATTTGACAAAAACAGAAGAAAGCTCGGAATTTTTATCCGAGATTTCAAACGAGAAAACAGCATTGGTGATCTCTATGTGATACCCTGCAACTGTTCAGGTTTCTTTTTCACCACATTCACCGCAGAGTCTGCGCCTATTTATTCCTTTGTTTCTTCGTTGTTGTTGTTTTTTAAACCCTCTACAATTGTCATCTGCTCCTATGTTTTAGGATCTAACCTCAAAAAAGAGAGGGAAAAAAACGAGAATAAAACCACTCCCAATTGTTTCTTTGGTTTGCATTGAGGTTAAAACTTTATTTTGTTTTATTAGTCTGCTCATTTCAAACTCAGCTTTTATATGTAGTTGATTTCAACTGGAAAGCTAGCTTTCTGTCATCTCTGTTTAACTCTCTCCATACGAACGGCGAAAGAGACGACGTTAACAGCGTTTCCCCCCAATTACCATCATCAAAATATTGCAAGCGGAAGGCTCTTATACTGAAGACGTGAATGTTGACAAAGAATACCACAATTCTGACGACGGAAGCTAAAGGTTGGTCATTGTGACACCTACTGGACATCCGAGGGGTCTGTGTAGAGAAGAAGAGAGGACTGGCCGTACTGAGTGAGTTAAACACACGCTAGCAGTGAGGGCGCGTGTGAATGTGTGTCATATCAGTGTGTCTGTTTGTATCTGTTCATATGATGACTGGGTTTTTTTTTTGGTTTTTTTTTTCGAGAGTGACTGTAAAGACAGTTTTCTGTAAATCCATCAAAAAGCATTTACTGTTGACTGAGAAATGTTGACTTGATATGAACAAAAATTATTCACCCGTGATAAGTTTCATGTGAAGGTTTTCAATCGAGCATTCCCATTCTGGGATGGGTGGGCGTGGCGGGTTGCTGTTTGTTTGTTTGTTGCTGGTGTTGTTGCTGGTGTTGTTGTTTGTTTTCTGCAAGAGGATCCTTCGACTATTCTTGTCATTCTGTTCTTTTACTGACTGCTTAATTCAGGTTGACACTTAATCCATTTCCATGATACACATGGTTTTTTGTTGATTACTCTTGGTATGTCGTTTTTTTTATCTAATAACGTGAATATGGTTTCACTGTTGAATTTGTACGAATCTATTATATAAGAAACAACAACCCCCAAACAACAGTAACATCAACACACACGCAGTTGGTTTTCACGCCCTGCACAGAGGCTCCTCGGGGAAAAAAAAGCAGTGTGATTCATCGTTCACGTCGGTAGGCCTTCCCTCTTCCGCCAATCACAGATTGTTGTGTACAGCTATGTAATTATGTCAAGTGCGTTTCTGTGACAGGCACTTTATTCTTCCGTCCATTTGTGTCATTTGACGAAACAAAAGTGTACCTTGGTAGTATTGATATTTGCAGTTGACATTCCATTTTTACAACTGTCATTTTAAAACCGTGCCTTTGTGTGTTTTCTCGCAAAGCATAATTTTCTTTTTATATCTACAGTCTGTCGACATCGTTGTTGATGATCAGTTGGAAATGTTGGAGAGTTTGTTTTCTGAAGAAAACAAGTCATTTTAAAAGTGAGTCCGTTCTGGTGAAGCTGTACCAGTTGACTTACTTATTCACTTACTTACATATGCCTTACTTACTTACACAGGCCATTCACCCCGAGTGGGGTACAGGCCGTCCACAAGAGACCTCCACAGTCTCCTGGACTGTTCTGAAGAAGATGAAGTACAGTGTCGTTAAACTTGCCCAGCCTTTGTTGATCTTAACAAGAGGATGTTTTGTTTTTTTTCAGCAAGATAATATAGACTCCTAAGTGCATTCAAACCCGCCCCCATCGTATCATGTGTTAAAGAAAAGAAACCATGGAGGACTTTGCGATATTTCTGTCCTAGGCGTTTATAAGACGATATTTGATACTTTCCTCTTTGTTACCCAGAATATGACGCTATATTGCTGTGTACATATTCGCCATTTTATGCCTCTGCAATGATTGTTAGTGTCTTTAATGCTGTTTGACCTACTGTTGAGGCCAGGTCGAACAGTTAAATGTCATTCTCTCTCGTGTAAATAATTACAACTGGGATTGTCTACTGAACATGTAAAATGTTATTTCTGTCCCTGATTTTGTATTTTGTGTTGTTGTTGCCGTTGTTATCAGTTTTTTGTTTTAGTACACAGGTTGTATTGTATTGTACTGAATTGTGTTGTATTGTATTACACTGTATTGTATTGTATTGCACAGTATTATAATTATCGGTATTGTTTTTGTCACAACATTTCACAGTGTGAAATTCGGCCTGTTGTCCCTGGGGAAAGCGCATCGCCACAGTGCAGCCATGCCTATATCTTTTTCTTTTTCTTCTCTTTCCTTTTTCTGTCAGCAAGTGAATTTGTTTCATTATCAAAGCGCATTTTTCTAAGTATTTTTTGCCAGGCACAACCCTTGGGTTCTTTTACGTGTGCTATATGCATGCTGCACAAGGGACCGCGGATTATCGTCTCATCCGACCGACCAGCGTCCAGACCACCACTCAAGGTCTATATCTAACGGATGGGAAGAAAATACAGCCCAGTGTGGGGTTCCACCCCGCATCGCTCAGATTGGCTAGCTCCCTACGCGGACGTGTAACCACTAGGCTACCAGCCCACTGTATGGACAGAATCTTAACAGTCAGAACAATAAAGGCCACTCAGGGTCTAAATGGGGCGGAGAAAGTCTCTACCATGCTCCAGATTCAAATCTTGCACCTCTGTTTTTCATCTTGGACTTAGAGAACGCTTCTCAACACAAATGTTTTTAACTCTTTAATTTTTTAGCATCACGACGTCAGTTTGCAAGGATCACATTATCTTGGGAATCAGTCCGATTTTCATTAGTTGTAAAATTGCTGATATCATTTGCCTGAAAAGGGTGGTTGACATGCTTAGATGCACTCACGTCGTTGGACACATGAGGTCACGGCGTTCCACTGTCCTCAGGCAGTATACTATCACTCACATCGTCTGTCGACAGGTCTGAAATTTCTCTCTACCTTTTGCCAACCAGTTCATATTGGGACATCCTCTCTTTCTCTATTTTATTCCTATTCTGATAATTGTTTATTCAATAAAAACGTAAAGGCGAACGGAACAGTGTATATAAAAAACGAGCTGATATATTTTGTTCATTTTGCTCGTCAGAGCCCATTTTTGATTCTGAGGGCCACAAAAATACATATCGACATTGTTTAAAGCATGGTGGACTGACTGTGATAAATCACAAATCGGAGCATGTTTTTATTCTTTTTAAATATGCATTCCATAGCTGCGCAACATAGAGAAATTGCGATATTTTATGCATTCTGTGCTTGTAAAAAATTGCTGTGTCAAAAAAATCTGCAAGCCAGTTATATCACTATATCAGTTTTTGCTGGTATTGTCTTTTCATTTATTAACATAATAATCCATTGTTATCTATGAGGAGTTTTGTAGCAATTGAAGCGCCCTTTTTAACGGGTCATTTTGTCCTTGTATTATTATTATTGAACCAAAATGTCCCGCTTCAGAACTTATTGAACAGTACATAGCTTGTTCAATTGGATTTAAGTGATTATAGAATCGGAATCAGGATCACTTCCTTATTTCAGTTCGAGGGGAACAAAAGATTTACTCAGGTTTCAACTTGATTGTTTAGTGTTTGAATCAGAGAAAATGAAAACTGATCCGTAAACAGAAAAGTTTTCTTTTATCTGATGTAAGCATGAATAATTATGTGAAACTGTGAGGCTTTGGTTCACGCTAAGTGAAAATTGTTACATAACAGTCCTCGATTATTTCGATGTTATTATATGTCATTTTTCGGGAATTTTCGGTTTTGAAATGTTGACTATGAACTATAGGTATACTGTATTATATTACGAGGAATCCAGCAAAAATATAACAATGATCGATTGTGAATAGTCTAAGGAACTGATAATGTATTCAATTTTGGTTTCAGTTTAAAGGAGGAGTCAAAGCGTGCAGACTGATCCATATACGCTACACCACGTCTGGTTAAAAAAGATGTCTGCTGATGTGTTGATGACACTTATAATAACTTGAAATTACCAAGCATAGGGTTTCTTGGCATGTTCATATTCTGAAATGTGTTCATTATTTTTGTACCCTATTGTTTTGCTAGATCTGATAAATACATATAATTCACACTCTAGCGTCACATAGCGTGTCATGTCAGAGGAGATTTATTACATGCAACGTATTCCCTCACAACACTAAACGTATTCTGATTTATCAGAATATTTCATGGCAGAAAAACAGGAAAAAATGGGAAGGAATGCAGATGGAAGGCAGAGAGGGATTTGAGACAAACAGCTATAGGTAGACAGATGGTTGATGCATGGACAAGAACAATACATATTATCTGACAAACGATGCAGCAGTCTGTTCTTCAGTGTGTGGGAATAAGCATTATTGATGTGACCATCCATTAAACGGATCAGAAAATTGCAAACATTAAAACCATATGTGGTGTGCAAAATCCATTCCTTGGGTTCTCATTTTCAGCACTCTTTAGGGAAAGAGCTCACATATATAATTTTACATGAAGTGTACTTACTGTGAAATATCCTTTATTCAATATAGATGCAATTGTATTCTGGACTCACAAAAATACAAAACAAACAGAATTATGGACTTAATTTACCAACGGGGTGTTGCATCTATAAACATCGAATACACAAAAGAAATGTGGCATACAATCTTGCCTATAGGTTTTTCGACCTCAAGACCTACGGGAAGACAAATGGAAAAACATGCATATAAACTGCCAAAAATTAATATGAAACATAGGTTGTAAATAATACATATTTCCATATATCAAATGACTTCAAAGTTTTGTTGTTGCTATGTGTGTGCAGTTGTTGTTTTATTGTAGAATTTAGAAATCATAGAGAATTTGGAAATGTCTTGTGTAGCAAATACAATAATTTTGCGTTCGTCAGTTTTAAATTGAATCAGTTTTCTCACGATGTTCAGTATTGAACGTCAGCTGTACATAACACGGGATGGAGTATTTCTAAAAACTACATGGTGTGTAGGAAATAAAACAATTTCATGTATTTCATTTCAATCTAAGCATTATTTACTTAATTTTTTTTTTATTGTTTGGTGGATTATGCTTTTTCATTCGTTCTGTGAACGCACTGATTTGAGCTGTTGTAATGTTTTTATGTTATGTTTATATCTAGCTCAATCATGTAAAGCGCTTTGAGCAGCATTAGAAAAGTTACGAATTATTATTATTATTATTATTATTATTATTATTATTATTATTATTATCATCATCATCATGTTAACTGAATACAATGCAAAAGTATGTGTGAACAAGTTAAAATGATTTTGACGGAAAAAAAACCCATTAAACAAACAAACAAAAGACACATTGACTTCCCTTTTTACGGCTTAGGATTTTTTTCTTTCCTGTTTTTTTTTCTAAAACAACACAAGGCCTACAAATCCCATACAGTGACGAAGTTATCAAAAAGATAAAAACAGACTACTAAGCTTAACGCCCGCCGTTCCACTGGTTCGCATACTGCCTCAGGAAACAACCTTTCCGGCACTGTGCCCCGTCCCCGTCCCCGTTCCCGTTGTTGTTCTCTGACCGGCACCGCCCGCTGCACGTGCTCATGATGGCGTCGAAGGAGTCCCAGCAGGTGAACTCGCAGTCCACACCGTTGTGGAGACAGCTGTCCATGCAGAAGAGCTGGGCGTCACCCTCCATGGTGTGGCAGCCGCTGTCCCGCGCGCAGATCTCCCAGTGCATGGCGTCGTGACAGGCCGCTGCACACACTTCCGCCCGCACCTCCGAGCTGTCTCCTTCCGCCTGCTGCTGCGCTGACAGCAGGGCCGGGGTCAGAGAGAGGAGGAGGAGGAGGAGCAGGGCGAGGCAGCGGTACAGCTTCATGGCTTCTTCCTCTCTTCAGCACTGCACAAGCTGCAAAGACAGCCGTTTGGATAAAGTGAAACACGAAAAAAAGGAAGAGAGAGATAGAGAGAGGAGATGATAATTATGTGAAGTATATCAATATTTGTATTACTCTTTGACAAGAACAGGTTTTTCAGGATGACCTACTTTTGGGGGTGAGTCATTCTGCCTCTTTTCATCCAAACATCTGGAAGTGGTCCGACCTTTTACAGTGGACTTTTGTTCAAACTTCAGGGTAGCAAGGTGGCGAAATCACTGAAGAAAACTGACAATGTATTTTTTTTAACGGACAATAACGAAACAAACTGACACAACCAATTGATGAAGACGTTGTGTTGGCGTGCTGGTTCGTACACTGTCGACAAATGGCAGATTAACAGTCACGTAATGAGAAAAACAACAACGAAAAAACAAAAGTAGGTCATCTTGAAAAACCTGTTCCTGTCAAATTTATTTGTGGATCCTGACTGTCGTCAAATCTTAAATCGATGATTCAATCAGTTACAATTTAAAAAAAAATCTTTTCGGGAATAGAAAAAGACAAGATTCGCTGTAAAAAGGCTAATTTATCTAGTTTATATAACTTTCTGTGGAACTTTCTGACTTGGGTAGCTAAAATAGGGTTTGCTTGTGATCTCAAAGAAAACCAGAGCTGATCACACTGCACACTGTTACAAGCAGAAGGCTTATTTCTTACAGGCAGTTCATAAACGGCTTTACAAGTTTTCAGTTTCAGCTTCAGTTTCTCAAGGAGGCGTCACTGCATTCGGACAAATCCATATACGCTACACCACATCTGTTAGGCAGATGCCTGACCAGCAGCATAGCCCAACGCGCTCAGTCAGGCCTTGAGTGCATGCTT
>NC_134876.1:18758768-18776268 GCF_041734735.1 Babylonia areolata | reverse complement strand
CACTTCATGCGGCGCTGTTTGTGCTGCTTCCAACCTCAACACACGTGTTCCTGCTAACATTTTTACTTCCCGTGACATTGTCCCCTCTGATGACAATATTCCGATCTGTAAATGTACCACTCGTGCCAGTGATAGCCTCTGCTCCGCTTCCTACTCCTGCCACACCTGTCTCAACTCCCGGACCTTTTTGACTCACTTGTGTAAACCCGGTGTTCGGTTGTCTGTGTGTGTGTGTGTGTGTGTGTGTGTGTGTGTGTGTGTCCGTGGTAAACTTTAACATTGACATTTTCTCTGCAAATACTTTGTCAGTTGACACCAAATTAGGCATAAAAATAGGAAAAATTCAGTTCTTTCCAGTCATCTTGTTTAAAACAATACTGCACCTCTGGGATGGGCACAAAAAAAAAGAAAAAAAGAAAAAAGAAGCCTAATTATATGCAAACTGCATTTACTGTTATATTTATATTTTTGTATTCTCTAAACTTGGCACTTTGATCTGATATTCTGACACAACAACAAGAGCAGTCTTTATTATCATTTTTCGTTCAAACAGGAACTTCTTTTGCTAAGCATGGAAGTTTTATTTATTTTGCAAACGTTTTGGTGCAGATTGTAAAAAAAGGGAAATTACTCTGTAATTAATGCTGGGGGACTTAATTTGCTTTAAACTGATCTTTCTCATCTTAAACATTACATTTTAAAATTATACTCAATACATAAAAAGCTTGTGTGTTTTACTCTCAGTGTACAGGGCTTTCACTATGTTCATTTGCCCAAGTGGTCTTTTTCGGAAAATACTAAAATCAATACGACGAGTGGACTTTACAGATTTGTTGGCTGAGCCCTGAAGGTCATGGGCAAAAATCAATTGCGTACACATATTTATACACATTCAAAGCGCGTGCTCATATTCTTCGTGAACGCGAACGACGCCATTTTGTTTCAAGTTGTTGACCTGCCCGTTCAATCCTATATTCAATGGACAATACACAATAACATGTGATGGAAAGTTGGAGAAGGAGACCGTTAAATATTTATTCAGAGAAAGATTTGTGAACGCCTCATCACTTACTGGATTATGCCCCAAACTGCCATAGAATCAGTCGGAATTCACAGTTAAAAATTGTAAACCATGCGAGTTAATACCCTTGAGCTCATCACGATGAAACGAAAAAATTTCCAGTCTTGACTTTTCTCAAAACGAAGTCCTTTTCACTTCTTACGACGTTTAGAAGTACTTGTACTTGGCTCTACATGTTATTAGTTTAACAAAATACTAAATTTTCATATCAATTTTAAAACTATAAAACTAGAATGAACATAAAAGAGAAATTGAATCGACCGTGTCGTACTACATTCCCGTCGGGCGTAACTAAAATTGTACATCTATCTAGATCTAGTGAAAACGGCTAAATGTTGCAGTGTGATTGCGGCGATAGCCATTAAAAAGAATTTTTTTTATTGCCCTTAAAGATTTTTTGAATGCCCAAGATGCACCAGAATAATATGATTTAAACAGCGTTCTCACTGTGAATACTGCAATTGATTTATCGCCTTTAAAGAAGTATGTTCAAATGTTAAATTTTAGAACGTCAGTTAAGGAGCCACGATAGTGTAATGGATAAGGCAGTTTCTTCTCACCCGAACATGCGGGGTTCGAATCTGGTTAGGACTTTTTTTTCTTTTCTTTTTTTTTTTTAAACGCGAAGCTTTATAATAACAAATACAGAACACATTTTAACGATTATATTTTTTTAAGTGTATCACAAGTGAGTCTTGAAGGCCTTGCCTCTCTTGTTCTTTCTTCCCATTGTCCTCCACTGCTCAGTCACCATCTTCTTCTTCCACTGTCTGTCTGCCTGACTCACCTACTTCACCATTAGATTCCTCTCTCCTTACCTCTGATCTCTTTCATGCCTGTCTGTTCAATGCTCAATCTGTCTGCCCTGATCAAAAGACTGACTATATTAACTGATTTTATTTTTGAAAAAAACTTTGATATCGTATTTCTTACCGAAACCTGGTTAAAGTCACAAGGTCACGAACCCAAACTTAAACAACTGACCCCCCAACCCCCTGGATACAAAACTATGTCACTTCCTCGATTGTCTCGTGGAGGTGGCATCGCCACCGTCTACAGAGATATCTTGGAGTCTTCCCTCTCCTTCTCCCATAACCACGCCTTTCCACATGATACCTTCGAAATGCTAGAAGTCACTCTCAGTGTTCCCGGTCACTCAATCATCTTCTGTTGTCTCTATCGTCCTGCTCCTGGTCGTAAAAATAACCTAACGTCTTCTCAGTTTCACGATGAGTTCCAAACACTATTTGATTACTATAACCTTCGTTCTGGCAAACTTATTATCCTCGGAGATTTCAATTTTCATTTCGACAACCAGACTTCCACTGATGTCAAACGCCTATGTCTGTCTCTGTCCACTCATTCTCTCTCTCAGGACGTTTCTGAACTAACACACAGATCTGGCCATACGTTGGACTGGCTCATCGCACGTGACTCTGATGCCATGGTTGCGTCAGTGACTGTAACTGACAAACTTTCTTCCGACCATTCTGCTGTTATATTCTTGCTTAATATTTCAAAACCTACCAGAACCAAAAAATCTGTTACTCGTCGCAACCTGAAATCCATCAACATTAACACTTTTTCTTCTCAAGCTGCTGAACGCCTTTCCAAAATTTCTTCCCGTACCGACGTATCCACACATTACAACACTGTCCTCTCTCAACTGCTGGATGAACATGCACCCCCCACTACCCGCATGCTCCCTGACAGACCCTCCGCCCCATGGTACACACAAGACATTCGACTTGCAAAACACAAACATCGCCAACTGGAAAGACGATGGCGATCAACAAAACTGCAAGTCCACAATCAAATTCCGAAAACAAATAAATAAAGTCAAACATATGATCTCATCAGCAAAAACAAACTTCTTTTCTTCTCAAGTTCTCGATGCCACATCCACCAAATCTCTTTACTCTGTCATGTCAAATCTTCTTGGAACTGCAAAAAAGACTCCTCTTATGCCTACAATTTATCTGAACTCCCCAATGTCTTCTCTTTCTTTTTCGACAAAGTCCAAAATATTCGTACCATCTTAGACCAAATGTCTTTCCAACCTGTTCATCCTGATCCTCAATTCAGCGGCACTCCTCTCCATTCCTTTAATCCATTGACTGAAACAGAAGTTCATGAAATCCTAAAAGAAATGACAATAAAATCCTGTGAGCTCGATCCTATACCAGCCTCGGTCTTTTCCCAGTGTGTCTCACATCTTCTCCCCACAATCACCAATATTGTCAACTCATCCCTTCTCGCTGGAACGTTTCCATCCACTTTCAAAACTGCAATCGTCTGGCCTCTTCTGAAGAAACTATCGACCAGTTTCTAATCTTCCATTCATGTCCAAACTCCTTGAAAAAGCTGTCCTCAAGCAGCTCAACAACCACCTTTGTTTCAACAATCTCATCCACCCATTTCAGTCTGCCTATCGCGCTGACCACAGCACCGAAACCACTCTTCTCCACATTCCGAACAATCTGCTGATAGCGTCCGACTCAGGAAAAATTTCCCTTCTTACTCTTCTCGACTTGTCAGCCGCCTTTGACACGATAGACCATTCAATCCTTCTTTCCCGTCTTCATTTTACATTTGGTATCAACGGCACTGTTCTAAACTGGTCCAAATCTTATATCACTGATCGATTCCAGTCTGTCATTGTTGATCATTTCCAATCTGAACCCGTTAAAATCGAACATGGAGTCCCACAGGGATCTGTTTTATGCCCAGTGCTCTTCACACTGTACACTGCTCCTCTCTCTGAAATTATCAACCGCCATAATATCAGTCATCATTCTTATGCTGATGACACTCAACTCCAGAAGAGTGATACCCCTGAAAAATTGTTGTCGCTATTGCAAGAAACATCCAATTGCTTCCTGGACATTCAAAACTGGATGACTCGAAATAAGTTACAATTGAACGCGGACAAAACTGAAGCAATGATAATAGGAACTAAACAAAAACTGTCTTCCATCACAATTGACACAATCAAACTTGGCAGTGCATCCATCCCTCTTTCCACGTCAGTCAGGAACCTCGGTGTTGTCCTTGACAATACACTGTCCATGCAAAAATTTATCAGTCAGACATATCAGTCCTGCTACTGTCAACTGCGGCGCATCAGTGCCGTCCGGAAATATCTGTCCATTGACGCAACATCTAGACTTGTCGTTTCTCTCATTCTCTCTCGCCTTGACTACTGTAACTCTCTATTGTCTGGTTTGCCTGCTTCATCCATTCAGTCCCTTCAGCACATACAAAACTGTGCTGCCCGACTCGTCCTTAGAAAGAAAAGATCTGAGCACATCACTCCTCTTTTGCAACATCTCCACTGGCTCCCTGTCTCACACCGAATAAAGTACAAGATCAGCACTCTATGTTATAGATGCATTCACAAAACTTCCCCTTCCTATCTCTGCGGCTGCCTTCACCTCTACACTCCATCTCGCTCACTACGATCGGCTTCGGATCCACTCTGTTTACGCATACCCAGATTCAAACACTCGACTGTTGGCCGCCGTTCTTTCTCTGTCTCTGGACCTTGCAATTGGAATGAACTTCCTCTTTCGCTTCGTCAAGTCTCCACACTCAGCTCTTTCAAGTCTGGCCTTAAAATCCACCTCTTCCCAAAATAGCCTCCCTTGCCTGCTCTTCCTTGTCTTTAGTTTCTACAGTTTTAGAGTTATGCATGCGTGTGAATGACTGGTGCGAAAGCGCTTTGATTTGTCTCTGCACAAGATTCAGCGCTATATAAATACCATTGTTATTATTATTATTTTACCTTGTTCAATTAGATGAAAGTTCGTACCAAGTATTCCTGCATTGAATTCTTCATCCGACGGGTACATTATTTCATTTGCACTGCATCGCCATACTCACAGAAAACACCACTGCCTAAAAAAAAAGAAAGAACGAAGAAAAAAAAGTTAAAAGGTACATGTATACCCACTGCCAACCCCAGCCCTTCGAATAACAGAAGACGCTATCGACAAAAAGAACTAATTAATTGTGAGGCGAGAAAGAAAGGAAGAAGCAACATTTACGTATCAACTGCATCAGGTTGGGTGGGGGCAGTGGAGTGGAAAATTGAAAACGTGCGTGTCATTGATGTCACCCACCCACTTCCACACACACACACACACACACACACCCACGCGCTTGCTTTTATTTACAATATCATCTGAAACACAATGAAATGAAATATTCACAAACACACAGAAAGACGGCAACGTGAAGACTGTGTCGTTTGTAATCACGATGTAAAACACTTTCTTCCAATTCAATATACGTCACACATATGTACTCCCTGAAGGAAAAACCGTACATTTGGATGATAAAACAAACTATACATTAATATGTATAGGATACATCTAGTTTCCATCATTTTATACATACTAGAAGTGGATGGGTTTTTATCCTACATATAGACATGACGAATTCGCAATAAGAATTTGCTGCCATACTGAAAAGAAGGGAGTGGTGGGCCACATGACAGAGGACCCATCACCGGTGATTCATATTCTCCGTCACCAAATCTGAGGACGATATTAATCAATTCATCGTTCAGCTGAGCCCCGAGTGGTAATACTCGTCCCTTTTCTTCTTCTTCACTATTCCCTTTCCGAGTTTGTACAGGTTGCGATTTGTAGCCAGGACTTATTGCCCCCCCCCACCCCCCAACCCAACAGCGCAACCTTCACCGAACCAAGACACAAGACATCTGGACATCTTGACCTTAATGAGGGCATTTGCCTGAAGGACGTTAAACTGAACTGTGCGATTTGTAGCTCTTCTCCTCCAGCCCACAAACCCCGTACCTTTGCCAATCGCGAGTCGTTCCGCCTGTACAGACAGTGATTTTTTTTTTATTTTTTAGTATACCTACCATTTTAACACATACAAAAAACAAAACAACACCACAGCAAAAACAAATAAAAAAACGAAAACAACGCACACACACACACACACACACACACACACACACACACACACACACACACACACACACACAAACAAAAAACAAAAAAACCCAAAACAAACAAACAAAAAAACCCAACAACAACAAAACAAAAAAACAACAACCCCAGTTTATATCCTTTCCCCCTGAACATACAAACTAATGAACCTCAGCAGGAAAGTGTAACACATCAACTGCCCATGGGTGACGCTAAAGCACACCTCATCAGTCAAACAACAGTCGTTGACAACCTTATGGGCAGGCTGCAGGTTCAGTTACATGTTAGCATATCATTACAGCGTCGCAAGATAAGTGAAGAAAGAAAGAAAGATAGAAAGAATGGAAGGAGAAGAAACCCACCACAATTTTGACGAGCTTTCGTCAGCGCTCTGATGACAGTGAAATATGTTCGGGGTGGAGATGGGGTAGGGGGCCAATGTTTTTGTTGTTCATCGTCATCATCTTTATCATCTTCTTCTTGCCTTTCTCCTTTGGCTTAATCAGTGGCTGCTGTTATGTCTCTGTTATGCTGTCTACTGTTTAAAGTGTTGTGTACAATCATGTGTGTGTTTTTCTTTCACGGAAATGTAACCGTACCATCCATGAGGGAAAAACAGGATACACCCAACGCAGTTTTGACAAGCTCACGTCAGTGCTCTGCTGACAGTTGATTAAAACTGAAGGGGATTTGGGGAGAGGGGGGTGGGGTGGGGTGGATGTCGGGGTGAGGGGTGGTGGTGAAGCAAAGTTACAGCCAGTGAGCGGAACAGAACACGATCTCGATCAACGTCTGCCAATGGTGTATCATTATGTTCCCACAAAAGCACAAACCGAAAACCAAAGGGAACTAACTTCTACAGTACTTCCGGCTGTTTCCTCACGCCGGCGTCAATTTGGAGGGAAACTGGGTACGTTTCACTTTCAGTAACAGTTTCTTCATTTTTCTGAATCAGAATGACAGGGGGACCAGCCGGAGGTGTGAGCTCCCCAGGGTTGAAAGGGTTAATTAAAGCGGTGAAAGGGTTTTTATTGAATGACAACAACAGAAACAACTTGTTAGTTCGTCACCACCGCGAGATCACAAACTCTCTCTCCTGTGCAACAAATTCATGATTGGCATGGCTCCTCCTTACGTTTCTGAGCTTCTGCATTACTGCTCTACATCTCGCCAGCTCTGGTCATCAGGTGATGACCGTCTCTTAAAAATTCCCTCCTACAGAACCAGATCACATGGAAAACACAGGCTTCTTCCCCATGGAACTCACTCCCGTTTCCTGTCCGTCATGCTGTTTCTTGCCCTTCTTTCAAATCATCTTTGAAAACTAATTTGTTTCCAGCCATTCTGTTTAGTAAATAACTCATCGTTTTCACTTTTATGTTATAATCAAGTTGATTTTTACTTAATTTACTTTTACTATTTTTAAACGTACACATGTTCATATGCCTTGAGCGGCCAAGATGTGCTTGCGCGCTCGCATGTGTGTGTGTGTGTGTGTGTGTGTGTGTGTGTGTGTGTGTGTGTACATCTTGGAGTGGGTGTGGGTGTAGGTTTGTGGTTTGGAGTTAGAGTTGGAGGATTTGTGCGTGCAGGTGTGTGTTCGTGTGTTGTTAGTATGCATACGTCATTGTATTTTTCAGTGTAAACGACCAGGGCTTTTGATTCATTAGACTGGGTGTGCCAAATGTCCTTTTATCATTTATCATAAGTGCAATGCAGTCATCCCGATAGGGTGGAGTTAAACAACCTGTTGCCCGACGCCCTTAATTAAGATGGAGCTTTTCAGGCCTGAGTTCAAGGGCGTTCGTTCCGAAATGACACAGGTCTGAACTGTCCATCCATCTCCCCTCGTCTTCACTGCCCTAAGGTTGTGATCATTGCACGGATTCATTGAACTGAACTTGTCTACTGTCACGTCAAACTTATTTCCTGTTTGTTTGCATATATGTGTGTAATTATGTAAATGTTTTTGTTTTTGTGTGCGTTTTCAGTGTAAGTTCGTGTATCGATATGGAAAATATATACATGTATGAATGTACGTACATGAAGTGTGTGTATGCATGTATATATGTATATGTATGTATGTGGAGAGAGAGAGAGAGAGAGAGAGAGAGAGAGAGAGAGAGAGAACTTACTATTGTCTTCCAAACACAATCGTCGCAACACCTCCGGTGCCCCAACGAGCAACAAAGCGAATGAATGTTAGCCTTTGAATCAGGTTCAAATCTGCAATAATGTTGACAATCATCACAAGTCAATATTAATAAATGCATTGCCTAAAGCGAAGTTGTTCTTTGAACCGAAACCCCAGAATCTGTATAGACCAGAGTAACCTCTGGGTCCATGTAGGCCAGTCTGGAATAAACCCCGGGGATCATCTTTGACTTGTCAGAACTGACAATGCCCCCCCCCCCCATCCACCAGTAAGATTTCACCCACCCGTCCCCCTTCCTCCTCGCTCCAGACATGAATATGGCGGTACTTCCAGGCTAATCACAAGTGACCTACAGAGGCAGATTTGACCCAGTTAGAATCAATACAGACTATCAAAGTAGGAACCTCATCCCCCACTCCCCGCGTTTGCCTCTGTTAGATCATTATGGAAAGGAAGGGGGGGTCAGGCTAACCTAGAACAACTCCCTTCCCTTTTTTGATAGCTTGATTTAACTCGTTGAATGGGGTGGGGGTTGGGGGGGGTGGGGGGGGGGGGTGGGGGGGTGGGGGGTATTTTCTAACTTGGGGAATGGGGGTGGTCAGTCTTGACTAGCCACAATTGACCACGGGTGGGGGATATGGAAGGGGTGAAGGGGGACGGGGGGGGGGGGGGGGGGGGGGGGGGGGGGGGGGGGGGGTAGGGAGTGGTCAATCTTGACTAGCCACAATTGACCACCGGTGGGAGGGATGGAAGGGGGGTGAGGGGGGACAGGGTGGTGTGGGGGAGGGGTCTTTCGAGGCTAGCCCCAGAATGACCACGAGGTAAAATCCAATGTGGGGGGCTGTGGGGGTGGGGGGTGGGGGGGGGGGTTGTTTGTAGCTGTTACACCTAGACCCCAGAAATATCCCCGGGGGATATCCGCTGGGTGTCAGCGGTAGGCCCGTTCGAGCCTCTGACGATTGTGCAATTTGTTTTAAAAAACAAAACAAACAAACAAAAAAAACCCACCCCAAAACAAACGCCCAACTTGATTGATTCCTTGCCAGAGGCCACATGTATCTACGCTGAAAAAGTGTGTGTTCGCGTGTTTGAAAAGAGACGTGGGTGGCAGGCTGAGTAACACAGCATGCCAAGTATATCTCGTGGATACATGGGAAAATATTCATTTTATAAACTGGCAAAATATCGTTCGTCATAGGTTGTTCAGGGTGAGTGGGAACAATCTTTTCGCCTTCATTATATTTCTATTGACACTCAGATTTTTTGTTTTTGTTTTGTTTATGTATTGGTTTCATTTGACTGTTTTTGGTATTTCAATAGTTCAACAATCACATTAAGTCCGAATACAAATTGCAAGGCCAATATATTTTTTCTGATCAACTGTTACTCCATGTCAGAATGTGTTTCCTTAATGTTATGCATATGATTTTCGTGTTTCCACGACGGATTTCGACAGACCCGGACACAAAGTTATTTGTTGTCGTCCAGAACACAGGGAAGGGAGCGGCAGGTTACTAGTGGGCGGTAATTAGGCTGTCACTCAGCCACTCGGCTCGGATTACTTTTACGTGGCTGAAAATCACGATCCAAACAAGTACCCTTAGCTTTAACACCCACAGGTTAGTGTGAACTTTAAAAAAAGAATGTTTTTCAAACCCACTGAAACACCTAACTCCAGATGTATCTCTCTTCACAATAATAATAATAATAATAATGAATAACTTTACTAAAACTGTCCACAGATGAAAGAAACAGTCTGTTTTGTATGGTAAACATGGTTTTCAATGGCGCCCGAGAAGCAATACGTTGTTGTTGTTGGGTTTTTTATGTGTCTGTTCAAGTAAATCTGACCAACTGGCAGTCTACTCTTCTTACTGAAATTGTGATCGCTGAAACTTTTCTGCCAATCTTTTCTGTAGCAATCTTGTAGTGGGAAGGGAATATTTGGTCATGATGTTTTTGTTGATCCCCTCATTGCACGATCTGAAACGTCAACTTAAAATTTGTTTAGTTCTCTCTCTGTGTGTATGTCTGTCTGTCTATTTTACATGTGTGTATGTGTGTGTGTGTGTGTGTGTGTGTGTGTGTGTGTTTGGAAGAGAGAAAGGAATTCTGAGAACTGGGGTTGCAAATAGATTTTCAGGCACACGTGATTGCAGAATATTGAAACTTTTTTTTTCAAATCTATACAGCCTGTACAAACCCCACCCAATCTTCGAACCCGGAACGTTCAGATTGAAAGTCCAACGCTTTAACCACTGAAGCTGTTGTGCCTGTCATAATGCCGATTTCAAAGTCCAACGCTTTAACCACTCAAGCTGTTGTGCCTGTCATAATGCTGATTTCAAAGTCCAACGCTTTAACCACTCAAGCTGTTGTGCCTGTCATAATGCTGATTTCAAAGTCCAACGCTTTAACCACTCAAGATGTTGTGCCCGTCATAATGCTGATTTCAAAGTCCAACATTTTAACCACTCAAGCTGTTGTGCCCGTCATAATGCTGGTTTCCAAAACAAAGTATGTACCTTTACACACCTGATAAGACATACTATTATCTAGTCTAATGAGCTGATTAAGTTGATCCAAACTGTAATCAGTCTGAATATATTCTCAATATTCATAACTAAAGGAACGCCCTTAGGTTAACAAAGAAGTTCATAGCGTTTTGGTCTGCACGAAAAGTGTACGCGCTTTAATTAAGCGCCTGCCAGTGTGTGTATTTCACGATACGTGTACTAAACAGCACATGCGTGTTCATCTGCAGGTGTATTGTCAAACATGTTGGTCCGACAGCACAGCTGCACGCATTAGAAGATAGCAGAAAATTTAGCAACCACCGTGTTGCTGGCGAGTAAAACAACAAAGAACAGCTGTTGTCCCCACTACCTCTGTTAATGGAGAAACTTCTTTTTCTTTTTTTCAGTCATGAACTTGACGTTACCGATCTTTGATGTGTGACGTGTAGTTTGGAAATGTCTGGGGGATTTTCCCTGTCCACAGTGTGCGTTGCATGATGTATCATCTACCTTCCTGTCGTTTGCCCATAATGATCGTTTCTATGTCTGCGGTTATTGACTCACGTGTGTAAACAAAGTGAGTCTATGTTTTAACCCGGTGTTCGGTTGTCTCTCTGTGTGTGTGTGTGTGTCTGTGTGTCTGTGTGTCCGTGGTAAACTTTAACATTGACATTTTCTCTGCAAATACTTTGTCAGTTGACACCAAATTAGGCATAAAAATAGGAAAAATTCAGTTCTTTCCAGTCATCTTGTTTAAAACAATATTGCACCTCTGGGATGGGCACAAAAAATAAAAAATGAAGCTTAATTATATGCAAACTGCATTTGCTGTTATATTTATATTTTTTGTATTCTCTAAACTTGGCACTTTGATCTGCTATTCTGACCCAACAACAAGAGCAGTCATTATTATCATTTTTTGTTCAAACAGGAACTTCTTTTGCTAAGCATGGAAGTTTTATTTATTTTGCAAACGTTTTGGTGCAGATAGTAAAAAAAGGGAAATTACTCAGTAATTAATGCTAGGGGACTCAATTTGCTTTAAACTTATCTTTCTCATCTTAAACATTACATTTTGAAATTATACTCAATACATAAAAAGCTTGGATTTTTTTTAATAAAGTGTATCACAAGTGAGTGTTGAAGGCCTTGCCTCTCTTGTTTTATTATTTGTGCCTGCATGAGCGAGCATGCGATTGTGTGTGCGTGGGCAAGCGCACTAAGGTATATCCGATACTTCAGCAGCATAGCGTGTCAAGTCCTGTGCCACCCTAGCTTCTGACTTTCATTTTCCTCTCAAAGTTAAACTGACTCAAAGGAGGTGAAGAGGATTTAGATTTTGAAACAAAATAAATATTTATGCAGTTTTTTTCCAATTAAGCTGGCAGAATTTATATGTTGGTAGAGTCCCTTAAGCTATAGATAATTTTGGACACCGAACATATTGATGATTTCAATCTGAAAGACCTGTGTACTTTTCGATACTGGACAGTCGTAGAAGAAATGTTCAATATTTATAGTCAACTATGTCGCCACAATTAGCGCATTTGTCAGGGTTTTTTTGTTTGTTTTTTGTTTAAGGTTGTTTCTTTGGGTGAATTTTCTGCAATATTTTCCAGTAGAGAACTCTTAAACTGGTTTCTTTTGTGACTTCTTTTGCTTTTGACCATACAGATCTATTCAGATCGAACCCAAATTTGCCACGCCAGAAGTAGAAAACACAAGGAATTTCTGGTTCCTTACCAGCTTTTGATATATATATATATTTTATGTGTTTTGGTTTCGTGTTGAATCTACTTAAATCGCTAATCTGTATGTCCAGCTGTCTTTCTCCTTGGTGGCAGAATGGTTAAGACGCTCAGCTGCCAACACAGTGTCCGTGAGGGTCTGAGTAGGAATCCCGCTCTCGTCCTTTCTTCCAAGTTTGACTAGAAAATCAAACTGAACGTCTAGTCAACACGCGATGAGATGATAAACCGAGATCCCGCGTGCAGCACGCAGTTGGCGCACTGAAAAAGAACCCATGGCAACGAGAGTGTTGTCCTCTGGCAAAATTCTGTAGAAGAAATCCACTGATAGGTACGCATATATATATATATATATATATATATATATATATATATATATATATATATATATATATGTGTGTGTGTGTGTGTGTGTGTGTGTGTGTAGAATTTGTATGGGGATGGGGGTGGATGGGTAGTCAAGTCAAATAATCTTTATTAAGGGTATAAGAGTGAGCTTGTGCAGCTTTATTGCGTGCGTGCGTGCATGATTGTGTACGTGTATGTGCGCGCGCGCAATAAGGCATCCCTCACACAGACAAAAAAAAAAAAAAGAAAGAAAGAAAGAAAGAAAGAAAAAAAAAAAAAAGATTCGAAGTGTTATGGGCATTTGAAACCACGCCCTCCGCTGTCAGCATTTCATCACCCAGACACAATCGCCTACACACCACCACACCACCACCACAGAATGGGTTTCGTAGTCTTAAAGGCAGGGCAGGTGAGCTGCAACTAGTTTATCACTGTTCACTGTAAACGCTACTCCATTGTGTGATCCGACCCACCCTCTACACGCCTGCCACGATTGCCAAGTGACGGGGACATCTGACAGTACATGGGCAGACACACGTCTGACAGTGTCAGACGGCAGTAGAAACCGGGACAATTCTAAGGTAAAGATACGTCAGTCCATGATTTCCATAACACACAGTGCGAACAGTCATTTGGGAAAACAATAGGACACACACCGACAGATAAGCCTGCCTACTCATCCGTCGGTCCGACGGGAGACTCCATTAGACAGTTTGGAAGGTAATTAACAAGTCGTCGTTTAATTCATTATTCGTATTTCAGTATTCGTATTGCGAGCAGTTATTTTGGAAACAAGGATTGTTTTTAAGATAACATATTGTCGTTGAGTTCTTTGGAGTTCAGTTCTGAATGTAAAAACACGTAATGAATTCATTAAGGGTGTTTGTTGAACAGTCGCTTGGAAAACAAGTATGAGGTAACAAATCGTCGCTGAATTCATTTATATTAACAACAGTTTGCTTCAGTTTCAAATTGTCTTTTTTTTTCTTTATTCATTTGTTGAAAAAGCCAATATTATTCATGCCCGCAGTTATTTCGGCGTGGCTAATACTGGCTCAGTTTCTTTGACAATACTTTTTTTTGTGCTAGCAGCTTGTTGTTGTGTTACTCAGTATTCAAATAGTCCGATGGACGAGCTTGTTGTTACTAGTTTTATTCAAATAGTCCGATGGACAAGTTTGTTGTTACTAGTTTTATTCAAATAGTTCAATGCACGAACGTGTTGTTTCTGGTTTTATTCAAATAGTCCAGTGTACGAGCTTGTTGTTTCTAGTTTTTATTCAAATAAGTCAATGGATGATCTTGCTGTTTTCACTGGTTTTGTTCAAACAGTTCAATGGATGATCTTGCTGTTTTCACTGGTTTTGTTCAAACAGTTCAATGGATGATCTTGCTGTTTTCACTGGTTTTCTTCAAACAGTTCAATGGATGATCTTGCTGTTTTCACTGGTTTTGTTCAAACAGTTCAATGGATGATCTTGCTGTTTTCACTGGTTTTGTTCAAACAGTTCAATGGATGATCTTGCTGTTTTCACTGGTTTTGTTCAAATAGTCCAATGAACGAAATTCCTTCACTGATGACGGATGAAAAGTTTAAGTGTCCCGTCTTCCGTGGACAGGTCAGCCGATAATCACGAAGGTTTTCAAAAAACCGAAAGCTTGGATCATAAGACACTACAGATTTCTCTGTGTGAAAGAAAGGCTGCTCTTTCCAGGGAGGCTGTGTCGTTACAGTGTAGCGCCCCTATTTTCCTTACCTGCAAGTGTGGGCTATTAGTTTTCCTATCGAACAGAATTTTGCCAAGGACAGCCCCTTTTTTGTCGTGAGTTCTTTATTTCTTTTACGTGTGCTAAGCGCATGCTATACACGGGACCTCTATTTATTGTCTAATCCGAATGACTAGCGTCCAGACCATGACTCAAGGTTTAGTGGAGGGGAAGAAAATACTGGCGAGTATGGGATTCGAACCCGTGCGTTCGGATTCGCTCGCTTCCTATGGGAACGCGTTATCACTAGGCCAACACTCCACATTTTTGGTTGTTGATGATTTTTAATGACAAAATTCTCGTTCGAGTTTGCGACAACCACAAGAGACGTTGGTATATATTTATTTACTTATTTTTTATTTATAATAATAGTAATAATGATGAAAATGAAAATAATAATAATACTAATGATAATGATGATCATGATAATGATGATAATAAATAATGTACAATTATATAGCGCCCTTTCTCTCTAAGAGCTCAGGGTGCTTTACATGAAAGAAAAAGCTACAAGATTCACGATTCATCCATGACCACTCTTTCTGGAAACCCCTCCCTCTCCCGCCCCAACCCTCACACTCTCCCTCTCTCATTCGTCATGCATCCAAAGTGAGCTGACATGGATGGTGTTGGAGAAGTAGGAAGTTGAGAGTGCTTACAGATAGGTTTTAAAAAGATGAGTTTTTAGTAAAGAGCGAAAGGCAGAGATAGAATCAGATGTACGGGTATGATGAGGAAGGTTGTTCCCGATATGAGGAGTAGCAAAGATGACTTTAGTTAAATATATTAGGAGGATATCTGTGCTAGAGTCTTTCATCGCAAAGCGACTTAACGGGGAATACGCAAACTCGAACGGGATTTTTTTACCGTTGGAAATTTTCAGCAGCAACAACAAGAACTGCAAAAGTCTGGTCCGCTGAACAAAAATCGAGGTTCTAAGATCGAAGCCTCCAGTAGATTAAAGTACAATATCTTCTGGATATTCCTCCTGTGATTTTCCACACGCATTCTTCGTCTGCTGGCTGCACCAAATTTTCATGTCACATGGCCCAATTGTCAGCATTTATATAGACTGCGAGTTGAAAGCTTTTATTGAAGGAAAAGATGATACTTATAATGATAATGATGATACTACTACTACTACTACTACTACTATTACTGAGAATAATAGCAACAACAATATATCAAATGGTAATTATATAGTATTGCATTCCTCTAAGTAAATTTAGACTCAGTGCACTGTCAATTTCCCATTCACACGCATCCACGCCTGGAAAATGACCGACCACACACACACACACACACACACACACACAGATGATGAATATATACAAACAAGATGAGGAAAATGTGTTTATGAATGCTGCTGCAATTTACTGCATTAACTGATTGATTAATTGTGTGTTTTTCATTCCTTCATTTATTCATGTCTTATAAACCTTACGGTTTCATGACAATAAAATCTATTCTATTCACACACACACACACACACACACACACACACACACACGCACACACACACACACATGAACAGAAAACAGCTCAAATTCACAGTAGAGAGGAGAATACTATTAAAAAAAAATTAAATCACAAAAGAAAAACGCCCCACAGAGCAGACGAGTTTTTAGCTGGGATTTGAACAGAAGGGGTGGGGGGTGGGGTGGGGGTGGGGTGTTGGCTGGCTGCTGCTGAGTGACAGGAAAGCGAACCCCGGACAGTGGGAGTAGCACAAAATCTAAAACTTCGAAGTTCGTTTTGCGTAGTAAAAAAAAAAAAAAAAAAGAAAAAAAAAGCTTCCCCGGACCAGAGGGAACTCGTACGTTACGAGAGCTTTGGACAGGTAAGCCCGGTGTTCCTTTTAAATGGCGGCAGACAAGGACTGCCACTTTGAACACAATTTGTTAAGATAGATAGATAGAGGCATACATACATACATATATCACACGGGTGAAAGGTGTCATTATTACCCTGTGAGTGTTTTACACTAAATGGAATTGAAGAGTCATTTCCACCAACTATCACATCAGTGAATATTACTTTCACACGACGGAAAAGTCGTGGATTTATCATGTGCCAACTGTCTCATGAGATAATGTCCGTATCTCCATCAACTACCACTGTAAATTTCAACTTATTCCTTGAACATTTCAATTCAGGGGAATGTAGTCTATTCTCTATGATTTCTTTTGGTTCCCTATGTTTGTTGCCTAACGTTACCCGACACAGTAAGATTTCAGACCGGGAGGAAAGCCTAACATCTAAGAGCTATGGATAGGCAGAGAGTAGACTCGAACCAACAAATGAATAAGACACACAACCATCAAATAGATCGTGACGAGAGGGAATAATTTCACAACATATAACAACTAACAAGTTCTGAAGACTTGATTCATTTCTTGATCCTTTGTTTATTCAGTCACATAGTCTCAACATCCTTGGGATAATCATCATAACAGTTATCTATCCATGGTAGCATTCTTCAGTCATCAACATAGACATCCTACGGCCTAACCTAACCTATCTACTGCCTATGTTGACTTAGAATCTAACACGTCACATACCTCTTGAAATCATCATCCAGCTGCAGACCTGTCTTCTAAGGGTTTGCTCTGATCTCTCTCTGCTCGGTCCGCTCTTCGACTCTGCTCTTCGGGTCTCTTCTTCGGGGTCTTTGTGTTCAGCCTTATATATAGCCCAGAACTGACCAGTCTCCCCATTCGTATTCCACGTTAATGAAAATGATTACTCCCCTACATCTTTGAAGCCTATTCAATTGCCTGCCGTCCGGCCGCGTTATCTCCGCTGGGAGTTACACATCGCTGGGCTTGCTTTCTTTGTGCTCTCGCACACATGTCCAGAATAACGGCCATCACTTAATAATTCTATTGCCTGATGCCCACACGTGCTGGACTGGCCTCGGAGTGTGT
>NC_134876.1:18748768-18753768 GCF_041734735.1 Babylonia areolata | reverse complement strand
GTGTGATGTGATGGCACTTCTAATAATGTGCTCCACCAGTTTGCCACAGACGGATGTCAGGGAGATGGGACGGTAGTTTGCTGGGGAGCTACGATCTCCTTTCTTGTATGCTGGATGGACTGTACCATGTCGCCAGACTTCAGGTATTTTTCCAGTGGCAAGGGATAGACTGAAGAGGTGGGCAAGTGCAGGGGCCAGTGAATGTTGTCTGGGCCAGCTGCCTTTCCAGGGTTTAGGTTCCTCAATAACTTGAGCATGTCCTCTTCAGAGATGATGATATTAGGCATGTCTGGAAAGGGGCTTTTGCCTAGTTCCGGGATCTCTCTCAGGTCCTCCTCAGTGAAGACGGAGCAGAACACACACACACACACACACACACACACACACACACACACACACACACACACACACACACACACACTCACTCACTCACTCACTCACACAAACCCACGCGCGCTCGCGCGTACACACACGGCACTAACTGAAAATGATGAAAGTGAGGCCACTGGCAGTCAGAGACTTGTTTCGCTCGTCACTGATTTCCCTGGAACATCCAAACAACGTTGCCATCATCAGAAGTTACGGTAAAACATAATTGTCATCATCTGCAGCCATTACAGCAACTCATCGATCACTCAGTACAAAAGTCAATGGGTTTTAGTTTGCAATTGTTGAGACGACGTTTTTGCCATCCGTATTCCATGTTCGGGGATCGGCAATATTTCGTATATCAAATCTGATATTTCAGGTAAGATAATTGTATCGCGTGTATGATCTGTCATGTGACATCTCATATTTTAAAAAAAGCTGATAGACCAGACTGTTGTAATCTTAATTAGTTTGGGATGTAATAGTCATTAGTTTGGGGTGTGTTGGATTATTTCCTCGTGAGCTGCAAGTTTTTTTTGTCAGCATGTAAGCCAGTGACATTGGCTCAAGTCCTCTCGTTGCTGTGGTGAATTCAGTAGTTCAGAAGGAGAGAAAGGAAGAGGTGTAGATAACACGACGCCACATGTTTCCAACAGGCTGTAGATAACGCCACGTTTTTGTTTTCCTTTCTTTTCTTTCTTCCCTCCTTTCTTTCTCTCGCTGATGATAGAATGCACAGCGCATGTGCCCCGAGGGGGGAAGACAAAGTGATCACAACAGGTTCAGAATTCGTGAGGACATCATCTGGACGGTTCCACGGTATTTTTTGTCTTTCTGGTTTGGTTAGATAGTGCTGGTTTTGTTTGTTGCTGTTGTTGTTTTGTAAAGAAAATATTTCGTTTTACCTGTAACATTTTGCCTTTGGAGGTCGGTAGGGCTGGATGAGAAATCAAGGTTACGACGAAAATGGGTTACGCTATGAATTGAAGCGGATATTTTTGACTGGCGCAATAGCCGAGTGGTCAAAGTGTTGGACTTTTAATCTGAGGGTCCGGGGCTCGAATCTCGGTGACGGCGCCTGGTGGGTAAAGTGTGGAGATTTTTCCGATCTCCCAGGTCAACATATGTGCAGACCTGCTTGTGCCTGAACCCCCTTCGTGTGTATACGTAAGCAGATGATCAAATACGCACGTTAAAGATCCTAAATCCATGTCAGCGTTCGGTGGGTTATGGAAACATGAACATACCTAGTATGCACACCCCCGAAAGCGGAGTATGGCTGCTTACATGGCGAGGTAAAAACGGTCATGCACGTAAAAGCCCACTCGTGTACATAGAGTGAATGAGGGAGTCGCAGCCCACGAACGCAGAAGAAGAAGAAGCGGATATTTTATCTGTTTGTTTATTTTAATCAGTTTCGTTTTAAACGCGGATATTGCACGGGCTCTTGGTGCTGCGGTCTTGGGGACTAGCTGGCCTTTGGGGGCCGTCCGATCGCGGACTGACATAAAGCCACCTTGGCCGGGAGAGCGGAGATGTGCCGGACTTGGACAAAACGCTTCGAAGGTTATATTTCTCAAATGAGAAACATCATCATCATCATCCTCATTACCAGAAATTTGCACAAGTTCACACACTTTAAACTATAGTAGGGTACTACAGCTGCAACTGATAAGGCAGCCATAAATCATAAACACAGCTGACTTGTTTCTCCCTGCAGAAAACACTTGGGTCGTTAAAAAAAAAGAAAAAAAAAAAACGCCATAGGAAAACAACTGAAATAGTAAAAGAAACTTTTTTTGTTTTTTGTTTTTTTCCCCAAGAGAGACAAAGGTCGACTTCCAACTGTGATAAACTGATTTCTCTATTTGGACTTCAGTGTAGATTGAATCGATGTCTTACACAAGTAGACCAACTGCCCACACACACACACACACACACACACACACACAGAGAGAACCAAGGAAAGTTGCAGTTATACTGTAATGGATTGTAACTGTTCGTTTTTATGGGTCCTTCGATAATTCAATAGGTAGGAAGTCCTTTTTCTTTTTTCTTTGCGATATCATTTACAAGAGAGGCCATGGTAGCTCCATTGACACACAAAAATATCAATTCCTATGGTTTTGTTTACTCAGATACCTTAACTTATATATTCTGGCACTAATTTGTTTTCTTGCTTATTAGTTTCATTGATTGTTTTAGAGTTTATTCAAAACGCGCATCTTGCATGCTTGCTTCCGTATGTACGTATGCATGTAAGTCTGTTTATGTTTCTATGTGTATCTGTCTGTCTGTACGTGTGCACATATCCATGTAAGTATGTATGTAAGTATATAAGTAAGTGTGTGTGTGTGTGTGCGCGCGCGTGTGTGTGTGTGTGTGTGCGTGCGTGTGTGTGTCTGTGTGTCTGTGTCTGTGTGTGTGTCTGTGTGTGTCTGTGTACGTGCGTATATGAATGACATACGTGCATTCATATATGCATGTATGTACGTGTATGAGTTCGCAAGCATCTTATACCAAAGGTCAGAACGAAATAGAAAAAAAAGAAAACGAATGTTTGTTGTTGTTGTTTTGTGTTTTTTGTTTGTTTGTTTTTTTAGGAAATCGATAGAGTGACTGAGACACCTACATACATAATTACACATTGCCAAGTGTCCTGAAAACGAAAGCAGCTGGCGGACGACTTTGACCATCAACGTCAGAGGTAATGAAAGGACTAACCCCCCCCCCCCACCACCACCGCACCCTCCTCCCCCCACACACACCCCAACCCCCACTCTCCGCCAGTGTCAGTGTGTCTGTCTCTGTACGCCCACACATATGGAGCACTCGTGCTGCTGACATGACAGTATTCTCGGCACAGACACTGATACACAGACAGACACGGACACACACAGAGACACAGACAGAGACACACAGACAGACACAGACACAGATACACAGACAGACACAGACACACAGACAGACACAGACACAGACACACACCTCCTTTCCAACTTTATTGTCCTAGATGGGTATCCTTATCCAACATATATCGAAAGTGGGTCACTGTAGACATGAAACCTGGAGGCAAGAACGAAGAAGTTAACTGTGGTACCTCCACCCCTCCCACCCCCACCCCCAGCCCCCACCCCGCCTCTCTCTCTCTCTCTCTTTCTCCTCAAACTAACATTGGCCCTCTAAAACTGTTTAATATTTCTTTCACAATGGCCATTGCCGATAATGCTGCACTGTAGTTAAAGAACCCCCCCCCCCCCCCCCCCCCCAGAATGTCTGTCTGGTGTATTTTCACGCATCTTTTGTGGGCTTGCATGTTTTGCTGTTTTCTTCAGCTATGCATTGTTTGCTTACCTTTTGTTACCCCCCCACACCCCCCCCACCTTCCACCCCTGGCCCTTGGCATGAAAGCCAATTAGGCTGTTGTCAATAAATAATGTTCATTTCCATTTCTATCTCTCTGTCTCTATCTCCCTCCCATCCCTCCTTCGCCCTCCCTCCTCTCTCTGTCTCAGGCACTGATTCTTTCTGAACCGCTTAACTGAGTTCTGTAAATGTTGAGCCGTCAACAAAGAGCCTTAGACAGAAAAGATAAAGAAAGCACGCTTTCGAATAAAAAAAAAAATAAAAAAAGCTCTGCCAACCGTACATCAACAAATCAAAAATGCCCCGCTATTAAAAGAAAATCAAGTTATCTCTAACAGGCCGGTCAGCAAAACAAACGCGAACCAACGATAAGACGAAGTATGCCAAACCGGTGTTGCAATTAGATCAGTGGAACTACTTGGTATCTTTCAGAAACCTCCTCTTCTCCTTCTTCTTCGTTCGTGGGCTGCAGCTCCCCCACTTTCACTCGATTGTCCGCGAGTGGGCTTTTACGTGTGTGACCGTTTTCACCCCGCCATGTAGGCAGCCGTACTCTGTTTTCGGGGGTCTTTCTGTCACAAGAGTGTTCATGGCTCACGTTCATTGCTGTTGCACAACAACAACAACAAAAAAACGCTGTGGGTATATGAGGGTGATGGGAAGATGAGGGTGGTGGGTTACCAGGGTGATCCACATCTGCTGGTCCGATTACAGACTCACGAAAAAAAAGGCTTCTCATCGTAATCCAAACTAAGCAGAAGTTTATATATATATATATATATATATATATATATATATATATCGGGTGTCCCCCCAAAAAAGTGAACCGCTTTTTGACAAGTATTTTCTCAGTGATAGAGAAACCGAATTCATTTCACACAGTAACTTTAGGGTATCATCAACAAGTCTGCAAAACATCTAAAAGTTCGGACGCATATTATGCGAGTATTGTCAAATTCAAAACAGCACGTCAAAAAATCCAGTACCAGAGTTGTGCAATGTGACCTTCATCATGTTCATGCCAGCTGCCAGGTGTTGGCATCAGTGTCAATCTAAAAATAGCCTGTCTGGGTGTCAAGTAGATATCGACTGCTATTAATCAGTAAGTCAGTTTGTCACAAAGAGATGATACGTTTGAAATATAAATTGAAAAGTAATCTGACTGTGGAAATATTGTGGCTTCTATGATTTTTGTGCCTTTCCCATAAATGCGCTGTTGTTGTGGCCTAATCAGAATGTGTGGAAAAAAAACTGATTTTTATTTC
>NC_134876.1:18733768-18743768 GCF_041734735.1 Babylonia areolata | reverse complement strand
CATACAAATGCAAAACCATTACTACATAAACATTGTCGAATGCTAGTCACCCATGTTACCCTTCCCCTGGCTTCCAAATCAAATAACACTTTATAAGCTTGAGCAGGCAATCTGCATTCATTTATTTGAACCAGTTTTAACCAATACCTAATACATTTTACATACGAATTAATATAAATCGGTTACCTACCAAGCTCACCGTAAACTAAGTCATTCGGCGTTCTTCTGTCCACCTGCAAAAACCTCTTCATAGCAAACAAACATAGTTTTTCTATCTCGTACCCCTTTTCCAACCCCCAAATCTCAGCACCGTACTGTACTATAGGCTGGGCTTGAACATCAAACAATTCAAAAAACAATCTAACAATTACTTTCAAACTTATGTAATAATTGTAATATGCTCAAGACCGCTCGTTTCCCTTTGCTAACAAGGTTTCGACAAGCAAACGTAAAACTAAGTTTTGTGGAAAAGAATAAACCAAGATACTGATAAGTATTTATAACAGAAATTTGAAGATTCCCCAAATACCATCGTTCATATGCAGCTAAATACCCACCCTTTCTGAAAACGACTACATTAGTTTTATCCATATTTACTTTAAGCTCCAACCTGTTTGCTGCTTTGTGTAAATTGTTTAACTGGTTTTGTAAACCTACTACAGTTTCAGACAATAAAACAATATCATCTGCAAACAACAATATGAATAACTCTATCAAATCGAAAGTAACAACATGTCTACCATTTTCTATAATTTCTAGGGCTAATTCATTGATAAAGAAAATAAAATAGGACTACAAACATCACCCTGTTTAACCTCCTGTGTACATCTGATATACTCACTAAATTTAGCACCACATCTTATTTTAGCTTTAACATCCTCGTACATACTTTTAATACAGCAATAAAGTTTACCTTTTATTCCATTTTTTGTAAGAATCGGCCATAAAAGTTTTCTTGCTACTGAATCAAAGGCTTTTTCGAAGTCTATAAAAGCAACGTATAATTTTCGATTATGTGCAAACTGCTTTTGAACAGCTGCCATTAAAGTGAACATATGATCAATAGTACTGTAACCCTTCTTAAATCCAGCTTGGTATTCACTTGTCACGTTGTTCAATGTTATCCATTCAGTTAATCTTTCGTTAATAATGGAACCATATAGTTTACTTGCTATATCACATAACGATATCCCTCTATAGTTATTCGGCTCATTTCGTTCACCTTTTTTTAAAGAGAGGAATGATAATTGACTCTGACCAGTTTTCAGGATAGATTCCCTGGTCAAACAAAACATTAAACAACTTGACAAGAAAAGTGATGGCAGGTTCACCAAAGTTTTTATAAAATTCACCAATCATTCCGTCCGGTCCAGCGGTTTTCCCATTTTTTTAACTTTCTTATTGCTGACAATACTTCTTCTTTGGTGATAGTCCGATCTAAAAAGGCCGTGTTCTGATATTCCATTGTCATAATATGTTCATCATCACGTGACATTTCATTTTCCTGAGCACTACAATCAGTATTACTTTCTTTTTCCAATATTCTTTTAAAATGATTATACCATTCCTCCATTGTGATACTGTTCTTAGCAAAGACTCGTTTACTCAATAAACCCCGAACATTTTCCCAAAAATCTTGCTGGCTGTCAACAGAAGTAATAATCTGTTTCAGCAATGAGTTATTATACAACCTTTTCTTTCTAAGTAGCATATTTTTGTATTCCCTTCGTGCTACACAGAATAAATCCCTGTCAACAGCATCCAATGTTCTGTTAAATTTTCCCAACAAACTACGCACTTTTTGTCTAACACATCTACATTCAGTATCAAACCATTTATTTTGCCGTATATTTCTATTTACACATATTTGCTGTTTCATACAATCTGCCGCTTGCTTTATTGTGTTGTTAAATATTACAAGTGCCTCGTTAACATTGATATCAACCAAATCTGTAGCATGTGACAATTCCAGACATATCTCATGTGACTTTAACAAAACCAGACGCAAATTCATTTTTCCACACATATTTTTCAATGTACTCTCTTTTCTCTGGTGCAGCTGTACTTCCGTTCACAAGAGGAATTTGCACGTGAAATTCCAAAGGCATGTGGTCAGATTCTATTTTTTCTTTTACACAAAATTTACAGCAAGAATTTATAAACTCGAAAAGATCAAACGATGCAATGAAATAGTCATTCACACTGTTACCAGTGTCACTTATATATGTGTAACGACCATTACTGTCACCGTCACATACACCATTGAGGATGTATAGACCAAAAGCATCACACATATCTAACAAGCTTTTACAGTATGAATTTAAAATCCTGTCTTCAGAGCGTCTGCTAATTTTAACCAAAGAGTACTTATCAAACCATGAAAACGTTTTCATTTCTTCACTGAAATCTGGAAGTAAGTCGGCAGTTATACCATTAAAATCACCACACATCAATAAAGAAATCTTTTCATCAGAACATAAATTATCCATCAAACAATCCTCGAGCTGACTAATACCATTATCGATGTTAAACACTGAAAAGTAAGGGGACTTTTCCGGAGGCACATATCCACACACATACAAAACATCATTGGGCAAATGAAATAGTTTCTTATCAAGGATAAATAACAAAACATTATCAATATCTACATTTATTCTCCTCACCTGTTTAACAAGAGTGTTCCTAACCAAACACACTACTCCTCCTGAACGTCTACCCCTTTCTGTAAATTTAATTGCTGGTTTCACAAACACAGTATGATCATCGAAAATCGAAAGTTGAAAATCATCAAGAAAAGTTTCTACAAAGCAAACAAAGTCAAACAAGGACACATATTCCACAAAATCTGGATCTGAAATTTTAGAAAATAATCCATTAACGTTCCAATGCAGGAAAAAAAAGGTTGTTCAAATTATGTACAAATTTTGACTTGTTACAATTTTCATTCACTGTTTCTAAATTTTGAACACTGACACGCCCACTGCGACATTCCTCAACAAGCATAGGTGCACCCGTACCGATATCAATGTCACCCTCCACTGTTGTCATGCCATGCCTGTTGAAGGCCGAGCTCACAGCAACAGCTGTTTTATTTACATTTGCACGTGCTGTGTTCAGTCCTCCTCACCCCATCCCCACTACTGGTGTCGTGATGAAATTGTCCCTACGTGTGTATTGTCCGTCAACAGTCCCATCCCATCTGCACTGTGCAGTTGTCAACAATGACTGGCCGTATCCCTAGGCCACCTCCACAATGCTGCGGTCGTCATCTCCCAGGAAGAATTTCTTTCCATCGATCAGGAGGTGGTCGTAGATCATGGTAGCCCTTTTCTTTTGATTCTTTGCCTCTTTGAGATGAGGTGACAGTTTCTTTCTGATGCTCCTGACTCTCAAGGAGAAATCCTCACCGATGAAAATGTTGCCTCCCTGCAGCTTCCGCTTTGCCTTCAGGATGCTCACTTTGTCTTTGTAAAACGTGCAACACGCTATCATAGGCGAATCCTTGTTCGTGTTTAGTCGGTGGACCCTATCAAAATAGACATCTCCTGACACTTCTGGTGTGTCAGTAATCAGGTCTTTGAGTTTGTTTTCACAGTCTTCTGGTGTTTCCTTCTCAGTTCTTTGAATGCCGTGGATAATGAGATTTTTCCTCTTTGAGCGACACTCAAGATCATCGACTTTTGATTCTAAATTCTTTACATTTTCTTCCAGTTTTCTGTTTGATTCTCTCAAGACATCATTTGAATGCTTCAGAAATGTTACTTCTTCATTAAGAGATTGAACATCATCTTTCATAGCGGAATACAAATCTTTGATTTCCCGTAAATCATCTTTCAGCTCACCAGATTTAACATTCATGTTTGTCATGATGTCAGTCAAAGTTGGTTCTGTTCCACATGTGACCTGTTCTCTCGTCTGAACCTGTTCTTCATTGTCTCTCTCCAGACTCACCCTTCCAAGTCCGCTGCTGCTGGTCAGTCGAGACTGCCTCACGCTGGCTTGCTTGGGAGGGCCAGGATTGACTTCAATGTCCCCGCACTGCATGAGGAGATTGCTGAGAAAAATCACCGAGAGGGTCAGTCCCACTATGACACCGTCCAGCCGGTTTCTCGGCTTCAATGTCGGAAATCGTGAAAGAACTTTCTTCATGGACAGAGATAGAGAGAGACACAGAGAGGGCGTGGGATGGGAGGCCGAACTTTAGATGATTTTGTTGGTTTTCTGTTTTTATCTTTCTTTTGTTGTCTTTTTCCAGCCGACAGTTGCAAGAAGATCGTGTGTTACCACACCAACTGGTCCCAGTACCGACCAGGCGCGGGCAAGTTTTTCCCGGAGAACATCGACCCCAGTCTGTGCACACACATTGTCTATGCCTTTGCCAAGATGACCGGCAATCACCTGGCTCCTTTCGAGTGGAACGATGACAGCACGGACTGGAGTAAGGGCATGTGAGTAAGAAAATGGTTTCTTCCAGCGTATCCATATGGGGGATTGGAGGTGGGTTGTTGGGGGAGGGAGCGTGTGGGTTGGGGGGGGGGGGGGTCAGGTGCGTACGCGAGCGTGCTTATATACTTGTGAAATTATGCTAATATTGTCTGGATTACAGTCAGTTGCAAAGATAAACCGAGGGGGAGGGTGTTGGGGTGAGGCTTGTTGGGAGGAAGGGGTGGGTCGCGTGTGAAAGTATGTTACGTTGTCTTGACTGGTATCAGTTGAAAAGACAGCCTAGTTAGGGTTGAAAGCTGTTCAAGCAAGCAGCTGTTCAGATTTCTGATGTTTAAAGGTTTCAAAGTAAACTGGAATACTTCTTAAAGTGTGTGTGTGTGTGTGTGTGTGAGGGAAAGAGAGATGGAAAGAGTAAGTGTGTGCGCGCGTGTGCGCTTTCATTTTTCATGCAGCCCGCTGCATTCATAGACCCATCCTAAGTTCATATTACAAACTGACACAGTCTCCGCATTAAACACTGCACAAGAAACTGCTGACAATAGACACAGACACCAAAAGAAAGGCTGCTGATCATATCCAGAACTTCCATCGGACCACCAAGACTACATTAAACCCAGCAGTGGGGGGGCACAAGAGGAAATCAAACAGTAAAGGGGAAGAGGGAACAGTGAACCATTACCCTAAATCCAACTCCTTCTACACCACGCCACACCACACCACACCGCACCACACCACACTATACCTTGACAACACTGATATTCATTCCAATACCGAACCGTATTGTACCGTTCCATACCGTACCATACCCTACCCTATCACAACTTACCCTACCATACCAGGCCAGGCCACACCGTACAATGCAAACGAGTACAAGTCACACCGAAGCAATACCGACATAATAATACCCAAGCGAGCACAAACCACAGCTATAAACACCCCAAACCATCCAAGGCAGTGCAACCCTGTCCAGCCTGGCCCAGCTGCATCCTACCTTACAAACCTGTCGCCCACCCTGGCAGGTACGAGAGGTTCCAGAAGCTGAAGGAGAGAAACCCCAACTTGAAGACGCTGCTGGCGGTGGGCGGGTGGAACATGGGCTCCGCCCCCTTCACAGCTGTCGTGCAGTCCCAGGCCAACAGACAGGACTTCATCACCCACAGCATCAAGTTCCTCAGGGACCGAGGCTTCGACGGCCTGGACCTGGACTGGGAGTACCCTGCGAACAGGGGCAGCCCTCCTGAGGACAGGGACCGCTTCTCTGTCTTCGTTAAGGTCTGCTAGTGGTGGTGGTGGTGGTGGTAGTGGGTTGGACTAGGACCTCTAGTGAGAGAGGGGCGTGTGTGGGAGTCGAGGAGGGTGAAGAGGTGGGGGAGTGTGTGTATGTGTCATGTGTGTGTGTGTGTGTGTACTTACACGTGCATGTGTAAGCATGTACAGAGGATGATAGAGTATTTTGGAACAGTTGCGCCTGACTCAAGGTTCCATATGCGGTAGTGTGATTGTAACTGTGACCTGGTTGTTGTTGTTGCTGTTTTCACTCTGTTTCCTTTCAGGATTAATGAAGCTTTTTTGTTTTGTTTTTGACTTTGGTTTGTTTAGTGTTTTATTATCTTTGTAATGTAGTGTTTTGTTATCTTTGCAATGTAGTGTTTTTTGTTATCTTTGTAATGTAGTGTTTTCTTATCTTTGTAATGTAGTGTTTTGTTATCTTTGTAATGTAGTGTTTTGTGTATCTTATCTTTGTAATGTAGTGTTTTGTTATCTTTGCAATGTAGTGTTTTGTAATGTAGTGTTTTGTGTATCTTATCTTTGTAATGTAGTGTTTTGTTATCTTTGTAATGTAGTGTTTTGTTATCTTTGTAATGTAGTGTTTTGTTATCTTTGTAATGTACGGGTTTCAACCCTGACGAGGCCACAAAGCACTGCTATCGGCAAGACTTTGATCCAAAATTGAATGCCCCCTCTCCTTGTGAATAACGATGATGACGATCGTGCAAAAGTGCTGATGAACACCATCCACCAACGATACTCCAAAGGACCAGCGAGGTACTCATACAGGGTGCTATTGGAGAGAGTGGTTACCTGCCTGAGTTGGAGTCCATCAGGGCTGCCCTCTGTCTCCCACGCCGTTTAAACATATCTCTGGAACTCATCGTGACGGGCGCAATAGCCGAGTGGTTAAAACTTTGGACTTTCAACCCGACGGTCCCAGGTTCGAATCTTGGTAACGGCGCCTGGTGGGTAAAGGGTGGAAATTTTTCCGATCTCTCAGGCCAACATATGTGCAGACCTGCTAGTGCCTGAACGCCTTTCATGTGTATATGTACGCAGAAGATAAAATGCGCACGTAAAAGATCCTGTAGCCCAAGTCAGCTTCGGTAGGTTATAGAAACGGGAACATACCCAGCATGCAAACCCCTATGACGGAGCATGGCTGCCTGCATCGCGGGGTAAATAAGCAAACCGTTCATATACGTAAAATGTTACATATCTGTAATAGTGTGTATGTGTGCATGAATTACGCAGGAAACGAAGGATGAGCGCCCAGTGGCAGCTGTCAGTCAGTTCTACCCCGGTAGGCAGCCTGTTGTGCAAATGACTGTGTTTGTGAAGAGCTTAGAGCTTTGCCTACGACTGAGGATAGGCGCTTTATAAATATCGATATCATCATCATCATCTTCATCGTGATTGATGCGCTTGAAGATCATGTCAGCACAGTCAGCATTGGAGGAAGGACCATCACGAATCTTCGCTTCGGAGACAAAGTGGTTGGCTTGGCAGGTAGTGAGCAGGAACTCGCCCAGACTGGGCGAAGCATCAACAAGTTGTAGCATGGAAATCAGCACTGAAAATATTAAGTTGATGGCCAGCCACACCACCACCATCACTGCTGATATAAGTATTCAGGGACATAAGCTAGGAACTGTTCAACAGTACACCTACCTGGAATCCATCATCGGCAACGAAGGATCCAAACCATGAATCATCTCTGGGGTAACAAAGACAAAATCATCACTGTCCAAAACTGAAATCTATATGGAAAGATATCAACATTTCCATGAAGCACAAGATGAGACTCCTACATGCACCGGTATGTTCCATTTTCCTGCATGCATGCGAGACACGGACCTTCATGGCGGATTTAGATTTAGAAATCATGCCATGGAAATGATGTGTTATCGCAAAGGGTATGGCAAGATACTGAACATCAGATACACTGATCACATCACTAATGAACAAGTGCACCAAACCATCAAGCAGCACATGGACCTCATGAAGATCTGCTGACATCAGCTAAGAATAGAAAGTCGCCCTGGTGTAGCCACGTAACAAGATCCAATGGCTTTGAAAAACAGTCACCCAAGGAAGGGAGACGGAGAGGAAGGGGAACAAAAAGAAGAAAAACTATTCAGAGACTCGGGCTTTGACACACAACCAACAGGCCTGGAGGAATCTAGTGAACGATTCTTTGTGTGGCACCCCATAGATTCTTCACAGAGCTGAGGGCGAAGAAGAAGAAGAAGATGATGAAGATGATGATGGTGGTGGTGGTGGTGGTGGTGGTAGCGGTGATAATGATGGTGATGCTGACGAAGATGATGATGATGATGGCGGTGGTGGTGATAATGATGGTAATGATGACGAAGATGATGATGATGGTGGTGGTGGTGGTGATGATAACGATGGTGATGATGACGAAGACGACGACGAGAGTGGTGATACAGATGACAAAGATGATGATGATGATGATGATGGTGATCATGATGAATTCCCCCGTGTGCAGGAAATCCGGGCAGCTTACGAGCAAGACGCAACCAGCACGGGACGACCCCGCCTTCTTGTGACCGCCGCTGTATCTGCAGGGAAGGCCACCATTGACACGGCTTACGACATTCCTAAAATATCTCAGTCAGTGTCTTTCCCTTTGTCATATTTTAATGTCCACGCCATCGACACGACTTACGATATTCCTAAAATATCTTAGTTTCTTTCCCTTTGTCATATTTTAATGTCCACGCCATCGACACGACTTACGACATTCGAAACATTTCTCAGTTTCTTTCCCTTTGTCATATTTCAATGTTCACGCCATCGACATGGCTTACGACATTCCTAAAATATATCAGTGTCTTTCCCTTTGTCATATTTTAATGTCAACAGCATCGACATGGCTTACGACATTCCTAAAATATCTCGGTCAGTGTCTTTCCCTGTGTCATATTTTAATGTCCACGCCATCGACACGGCTTTCGACATTTCCTCATTATCTCAGTCAGTATCTTTCACTTTATCATATTCTGTGTCATATTCTAATGTCAGTGCAATCGACACAGCTTACATTTCCGCAACATCCCCGTGAGGCTACTATTTATTTTTCACTTTATGATACTGAAATGTATTTACGAATTTGTTAATAGTGTTTGAGTATTTTATTTCATTTTTGACTCACTTGTGTAAACAATGTGAGCCAATGTAATAACCCGGTGTTCGGTTGTGTGTGTGTGTGTGTGTGTGTGTGTGTGTGTGTCCGTGGCAAACGTTAACGTTGAATTTTCTCTGGAAATACTTTGCCTGCCAATACCAAATCTGGAAAGAAAATGGAAAAAAAAGATCTTCACAGTCATACCAATGATAGGTTGTAAGTCTTCCAGATTAAGCTGTATTTCCAGATCATGAACTATTTATTTCGTTGGGGATCCGAATCCAGAAAATGTTTGGGTTTGAAGGCGGCATGACCTCATTCATTTTTTTTCTTGCTCACAATTAAAAGAAAAGAAATACAAATTCTGGACAGAACACATACAGTGACACTTGCCGCATCATTGATGTGTTTACTACATATGACTAGTTTAAAGTGGATACTGAATTAACACGTCGATGATGTATTAAGTGTCACTGTATGTGTTTTGTCCAGAACATAGACGTTTGTAGCAGGCAATGAAAATAAGAGCACTCAAACTGAAACATTTTCCCTGATTTTCGTCTAAAAATAAGAGAGAGAGAGAGACAGAGACAGAGAGACAGACAGACGATTCACATGGCTTGCCCCCAGACTTAAACACAGTCATCACCTACAATGCACAACGTAAATCAGTACTGTGTTATATGAATGTAGACTGTGGTTCTGTGCAATAAGACAGACAGAGAGAGAGAGAGAGAGAGAGAGAGAGAGAGAGAGAGAGAGACAGACGATTCACATGGCTTGCCCCCAGACTTAAACACAGTCATCACCTACAATGCACAACGTAAATCAGTACTGTGTTATACAAATGTAGACTGTGGTTCTGTGCAGGTACCTGGACTTCATCAGCCTGATGTCCTACGACCTGCACGGGTCGTGGGAGAAATTCACGGGTCACAACAGCCCGCTGTTTGCCCGGAGTGACGAGACAGGCCTACAGAGCACCCTCAACATAGTAGGTTGGGAATATGATATACGAAACGAAATGAAATTTTATTTCACCAGGGTAATGAGATAAGCAAGTACACATGCTTTTTTTCCACCCAGCCCTGGACAAAGAGAGAAAAAAGAAGAAAACACACACACACACAC
>NC_134876.1:18646268-18728768 GCF_041734735.1 Babylonia areolata | reverse complement strand
GCATTTACTGTTATATTTATATTTTTTGTATTCTCTAAACTTGGCACTTTGATCTGATATTCTGACCCAACAACAGGAGCAGTCATTATTATCATTTTTTTGTTCAAACAGGAACTTCTTTTGCTAAGCATGGAAGTTTTATTTATTTTGCAAACGTTTTGGTGCAGATAGTAAGAAAGGGAAATTACTCTGTAATTAATGCTAGGGGACCTCATTTGTTTTAAACTGATCTTTCTCATCTTAAAAAGCTTCGATTTTTTTTTAAAGTGTATCACAAGTGAGTCTTGAAGGCCTTGCCTCTCTTGGTTTTTTTTTTCTTCCCTTGATTGAAAGTTATATTTTTTCAAATGAGAAACATCATCATCATCATTACCAGATTTTTAACAGAACATACATACCACTGTAGAAGAAATATAGCATTAACACATAAAACAATAGCAGGGTACTTACTACAACTGCGAATGATTAGCAAGAATATTTCTACTTCATAACATATAAAGAAGATAAATATATAAATACAAATAGATAAACAAAAATAACAAACCAAAACAACACAGCAACAATAAAGGGGGGAAAAAAGAAGAAGAAAAAAAAACAACAAAAACAACACCAGACAGACAACATAACGAGAAAAAAACAACAACTGATCTTCGCACAGTCAACAATTTGAGAAAGCATCATGGCCAAATGAAGAAAGAAGAAGAACTAACATCCATAAGAGTGTACGCCCACGTTAATTACTGATCAGTCCATTCCCAGTAGGCTTTGCGTCTTGAGCATGTGACTAAGGGGACGGGGTGTGCAGGCGGCAGGTAAATGACCTCCATGACCTTGGCAGAGCGCCATGCACTCGGTTTCCTTTCCAAAGATTATGATCTTCTTTTCTGCGCGTGCTTGGTGCAAGACTGTATGAATCTGTATTAACTCACTCAGTACGGCCAGTCCTCTCTTCTCCTCTACACAGACCCCTCGGATGTCCAGTGTGTGTCTGAATGACCCAACCTTTAGCTTCCGTCGTCAGAATTGTGGTATTCTTTGTCAACATTCACGTCTTCAGTATAAGAGTCTTCCGCTTGCAATATTTTGATGATGGTAATTGGGGTGAAACGCTGTTAACGTCGTCTCTTTCGCCGTTCGTATGGAAAGAGTTAATGTGAACGTAACAGTGTCATGCAGCTCTTTGTTTGTTTCGTGTTTTCTGTGAAAAATGGTGACACTTTACTAGAACATGAAAGGTGATAGGCTTTCTTCTGACTTGTTTCACTGCTTGGTTACAACTAAAGGGATGTAATTTACTCCCACATTCCGTAGTTTACGGAAAAGCACTTAGAACCTTCAAGGCAAAGAAAACGTTCAATCAAAACATCGTAAACCAGAAATATATTCTTAGCCATCAATCTTTAAACACCCTTTAAAATCAAATGTATGTTTATTGATCTTAAATTCATTTAAAAAAAATTCTTTTTGACATGCTGCGCCACTGGAGTCTGAACGGTTTGAATGATTATGAACAGACACATATTGTGTGGATGACCGACTTTCTGGCGTTCGTCTTGATGTGATATGCGCTTTGAATGGCGGTGAACAGACACGTGTGTGAATGACTACTGACTCACTGTTGTTCAATTTTATTTTATTTTATTTTTAATTTTTTTTTTCTCAAGGCCTGACTAAGCGCGTTGGGTTACGCTGCTGGTCAGGCATCTGCTTGGCAGATGTGGTGTAGCGTATATGGATTTGACCGAACGCAGTGACGCCTCCTTGAGCTACTGATACTGATACTGATACTCACTGTTGTTCGCTCTGTTCCATGCGTTTTGAATGATGGTGAAATCTGACGAACAAGAAGACGACGACGACGACGAAGAAGAAGAAGAAGAAGATGAAGAAGAAGACGACGATGAAGAAGAAGAATGATGATGGTAGAACAGACAGTTACGTGTGTGGTTAACTGACTTTCTGCAGTTCGCTTCATCCCAAGCTCTTTGATTTATTGATCATGATCAGGTTCGCTACGTGAAGGCACACAACTATGGAGGAGTGATGGTGTGGGCGTTACCTCTGGACGATTTCTCGGGCAGTTTCTGTGGCCAGGGCCCCTTCCCTCTGATGCACGCCATCAATGACGAGTGTGGCAGAGACACAGGCGTTGTGTGAGTTGTGTTGTACAGCAGTAGATGTTCTGGATTTAGAGTCTGTTCAATTTCGTTCACTTGACACAGACACACACACACGCGCGCGCGCGCGTACACACACACACACACACACACACACACACACACACACGTATTTATTATGTATCATGAATGTTGTTTCACCTTAGGATAAAAATGATAATATGTAAGCTTATCTTCGCCCCCTTTGTTGTAGCCACCAGAAATTTCGGTAATTTTCAGTTGTGACTACTAATACAAGCACAGAAGATACTAATACAGCAGATTGCATGTCGGCTCTGCAACAGCTGATTTAGTACATTTTGGGGTTACAATTGTAAAGTAATGTAATGTGTCATGTTAATTAAATCCGTATGATGTATTGTGTATGGATGTGTGCATGTAGGCCTATGTGGATATGCAATTGAGGCGTATGGATTATATCAATTAATGGATGGATGCACGACCAGGTATATGGATATAAATATGTCGGAATTCATTTGTGTGTTATGCTCTATTGTACGGATTTCTTTTAAAAGGATATCTTAAAAAAAAAGAAGAAGAAGAAAAAAAGACACACATATAAAGACTAAGAGTTCCCTCTCTTTATGAAAACCAACTTATTAAAAGAAAAGATTCTATTCCACACACACCCACGTATGAAAATATTGTGTGGTAGGTTGATGTTTGTATCATTGTCAGATTGAGTCATGTTTCTTTCTCGCCCCTCTCTACTGCCCCTCTCTCTATCTTTCTCTTTCTCATCCTCTCTCCTGTATAGATTAGAAGTATTCTTATCAGTATTGTCTTGAAGTTGTTAGTGGTGGTAGTGGTGGTGGTTTTTGTTTGTTTGTTTGTTTTCAGTTTTTGTGTGGTTGCGAGATGATTTTATATACTGTCATCATGTGAAAACTAGTTTAATAAGGTCAGACATGGTAGCTATTTTTCTTAATTTTAAAAGAGTTTCATTCTAAATTCTGAATATTATTATAGGTGGATATTGTTAGGTATTACTCAGGATTCATAAAAATGTATAAAACAAAATACACTCTTCATGCATCGGTTGCCATGGAAACGATTCAAAATGGCCGACAAACAAAAACATTAAAGCTCTACAACTACAAAACTATTATAGGTACTTCAGTTTTTCTTTTCGTTTTTTGATTTATTATTACCTTAATTCGCTTTCTGCGTTGGGACAGCATTATATCTAAAATATCGAATTTTTCAACAACTTTATTTTCTAAATGACACTTTTTGTTCTTGAATCTTTTTAATAAACAGCCGTGACAAAAGAACTTTCACTTTGACTCTGTTGTCCCAACGAAAAGAAAAACTGAAGTACCTATAATAGTTTTGTAGTTATGGAGCTTTGGTGTTGTTGTTTTTTTGTTTTTGTTTTTTGTTCGTCGGCCATTTCGAATCGTTTCCTACCAATCTTTTTACCAACCTCCCTATTTATCATCCACCTGTTATCTATCTGTCTATCCGTTTATCTGTCTATCTATCTATCTATCTATCTATCTATTCATATCTATCTCTGCCATTGGTCCAGAAACCTGGTTTGGTCGTGGGGTCGCTGAACTGCTGAACTCTTCGTTGGATAGGGCCTGAGTTTCGGCAAAGCTCCTTTCATATTAACCAACTAGTTTATCTGTGGTCTTCCAGGCCTACTCCAGTGCCGACCAAACCTCCACCCAGAACCACCACCCGCACCCCGGGACACACCCCAGAAAACACCCCGAGGCCGACTGTTCCAAGTGAGTGGCCATCAAGTGTTCACTGTTCTTTGCAAAGTGCGCGGAGTGCTGTGAAGGGGGTGGGTGGCAACTGACCCACTCGCGCGCACACTTGAACCTCGTGTAAATTATGTCATACGGCACAGAGGCGCTCTCTCTCTCTCTCTCTCTCTCTCTCTCTCTCGTATAGGCTATACTTGCTTAACGGTTTGTCTTTCTCATGTATGCGGTCTGACTTTCTCATGCATACATGCACTAACATGTATACGTACACTAATCGAGCGATAATATATATATATATATATATATATATATATATATATATATATGTGTGTGTGTGTGTGTGTGTGTGTGTAGAGAGAGAGAGAGAGAGAGAGAGAGAGAGAGAGAGTTAAGTAAATTTGATCCTTTGTTGTATTGGTTTCGCAATTTATATCTTTTTTAAATTGATTCATTCATACATGGTTTGCCCTTCTGCTTTTGCACTTGTTTCCGGTGCATACTTAATCTTTTTACATTTACTTTTGAACCATGTGTTTCAGTTTTACTTACTCAAGGAGGCGTCACTGCGTTCGGACAAATCCATATGCGCTACACTACATTTATAAGGCAGATGCCAGACCGGCAGTATAACTTAACACGCTAGTCAGGCCAGGTGTGCATGTATACATATCACATGTGTACCCGTCAAAGTGCTTCTCCAGAATTTTGCCAAATTACAACTATGTTGTAACGGGTTCTGTTTTTTTTTCTCCTACGCTAAGTGCGTGCTGCACCCGAAAACCACGACTGATTATCTCACCCGAATGACTAGACGCCCAGTTCAATGTTCAAGCCTCTCCCAGTGGGAGAAAGGGCAAGACCGGGATTGGAACCCAGACACTGCAGGGGGAGAGGATTGGGCCTCGTCTTCCCATGTCCGGCCTCGCCCTTGACACTGTGGATATGAATGCACTGCCCCTCGATGGCCATGAATGGTTATGTGATATTTAACCTTAAAAAAAAGAAAAAAGAAAGAAAAAAAGAGAGTAAATAATGGACTAAAGCAAAGTTCATCGAGCTTTGAGGACGAATTGTGAGAGCACACACACACACACGCACACACACACACACACACACACACACACACACACACACACACACACACACACACACACACACACACACACACACTCACACACAGAGCTTATGCTTGTGCGCACCCGCGGGCACGATAATAATGCAGGTTTTCCAAAAGAAAAGGAGTAAAACCGTCGGAAAATCCGTCTTGGTACTCAAAAGGCAAATCACTTGGAAAAGGGACAGTGAATGTGAAGGTTTTCAACAGGCACTCTGTAAATGAAAGATTCTCCGGGGATGTGGTGGGGGGCCGATGGGGGGGGGGGGGGGATCAGCCTGTAGTGCACGGCTTCAGTAATCTGTTTCGCTTTGCGAAGAGGTCGTCAGGCTAGCCGATTGTTCCTGATTTCCCAGGGGCAGGCACGTCTTGTACGTCAGGGAAATCCCTCTCAGTCAAAAGACTCAAGATCACCAAGAAAATGGAGAGTAAGAGAATTTTGAATCAAACGAAGTGGGCTAAAATTTGTCTCGGGTAGAAACTAAGGGGACCAGCAACATAAGCTGTGGCTTGGTTGTACAGCGCCCTCATAGTTAAGAAACGTGTGTCCAGGAGTTCGATTCCTGCACCGACCAGGATTTTGGCTTCACCCCCTCCCCCCGCCTCCTATCCCCTTTTCCCTCACCTCCCCCCCCCCCCTACCACTACACCTTGAATGGTGATCCGGGCGCTAGTCTTTCGGATGATACAATAAACTGAGGTCCTGTGTGCAGCATGCACTACTGCACGAGAGGGTTGTCCCCGAGAGAATTCTGTCGAAAATTCTACATTGACAGAAAATGAAAAAGAAAAGAAAAGAAAAGAAAAAAATCGGTTGCGCTGTGACAAAAAGACACCATACGACATGAAGAGATAACTCAGACATGGACCACGCGACATTGCACCCGTTATGGTTTGATTAGTTTGATTTCTTCTGACTTGACACCAAACACAGTTAAGATCCACTGTGGTTTCACTTCGTCTTATTTGTCGTCACAGTGAAACCAGAACTGAATCCTTTGTGGGTGATTGTCCATTTTAGTATCTCACTTTCAGATATATTATTATTTAAGAAAAAGTTTGCAGTGTTTTGCAATGTAGGGATATGAGAAATAGCACACACACACACACACACACACACACATATATATATATATATATATATATGTATATATCGTGCCAGTATTCCACCGCTCTAAACCAGGAGTCAGAGGGTGATTTCCTTATTTTGGCATCCCACATCCAGGGCTTTATTCAAACGAGATTTTATTTATTTATCGTTATTATTTTTTAAATTCATTTATTTATTTATTTTTTTTTTTTTGTTCTTCTCATTTTGCAATGCAGGTATGTAAGAAATGCTTCGACTTTCGTTTTTCATGTGAAAACCAAATGTTTTATCCCTTTCTTGTTTGCTATGCCTGCAGCCACAACGGCCGGTTCCTCTGACGGCAACGGGGGTAACGAGGCGATTTTTGACTGTCATGGTCAGCAAAACGGCTACTACCCGAGCCAGGAGTCCTGCCAGTTGTTCTTCGTCTGTGTGGACGGGGAGTCCTTCTTCATGGAGTGCGACAAGGCCTTGGTCTTCAACCCAACCACATCGCAGTGCGACTGGCCCAGCAACTACCAGTGCCCTCTCAACGCCGGTACGCCATCGTGATTGGTCGTTTGGGGGTCGTTCCGATTCACCTATTTCCGATTGCGCCGTGTTCGCGTTTTTCGCCTATTGCCGATTCGCCTAGTGTTGTTATGTATTCACCTGTGTCACTAAATTGGTGATCCCGTTTCGCCTAATTTCGAATATGTACTCAGTTGCTCTCTCTCTCTCTCTCTCTCTCTCTCTCTCTCTCTCTCTCTCTCTCTGTGTGTGTGTGTGTGTGTGTGTGTGTGTGTGTGTGTGTGTGTGTGTGTGAACTTTTTGGTTGCTTGTTAAAACACGAATACACACGAACAATACACAAACTTTATTGTCTATACTTTGGTACAGATATTTTCCTTTTCGCAGTAACATAAAAAAAACGTGTCCAACATAAAAAACAAACAAATAAAATGAATGAATAAAAAATAAGAAGATGAATTGAATGCACCAAATAGAAATATCTATATACAAATATACAGATCATTGAAATTATCACGCACCTCCATTTCAGTCAACCAAGCCGCATTGTACATCTCCCCACGCCACTCTCTCTCTCTCTCTCTCTCTCTCTCTCACACACACACACACACACACACACACACACACACACACACACACACACACACACACAGAGTATGCAACTATAAAGATGCATAGTTCATTTAAAAATCAAATATCATCAAGCAAACAATGTTAAACCACAAAGCAGCACTTCCATAGATCACTAAATTAAGAGGCGACACAGTTAAACAACTTTAATTCATTCATACTAAATCAAAAGCCCCTAACACCACTTCTTACCTACCCCACCCCCATATCCTGCAACCCCCTCCTATAAAAACAACAACCATACCTACATACCTGAGTTTATTCGCCCCTCCCCTTCATTCCTTTCCTTTTATTCAGATACAGTTTGTATAGACAGAGTCCATACTTCCCATAATATTCATTATTAAAAAATTACCGTTTGAATATTCCAAACTTACAAAGCTCCACCTGAGTTCGCTAATAAAGTCACATCCAGTGACAAGAAACTCTAGGGAGAGCTGGACAGTACAAGGTCTTCAGAGAAGAAGCCCCCCTCAGTCAAGTGTTTCGGCCCTTAACTCCTTACACTCTAAGGGTGCCGGGCCGTACCTAGGTCATGACTCCTGGATGCCCTTGTATTGTCGCCTTTTTTCCCCAAACTGGTCCTCAGCAGGTTCGAACCCACGCCTCCTGGGTGGTGACCACTTCAGGACTGAGTCACCTTTCTGGCAGATGTTTTAACCACTGAGCCATCGTACGCCTAGTTTGAGTGGGGAAATTTACTTTCATTTCTCATCGACCAGATCCAGCTGGAACTCTATTCTGCTGCTTCTGCCATTGCCTTGAGAGCCCATATCCTCTCTCTGCCAGAAATAGACAGCTGTTTCATGAGGCTGTAGGCAGATGCGCTTACAAACCCTCTTGCACCAATCTCTATGGCGAGAACTTTGGTTTGGAAGCCAGATTCTCTCAGGCTGATGGCTAGACTAGCATACTTTTCGGTCTTGTAAATGTGGGCTTCCTCCATTCTGCATTGGTATGGCACAGTGAGCTCAGTTAGAATCGCTTGTTTCGTTGCCTTGGAGTGGAGTACTGTGTCAGGTCTCATGCTGCTCTTGCTGATGATTTCCGGGTGTTTCTTCACCTCTGGTAGGTCAACTGTGCGGTCCCAATCTTCGGCACCATCCAGCAGCCCATGTTTCCATGCTTTGGATGTTGCAGCTGTTTCTGGCTACCAGACTTTTTTGGTGGTGTGGGTGCTTCTAGGGCAGTGCTCACCACCATGTGCAAGTTCTTTTAGTACTTGGTTATGTCTCCATGTGTACCCTTCTTGGCTTAGCGCCGCTTTGCATGAGCTGAGGACATGCTCCATCGTTTGTTTGTCATGGCAAAGTGGGCACGCAGGGTCCTCTGCTTTACCCCATTTTACCAAGCTTGTATTCGAGGGAAGGAGGTCGTACACCAATCTTAGGATGAAGCTGATCCTCAGAGGGGCCATGTCCCACATGTCGCTCCAGCTGAGGCTCATTTGGAGTGCATGTTCCCATGTTGTCCACTGCCCGTGCTGGCCTTGCTGGACTGCCTTCTGGACTCTTTTTTTATCATCCTCTTCCTTCTTGATCTCCTGTATGATCATGTCTCTTTTTGCTTTCCCCCTTGCCTTGAACCACCATTCCATCTTTGTTGATCCCAGGTCCTGTCTGTTGGTTTGGGTGTGTCCTATTATGTCCCTCGTCTTGAGGCTTTCTTTCGCTGAACTGACTGCCTCCCTGACTTTCCATTTTCTGCCAGTCTTCAGCCTGGGTTGGTTGGATCTCACAATACTGTCTCCTGAGTCTTTGACAATGCTGAGAAGTCTTGCCTTCCCTACCTTGTATTCTTCGACAAGGGATTTCAGAGGTAGCCTTAGCTTTGCTTAGCAACAGTAGAGTGCACGTCAGTGAGACCAGGTGTGACACCAAGCCATTTGCGTGTGTACTTGTTGATCTTTGCCTCAATCGACTCGACTGTGCTACAGCTGATATATCAGGAGAGGCCACAGGAGCTTTGGTATCAGCACAGACTGTAGACACCACACTTTGTATTTACCAGGATGGACACACTGGTCTGTTATATGCAGGCCTTCTGCTGTCTGCTTGGTTACCTTTCCTCTTTTTGTATCTTTCAGGGACTCACCATACCATCTTCCAAGGCTCTTGACTAGTTCATCTGACACCGTTGGAATGGCTTGGTTGGCTACAGTGAATGTGACCGTTTCAGCTACCTTTCCTTTACGCAGTTAGAGGCTCCGTGATTTCTTTGGTTTGAAGTTCATCCTGGCTGAGATAACTAGCTCATATTTCACGCTTCGATATTTCACGGGTGTCATCCTCTTTTGTTGAAAGGACTGTTGTGTCATCCATGAAGGCTTTCAAAGGAGGCATCTGGTATCCGTTACCGATGTCGACTCGATCCGTTCCCTTCATTGAGGCCTTTGAGGCCTTCAAGATCACTTCCGTTGCCAGCACGAACAGGATTGGAGAAATTGCACGGCCCATGGATAATGCCAACTTCCATAACTGCGCCACAAATTTCAATGTGTAAAATATCATAAGTAAATAAATGAATGAATAAGTACGTTAAAGTAAATATATAAATAAAATAAAAAAGTAAACACACGCACGCACGCACGCACACGCACACACACACACACACACACACACACACACACACACACACACACACGTTCACACACCGCAGAGGGAGAGAGAGAGAGAGAGGGAGAGAGAAAGAATATGCAACTACTAAGATACATAGATTCACAGATCAATATCATACATACATAATCAAAAGACCCCTAACACTCCTTCTTCCCCCACTCCACCCCATGTCCTGCAACCCCTCCCCCTCCTATAGAAAAATACCTACAGGCCTGACCTTATTCAACAGCGAACCCTATCAGATAACCCTGCTTCAGACCTCTCGGGCAATCAAAGTGCTCTGACATGAACATAAATGTACCATCTGATTTACCCGTTCTGTTATTACTTAAGCTGTCTTGTATCATCTATGTCATGGCTGATCGACAGAGGAGTTGTGTATGTGGAATCCTGCTTGTCCTTCACGCCCCCCCTCCCTCTCCCCCCCACACATAGATATAAATAAATAAATAGATATATATATATATGTATATATATATATATATATAAATCTTTTTGGTTTTTTGTGTGTGTTATTTTCGGCCCAGTTATAGACGAACGTCTGCAGGTACTGCTCAAAAACGAAAAAGCTCGGTATTTATAACAAAAGCTACTTGGTCACCCATCCTAAAAGGGAGAATTACAACTGATTGAATCCAGTCCTCCGGCAAATAACCCACACCATACAATCTGTTAATCATTTTGTTAGAAACTGAGTAACCTTTTTTTGTTTTTTTTTTTTTGCTGCCCCATCATCTGCACCGTTTCAGTGGCATTACTCCCACGCCGCTCATTTGGATTCCCCCATACACAACCACACCTGGGTTCGTCCGTCACAGTTCCAGCGTGGGCAGACCGCAAACTCAGTAACAAAATGGTCTGCTACTTAAAAAGAACGGCTACTATGGTCTAAATAGTATGCTACTTTAAGAAAAAGAGAATCTGTTCAAATCTTGTGTACCACCGGAGCTTTTCTTGTTTCCGATTTTCTAATTACTCTTAGTACTTGATCTATCGTGAATTGTTCATCTAGACTGGAGACTAAGTTTTCTTCCTCATCCTCAGAAACACAGTTCAAGACTTTAGTTCCATGGTTGTCTGCTTGACTTCACACACGTTCAAACTGCACTTTCCATTTTCCTATTTCTATGGGTAGGGGTGGTGTGTGTGTTTGGGAGGGGGCGGGTGGTATTGACACCGTTATCTTTTAAAATTTTCCACATGAGACTAAAATCTTCTGCTATTGTACTTGTCTTTTACCAACATTTCCCCCATATTATCTCTTTGTCATTAAGAAATTTATTGAACTGAGTTCGCTTTTCTCTAAAACTATCATTCTTTTTTCGTGCGCCTTCTACACCCAACAACCTGATTTACCTCTACTTTATCTCATAAACAAACCAGTTACTTTTGCGCTTTTTGTTCTTCCTTCCCACCTTCACCGTACGCGGCATACCCTCGTCACCCTGATGACGAATGTGTGTCAGCCTTGTTACAGCTGACGATGTAACTGTCTCATAATGCAGATGCTTCTTCAAGAGTTTTCTGAGATTTTGCAGTCCTTAATTTAACACGGAAATCATGTCCCTTGTCTTGATCCCACTTCAGTTTTCTGCAAAACTCTTGATTGTATTAATCAATGATAAAAGACTTTTTTTCTTTTCTTTTCTTTTCTTTTTTTTTTTTTTTGGTTTATCTTCAATTCTATTTGTATTTCGATTACACAGGTGTGGGTATGATCAACTTATTTGCAGATGACAAAATAACAGGGGAACACAAAGAGTAGTCAATAATGCTCCAATCATAATTCTAAATAAAGGTGTAATGCTATTGTCACAATTTGAAATAAAGTTGTAAGAATAATCATGGCATTTCTGCTGTATATGAGGGGCCCTGGATGAGCGGCGTGGGGGTAATGCCTCTGAGACAGCGCAGATGACAGGTCTGACGAAAAAAGTAAAATGTTTGCCATTAAGAACCGTTGCAATTGCGAATTTAACATTGTGGTTTTGAGGGTAGACAATGACTATGGAAACTCTGCAGTGTTTATATTTCTTTTATCACTTATTAGAGGGAACAGCGACTACAGGGCCCAACCCAGTGTCAGGAACGGGTGCCCCAGTGTCTACCCCTGAGTCAATCACATCCAAACGAGTACCACCCACGACTTCACATTCAGTACAAGGTATGTCCGTCTTTTCTTTGTGTCCCAGTTTGTATTCATGATTGGCTTCAATTCGTGCGCACGTGTACACTTTTCTTTACGCCCAAGAAACCGCTTTGCCTCCCTTCTCTGTTCGTCCCACTCATGAACAAACCAGTTACTTTTGCGCTTTTTTTTCCTCCCTCCCACCTTCACCGGACGCGGCATACACTGGCCGTCCCGATAACAAATTTCCGTCAGCCTGTCGATGTAACTATCTAACATTGCAGTTGCTTCTTCGAGAATTCTCTGAGATTTTGCCGTCCTTAATTAAGCACGGAAAACATGTCCCATGTCTTGATCCTGCTTCAGTTTTCTTCAAAAATCTTGATTATATTCATCAATGAAAAACAAAACTGTTTATTTTTTGTTCTACTTGTACATGTTTCGATTAGACAGGTGTGGGTATGACTTATTTGCATATGAAAAAATATCAGGAGTACACGAATGGTAGTCAACAATCCTCCAATAACATTTCGAAATAAAGGTGTAATGTTATTGTCACAATTTGAAATAAAGTTGTAAGAAGAATCATAGCATTTCTGCTGTATATGAGGGACCCTGGATGAGCAGCGTGGGGGTAATGCCTCTGAGACAGCGCAGATGACAGGTCTGACCAAGAAAGTAAAAAGTTTGCCATTTCAAGAACTGTTGCAATTGCGAACTTAACGTTGCGTTCTTTAGGGTAGACAATAACTATGGAAACTCTGCAGTGTTTAAAATGTTTTATAATCTTTTAGAGGGAACAGCGACTACAGGCCCCAACCCAGTGCCAGAAACGGATGCCCCAGTGTCTACCCCTGAGCCAATCACATCCAAACCAGTATCACTCATGACTCCATCTACAGTACAAGGTATATCCGTCTTTTCTTTATGTCCCAATTTGTATTCATAAATGGTTTGTGCTCGTGCGCACGTGTATACATGTGTGTATTGTGTGTATTCTTTTCTGACACTTCATTAATGTGTTTGTCCAACTGGAGTCAGTCACGTTAAATAAACTTCTTGTCTTGCCTTGCCATGTCTTGCTTTTGTTGCTTTGGTGTTTCCTTTTTCCCAGTGGTAATGATGGTCTTCCATTTTGACAATTTCCTTGACTCGATCCGGTACGTTTTGCAGCTTCAGCGTAAGTTCAGTTTTGGGGCTGGATTCCAGATGTGTTTCTTTGGTGACCATAAAAAACATGTTTTTTTCGTTTATCGTTATATCATTTCGCTTTGAGTCTCCACAGTGTTTTTCCAAGGAAGAGATACAGTTGCAGAGAGCTGTTTGTGTTGCTACAGTCGCTCATAGGTCCCACAGTACACACACACACACACACACACACACACACACACACCCCTACCCATACAGACACAGAGAGAGAGAGAGAGTCTGTTAAATAACTTTGTTAGAAAATGAGTCACAAAATGGTCTGCTACTTTGAAGAATCGGCTCAAGTCTCGTCTACCCCCAGAGATGTTCCTTTTTCCAATTTTCTGATAACTATTAGTACTCGTAATTTGTTCATTCAGAGTGGAGACAAAAAAGTTTCCTCATCCTCAGAAAAACAATTCAAGATGTTAGTTCCATGGTTGTCTGCTTTACTTAACACACGTTCAAAATGCACTTTCCATTTTCATATTTCTATGGGGCTGCGGTGGGGTAGGGGGAGAGCTTGACACGTTTTTCCTTTAACATTTTTTTTCAATGGGACCACAATTTTTTTCTATTGTACTTGTCAATAACCAACATTCTTTTGGTCATTGAGCAATTTATTGAACTGTATATCGCTTTTCTTTAAAACTTTCATTCTTTTTTCGTGCGCCTTTTATGCCCAAGAACCCGCTTTACCTCCCTTTTTTGTTCGTCACATTCATGAACAAACCAGTTACTTTTGTGCTTTTCGATTTCTCCTTCCCACCTTCACCGTACGTGGCATACACTCGTCATCCCGATTACAAATATCCGTCAGCCTTTTTACAGCTGTCGATGTAACTATCTAACAATGCAGTTGCTTCTTCGAGAGTTCGATTACACAGGTGTGGGTATGATCAACTTATTTGCAGATAACAAAATAACATGGGAACACAAAGAGTAGATAATAATGCTCTAATCATAATTCTAAATAAAGGTGTAATGTTATTGTCACAATTTGAAATAAAGGTGTAAGAACAATCATGGCATTTCTGCTGTATATGGGGGGCCCTGGGTGAGCGGCGTGGGGGTAATGCCTCTGAGACAGCGCAGATGACAAGTCTCACGAAAAAAGTAAAATGTTTGCCATAACAACCGTTGCAAATGCGAACTTAACGTTGTGGTTTTGAGGGTAGACAATGACTATGGAAACACTGCAGTGTTTATATTTCTTTTATCATTTATTAGAGGGAACAGCGACTACAGGGCCCAACCCAGTGTCAGAAACGGGTGCCCCAGTGTCTACCCCTGAGGCAATCACATCCAAACCAGTATCACCCACGACTTCACATTCAGTACAAGGTATGTCCGTCTTTTGTTTGTGTCCCAATTTGTATTCATGATTGGCTTCAATTCGTGCGCACGTGTACACGTGTACACATGTGTGTGTTATGTATTTTTTATGACATTTGATTAAAGTGCTTGTCCAATTAAAATGAATCACGTTAAATAAATTTCTTGCCTTGTCTTGCCTTGCCATGCATAGCTTTTGTTGCTTTAATGTTTCCGTTTTCCCAGTGGTAATAACGGTCTTCCATTTCGACGTTTTTGTGGACTCGATCCGGTACGTTTTGCAGCTTCAGCGTGTACAAGTTCACTTTTGGGCTGGATTCAATTTGTGTTTCTTTGGTAACCATAGAAACAGGTGTTTTCGTTGATCGTTGTATCATTTTGTTTTGACTCTCCGCAGTGTTTTTCCAAGGAAGAGATACGGTTGCAGAGAGCTGTTTGTGTAGCTACAGTCACTCATAGGTCCCACAGTACACACACACACACACACACACACACACACACACACACACACACACACACACACACACACACCTACCCATACAGACAGAGAGAGAGAGAGAGAGAGAGAGAGAGAGAGAGAGAGAGAGAGAGAGAGAGAGTGTTAAATCACTTTGTTAGAAAATGAGTCACAAAATGGTCTGCTACTTTGAAGAGTCGGCTCAAGTCTCGTCTACCCCCAGAGATGTTCCCTTTTCCAATTTTCTGATAACTATTAGTACTCGTAATTTGTTCATTTAGAGTGGAGACAAAAAATTTTCCTCATCCTCAGAAAAACAATTCAAGATGTTAGTTCCATGTTGTCTGCTTTACTTAACACACGTTCAAAATGCACTTTCCATTTTCATATTTCTATAGGGCTGCGGTGGGGTGGGGGGAGAGCTTGACACGTTTTTCCTTTAACATTTTTTCCAATGGGACCAGAATTTTCTTCTATTGTACTTGTCAATAACCAGCATTCGTTTTGTCATTGAGCAATTTATTGAACTGTATATCGCTTTTCCTTAAAACTTTCATTCTTTTTCGTGCGCCTTTTATGCCCAAGAACCCGCTTTACCTCCCTTTTTTGTTCGTCACATTCATGAACAAACCAGTTACTTTTGTGCTTTTCGATTTCTCCTTCCCACCTGCACCGCATGTGGCATACACTCGCCGTCCCGATTACAAATATCCGTCAGCCTTTTTACAGCATTCGATGTAACTATCTAACAATGCAGTTGCTTCTTCGAGAGTTCGATTACACAGGTGTGGGTATGATCAACTTATTTGCAGATGACAAAATAACATGGGAACACAAAGAGTAGTCAATAATGCTCCAATCATAATTCTAAATAAAGGTGTAATGTTATTGTCACAATTTGAAATAAAGTTGTAAGAACAATCATGGCATTTCTGCTGTATATGAGGGACCCAGGATGAGCGGCGTGGGGGTAATGCCACTGAGACAGCGCAGATGACAACTCTCACGAAAAAAGTAAAACGTTTGCCATTAACAACCGTTCCAAATGCGAACTTAACGTTGTGGTTTTGAGGTAGACAATGACTATGGAAACTCTGCAGTGTTTATATTTCTTTTATCACTTATTAGAGGGAACAGCGACTACAGGGCCCAACCCAGTGTCAGAAACGGGTGCCCCAGTGTCTACCCCTGAGCCAATCACATCCAAACCAGTACCACCCACGACTTCACACTCAGTACAAGGTATGTCCGTCTTTTCTTTGTGTCCCAATTTGTATTCATGATTGGCTTCAATTCGTGCGCACGTGTACACGTGTACACATGTGTGTGTTATGTATTTTTTATGACATTTGATTAAAGTGCTTGTCCAATTAAAATGAATCACGTTAAATAAATTTCTTGCCTTGTCTTGCCTTGCCATGCATAGCTTTTGTTGCTTTAATGTTTCCTTTTTCCCAGTAGTAATAACGGTCTTCCATTTCGACGTTTTTGTGGACTCGATCCGGTACGTTTTGCAGCTTCAGCGTGTACAAGTTCACTTTTGGGCTGGATTCAATTTGTGTTTCTTTGGTAACCATAGAAACAGGTGTTTTCGTTGATCGTTGTATCATTTTGTTTTGACTCTCCGCAGTGTTTTTCCAAGGAAGAGATACGGTTGCAGAGAGCTGTTTGTGTTGCTACAGTCGCTCATAGGTCCCACATTACACACACACACACACACACACACACACACACACACACACACACACACACACACACACACACACCTACCCATACAGAGAGAGAGAGAGAGAGAGAGAGAGAGAGAGAGAGAGAGAGAGTCTGTTAAATCACTTTGTTAGAAAATGAGTCACAAAATGGTCTGCTACTTTGAAGAGTCGGCTCAAGTCTCGTCTACCCCCAGAGATGTTCCTTTTTCCAATTTTCTGATAACTACTTAGTACTCGTAATTTGTTCATTTAGAGTGGAGACAAAAATTTTCCCTCATCCTCAGAAAAACAATTCAAGATGTTAGTTCCATGGTTGTCTGCTTTACTTAACACACGTTCAAAATGCACTTTCCATTTTCATATTTCTATAGGGCTGCGGTGGGGTGGGGGGGAGAGCTTGACACGTTTTTCCTTTAACATTTTTTCAATGGGACCAAAATTTTCTTCTATTGTACTTGTCAATAACCAACATTCTTTTGGTCATTGAGCAATTTATTGAACTGTATATCGCTTTTTATTAAAACTTTCATTCTTTTTTCGTGTGCCTTTTATGCCCAAGAACCCGCTTTACCTCCCTTTTTTGTTCGTCACATTCATGAACAAACCAGTTACTTTTGTGCTTTTCGATTTCTCCTTCCCACCTTCACCGCACATTGGCATACACTCGCCGTCCCGATTACAAATATCCGTCAGCCTTTTTACAGCTGTCGATGTAACTATCTAACAATGCAGTTGCTTCTTCGAGAGTTCGATTACACAGGTGTGGGTATGATCAACTTATTTGCAGATAACAAAATAACATGGGAACACAAAGAGTAGTCAATAATGCTCCAATCATAATTCTAAATAAAGGCGTAATGTTATTGTCACAATTTGAAATAAAGTTGTAAGAACAATCATGGCATTTCTGCTGTATATGAGGGACCCTGGATGAGCGGCGTGGGGGTGATGCCTCTGAGACAGCGAAGATGACAGGTCTGACGAAAAAAGTAAAATGTTTGCCATTAAGAACCGTTGCAAATGCAAACTTAACGTTGTGGTTTTGAGGGTAGACAATGACTGTGGACACTCTGCAGTGTTTATATTTCTTTTATCACTTATTAGAGGGAACAGCGACTACAGGGCCCAACCCAGTGTCAGAAACGGGTGCCCCAGTGTCTACCCCTGAGCCAATCACATCCAAACCAGTACCACCCACGACTTCACATTCAGTACAAGGTATGTCCGTCTTTTCTTTGTGTCCCAATTTGTATTCATAATTGTTTGTGCTCGTGTGCACGTGTACATATGTGTGCATTGGTTGCATTTTTATGACACTTGATTAAAGTGTTTGTCCAATTGGGATGAATCACGTTAAATAAACTTTTTGCCTTGCCATGCCTTGCTTTTGTTGCTTTTGTGTTTCATTTTTTTGAGGACTCGATCTGGTAAGCATTCCTGCTTCCATATATGGCTGGATTTCGTATGTGTTTCTTTGGTAACCATAAAAACATGTGTTTTCGTTTATCATTATATCATTTCGCTTTGACTCTCCGCAGTGTTTTTCCAAGGAAGAGATGCGGTTGCAGAGAGTTGTTTCGTGCCTGCAGTCACTCATAGCTCCCACAGTCTACACACACACACACACACACACACACACACGCACGCACGCACGCACGCACACACATACACACACACACACTATGCAGTCTGTTAAATTATGTTAATATTTCTTTTATTATTTTTTAGAGGGAATAGTGACTACAGGCCCCAACCCAGTGTCAGAAACGGGTGCCCCAGTGTCTACCCCTGAGCCAATCACATCCAAACCAGTATCACCCACGACTTCATATTCAGTACAAGGTATGTCCGTCTTTTCTTTATGTCCCAATTTGTATTCATAATTGGTTTGTGCTCGTGTGCACGTGTACACGTGTACATATGTGTGCATTGGTTGCATTTTTATGACACTTGATTAAAGTGCTCGTCCAATTGGGATGAATCACGTTAAATAAACTTTTTGCCTTGCCATGCCTTGCTTTTGTTGCTTTTGTGTTTCATTTTTCCCAGTGGTTATAATGGGCTTCCATTTCGACGTTTTTGTGGACTCGATCTGGTAAGCATTGCTGCTTCCATATATGGCTGGATTTCGTATGTGTTTCTTTGGTAACCATAAAAACAGCTGTTTTCGTTTATCGTTATATCATTTTGTTTTGACTCTCCGCAGTGTTTTTCCAAGGAAGAGATACGGTTGCAGAGAGTTGTTTCGTGCCTGCAGTCACTCATAGCTCCCACAGTCTACACACACACACACACACACACACACACACACACACACACACACACACACACACACTATACAGTCTGTTAAATTATGTTTATATTTCTTTTATTATTTTTTAGAGGGAACAGCGACTACAGGCCCCAACCCAGTGTCAGAAACGGATGCCCCAGTGTCTACCCCTGAGCCAATCACATCCAAACCAGTATCACCCACCACACGACGTCCAGTGCAAAGTATATATGTCCGTTTTTTGTTTGTGTCACAGTTTGTGTTCATAAATTGTTTGTGCTCGTGCTTACGTGTACACGTGTGTTTATTCTCTGTAATTTTTATGACACTTAAACTGTTCGTCTAATTGGCTCACATACAAAGTTCACACTCACACACGCACGCACGCACGCGCACACACACACACGCCCGCGCGCGCACGCACGCACGCACACACACATGCACGCACACACACCCACATACACCACACACACACACACACACACACACACACACACACACACACACACACACACACACACACACATTTTTTAATCACGTATGGATAATCATGTCTTGTTGTTGACTGTTTGGTATGTTTCCACTTCCGTTTTTTTTTGTTTGTTTGTTGTTGTTGTTGTTTTTTTTTGGGGGGGGGGGGGGGGGGTGCGGAGAAAGAAGGGGAGGAGGGTTGGGGCAGTGTTGCGGAGAGGGGAAGCAGGCATGGGCATAGATATAATGTTTCTATAGATTCGTGGGAAGCGGGTGTGTACGCAGGCAAAGAAGTATACTGGGATGAGTGCAGACATGTGAGAGAGACTGAGGTTGGACGGCGAGGGGACTGACGTGCTAGGAAGTGAGCAGTGTTGCTTATCAACTGGTTTCATTGAAGCCAGTGTCTGCTGGTACCTGTGCGCAGTCTATGCTGACGTGGTGTGGATGAGGGTATCGTGCACTTTAATGACCATTCATAACACATAAAATAAAATAAAATAAAATAAAATAAAATGTGTGTAAATGTGTTCCTCAAAGCAAACGAAACTTCACCAGTGCAGTTGAACACATGTCAGGACCTCTTCTCCAGGTTTCTGCCTTCAGAGGGGTAACGGCCTCTACGTGGATCTCACCAACTGCGTCCGTTTCATCATGTGTTCCAATCAGATCACCAGTCGCTTCGTCTGCCCTTCCGGAACCGTGTTCAATCCCGAAACCTTGGGCTGCGATTATGATCATGTGCATTCCTGCAATCCTAGCGAGGGCTCTGACACCACGCCTGCCGATGACACCTCGAGGGAATCATCAACAGCCGTACATCCGGCTTCAGTTGGTAAATAGTCTGTGTCGATTCATTTATGGAACTGTGAACGTGTTTGTGCTTTTATATCTGTGAGACTGCATATTTTGTTGCATACCTGTCGTGCATTTGTGTGTGTGTGTGTGTGTGTGTGTGTGTGTGTTCGGGGGAGTGGGGGGGTATTTACACTTATTTTTTGTATTTATTTGTTTTATCTAGTAATTTTATAATTGTTATTCATAATACTTGTGTTTTTTTTTCTATTTTGAAAATGTTTATTTTGTCATTTATTTATTTATGTCATTTTGATTACTTATCTATTTATTTGCTTTTTATCTTGTTCCATCTGTTTATTTTTATTTACTACTTTAGTTTACCATTTCATTAATTTAATCACTTATCTGTTTACTTACTTTTGTATCTTATTTCACATCATTTCTTTTTATTTTCCCTCGAGGCCTAAGCGCATTGGGTTATGCTGCTTGTCAGGCCTCTGCTTAACACATGTGATATAGCGTATATGGACTTATCCGAACCCAGAACTGAAGTGATTCGTTTATGTCACCTATTTTTATCACTGCACTGACATGCGGAAACAAACTGATCCAACCTCCTCTCGTTAGATGCGTGTGCTCATGCTGTTTATGAGTGGCGCTTTATAGGTTGCAAGCCACTGTGGTACACGTCTTCTTCGAAGCTGAAAGATTACGATGTCCTTCAAGCTTTAGTGACTGTGACTTTATTATTCAACGCTCTTGCTCAGGGAATCTGCCAACACATGAACCAATGGAGCATGATTTTTTTTTCCACCTGCAGATATGCATGTACTTAAACGCACATGCATGAATTAAGGTATAAGTGCGTGCGTGCGTGCGCGCGCGCGTGCATGTGTTTGTATAACTGTTTTAAAAAAACGTGTACAGAAAGACTGCACCGTGTCTTTTTTTGTTATTGTTGATTTTTGTCAAAGAGGCGTCACTGCATTCACACAAATTCATATACGCTATAACACATCTGCATAGCAGATGCTTGACCAGCAGCATAACCCAATTCGCTTAGTCAGACCTTGACGAAAAAGGTGATTTAAAAAATAAAAAAAAAGATAACGATAATGACAAATGGTAAGTACAACTACATTTGAATATTGCACAAGAAAAGATAAAACAATTCGAAGGTAAATGGACCAGATATTTCAGGAAGATGACATCGTTTCATTTAACTAGAAACGGACTTGGATTTCTCTGATAGATGATTGTTTGTTTGTTTTCACCAGATCTGAAGTCATTTTGCACGAAACGAGAGGACGGCATGTACGCTGTGCCCCAAGACTGTGGCTCGTTCATTCAGTGTGCCAGAAGCATTGCACACTATCTGCCTTGTGCTCCTGGAACAGCCTTCAGTGCCGACAGACGCATCTGTGACCACATTTTTAATGTGGCCAGAAAGGATTGCTGAGGCCAGACATGTCACCAGATAAGGGGAATAATGTCTGAGGTTTTGACTTATCTTTACGGTCCAATTGTGATGGACGTTTCTGCTTGATACACATATACTGTACCCTTTATTGTTCATATAACTTTGCAGTCCAATTTTTGACGACTTGTTTTCTTCCCAACAACTTTTGTTGTTATCTTTGATTGGTTGACATGATCGGAGCCAATTATGACGATTGGTTGACATGATCGGAGCCAATTATGACGTATGTTTCTTCATGACCACCTTTAAGTTTAACCCTTTCACTTCCGGAACTATTTTGTGATTTTTGCAAAATAAACACCAACCTCGAAAAAAAATCACAAGAATTAAAATCATGCTAGAAAGTATTAAAAGCATATGTTTTCTTGAAGGAAAATGAATGGAGAATATAATTATCATAACTTAATGTTGGAAGGATGAGATAACTCCCAATCAGAGGAAGATAACTGATTTTTTTGTTTTTTTTGTTTTGTTTTTTTAATACAGAGAATATTTTGAGGGGAAAAAAAGATGAAAATTCAAGTTTGTTTATTTTGCAGGTGGAAATAGTGCTAAAATACTAGCAAAATAACTGACACAACAGCCAAGTGCAATTATGTTATTTCCTGCATTATCATGTGGTTTTAAACATAATCACTACACATAACCACACGCACACATACACATACCCTCCCACACAAACACTATCACACAATATTACAACACAAAAACTAACTGTAAACAATATTTCAGCTTGTATCTTTCATACAGAGGGTTTCATAGTAGATGAAAACCCCAAAATGAAGGTTTCTACCTAAAATATTGGGTTTTTTCTATATCCACTTCTGACATGATCCTGCCCCTTCCTGTTGATTTACCTTGTAGCATTTAATCATCATTAAGATAACCAGAATCACTTCAGCTGATCATCAACAACATTACTTTCGTTTTCTATCACGTGTTCGTAATTGCTATTGTCAAAATTGTGCGGAAAATCAAACAAAATTCTAGCCACCTCCTCTGTATTGTCGACACTCTCAACAGCTTTTTGCTTTATAAAACGCAAAAAAACTGCGTCAAAATCGAGCCAAAACTTACTGGCCATTTGCAAGAGAGGTAAGCGATGTAAATGATTGGCTGGACACCGCATTTTGCCGTTACCCCTAAACTGAGGCTATATCCGCGGTCGTTAGTGAAAGGAGAAGCGTGAGCGAAGGAAGCAGGGCTTACTTCTGGAGACGTTTTCCCTTGCAACACCTGTGGGAAGCGCTGTGCATCCAGAATCGGCCTCTTCTCCCACATGAGGACACACACCGACAGATAAGCCTGCCTGCATACTCATCCGTCGAACCGACGGGAGACTCCATCATCAAGTGAAAGGCTTAAATAAAAATTTTAAAGGTTTATTCGGTTGTTTACATAATCTTCAGCCGATTGTACTTATCAGTAGAAATTTTCTTTCTGACACTTTTATGCTGTGATGTTTATTTGGTTGGCATGATCTTGAGCCAGTTGTTCAATTTTGCTCAACATTTTTATGATGTGATCTGTATTTTGTGGGGTTTTTTTTTTAAAGATCAGATTTGGTAAAACACCTTTAAAATCCAGTTCTGATTTGTGTTTCTGCTCAACACCTGTTTGCAGTTGTGACAGATCTTTGATTTTTTTTTTTTTTTTTTTGTCCAGTTGATGAAATTTTGATTATTTTTTTTTTTTCACAGTCTTTAAGACACATTACAAAAATCATAAAAAAACATCCAACTGCTGAACTGGATGATTGGATTAAATACCAACTTTTCTATTTGTCTTTATCTTTAAGAAATTCAGTTAATTTTGGAAAGCAGCTCATATCTAGTTTCCATACTGCATGTATCAAGGAATGTAGATAAAAAAAATAAAAATAAAACAAACTTGCATGCGAAGTATGGGCAACCTGGGAGACTGTGTGTATTCTTGAAGAGAAATGAATGGAGCAGGTCCAATTTTCCAATTCCCGTTTCAACTACTCTTTGATCGAGCTGCCACCATCAATGGCCTCTTAAGAACTGTATTTGTCCCTTTTCACCCACTTGCCATTCTCATTTCATCTATACAGCCTCTCTCTCAAACACACACACATGCACTCACAATCCATACACGGATGAGTACTGTAATATGTTTGTATACAGATTCCACAATCAGCCTCATTGTAATTCTCAACCAGGTCTGAGATGATGAAATATTGTGATATTTTGTTTTTTAAAGCGCGCGCGCACACACAATCAACTGAGTACAAAGGCAAACATGGAACGGGCGAATCGTGATCACCAATTTAGTGACTGGCGAACAGGAATCTACAAATTGGGAATGACACCAAATGAACAGCTGGCTCCAGTCTTCACTGTATACTCATACACACCAAAGCTGACAGTAACTCTGACATGGATGGCAACACAATACTAGATCACTAAGGTGCACCTCTCAATATCTTTAATGCAACAAAACAGTTTCACATGGCAACACCAGTTTAAACAAACTGGTTTCAGTTTCACATACCAACACAAGTTTCACAAACGGGTTCCAGTTTCACATTTTGCCACTAGTTTCACAAACGGGTTTCAGTTTCACATACTGCCACACTCCCAAGACCTTGCACATTTTCACTCATTTTCGCCTTGCACTGTTGTCAAACACATATGTATCAATTTCAACATAAACAACTGTTGTCAGTTTCAATACAGACAATAGGTTCTTGGCCTAAAAACCCATCAAATTCATAAGCATTTCTTTTTGTGTGAAACCATACAGGCACTTTGTGCATTTCAACTTAACGGTCCTTGCAATTTTCTTGTAACTTTGTAATTGTGGTTCTCTTGTGGTTTAACCTATTCTGTTTTTCTGTTGTTTGTTTTTATGTTGTTGTTTTTTGTGGGTGTGCATTTTGTGTGTGTGTGTGTGTGTTTTGTTGTTGTTGTTTTTTTCTTTTCTTTTTTTTTTTTTTGAGGGGGGGGGGGGGAGGTAAGGTGGGGGAGGGGGGCGGGGTTGATGGAGGGTTGTTGACTGTTTCCCACTGAAGGCAAAATATTGCTATTTAAGGGCTACATTTGTTGTTGTTTTATCACCTTTGACCTTTCAAATGGTCAAGTGTTTATATTGTTTCCACATTTACCACTGGAAAAACAAAAACAGTTTGGATTTTAGGCCAGACTTTAGTGACAATACTCCAGACTCTCTTCCAATACTTACAAAAACTTAAAAAAGACTAACTGCATGCTTGTAAAATGACATTTCACACCTTTTTTTCAACAACAACAACAAAAATCAGCTGTTAAAATTCTGATCCCAACATAAAAAAAAACTCACAAAAAAGCTTTCCACAAAAGCAAATTCAGTTCATTAACAAAAATGTATCTGCCTTTTCAACCCTCTGCTCCTTCTTCTATGGGTTATGCATGCTACTGACAAAAGACTGAACTGTCGTCATTCTGGCTCATTTGAAGATCCATGCATCAGACATTTCAATCCAACAATTAATCATCCTTAAGACCAGAGGACTTTCAAGGGGTTATGCAAATGATAGTGTATGAATTCCAAACAAATGTGTACAGCAAAGTCCATTTCAAACAATGAAATAGTTTTTAAAATGTATTTGAAAATGACCTTACCAACTGCTTGATGGTCAACATTATAATCAAAATTTGTCTGAACAATAGCTTAATGGAACAGATTTTTTTTTTAATCAGAGATTCACCAACTCAATCTCCTAATGACTGTACTTGATACATATTTAAAATCTTCCTAAGCTTTGTACTCAACTGCATCATTCATGACATAATTATATACTTCTCTCAAAATAGCCTGTAAGTGTCATTCACATCAATTTCTTGCGGTCTCATACATTCACATTTATGCATTTAGCACATGCCCAAACAGTAAAGCAAACAAGTCATATCCAATACTGTGAATACAATCTCCCAATCCTGTTCACCAGTAAAAATTACTCAACATCTGAACACTTTCTAAAAACTTTCCCAAGCTGCATTACCTTGTCCATGTTTATAATGTTTTCACATTATTGAATGCCATTATATAAAAGTTATTACATAAGGCAGGAACTCGGGAAGTCCTCAAAAGCACACACTGCTATGCAATACAATTATCAACAGACTTACATAAAGTTATTTTCATCAACTCTATCACACCCGTTCTTCCATGCTATTTAAAACATATATTTTCATAAAGATTCTATCCAAGACTCAAACTAAAATGTAATTCTTCAAGTCCCCACAACCCCTTTCAAAACAAAGGAGCTAATTCCCCATGCATTCTGCTGAATCATGACACATTTCAGAGTCCGAAAGAGCTTATCTGTGATTTTTCAGTCTATCAATGGACACCATCTTAGCTGACCACTATGCACAATTATACATGAAGACTGATGTGGCTGACATAAAACTGCACTTTAGCTGACACTAGCATCACCTAACCCTTCAGAACAGAGCAAATCAACAACATAAAGCCCAGAAAAAAAATATTCCACCCTTCATGTACCAGTTTGCTGAGGATTGTCTTGCCACTGATTTATTCCCAACATAAAATCATACTTATCATTACACTCAGAATACCCTTATAACTACTGTGTCATATCAATCTTTCAAAAAGGAAGTCATTTAATGTTTTTCAGGGGCTGTTAGTTCTTATATAATACTGCAACTAAGAGGGAAACGTTCATATTAACACAGGCACTTAAAATAACAATGTCTTCCTCTGTTTCGGTATTCTCATTTGCGTAGACTAACAGGGTTAATCCTTTTCTTTTTCTGTTTTTTTCAAAATATGAAGTCCTACTTTGTCCTGGTCATTTTCAAACTGACATTTTCAGCTGAAAGCAAAACCATAAGTCAAGGACTGACGGACGATACATAATTGAGTGCAACGGGTAGTAAGTGAAGGGAGTGTCCAAGCACCAAGATCTGTCCATAAAAATCACAGGTTTAATCACGTTTCCTGCTTGTTCATTTGTGGTTCTGTTCGCTTCATATGGCAACACGGACAAACAATGCTCCTTTCAGCATGGTTTTTCATACCTGGTCGGTGACAGTCATCGCATTCAATGTGCACACGCCTATGTCTTTCACAGCCACTGACGGGTACTGCATGTAGACATCACCGTCCTTTTAACCCAGCCCAAGCCTTGTCAGCTGCCCTCTACACCAGCTGTCTCAGAAGAGGCAGGTTTTTCCACCATTGTGGCAAACCCACAGTATACCGGAGCAATACTGAAGTATTCCAAGTATGCTTGCATTTGATTAGAAATGGTCACTGTCATGAAGATGTTGCTGGATGGACAGATATCAAAATGTGACCGATCCAGCTGGTAAGCTGCTGTTTATCTGACGGTAGTAGCGAATGTCATTCGTGAAGCGATGCACACTCTGCGTGAAAGAAGGGAGATCCTGAAAAAATAAAATCATGACTGTTATCACTTGTTTATCATCACATCATCTGATGTTTTTCATGCTAACTTTCAGAAGTTTTCTCTCAAAATACAACTACGGTTTCATATTTTTTTCAAAAACCAGATTTAAAAAAACAACATAGCTGACATTGTGAACTATAAATATAAAATGTGATTTTTAAAAATGTCTGACCTTTGACTATCTGACTTTGACAAGAAAGACTGCTCCTAACAGCAGAGAAACCATTGCCAAGATCAGTTCCTAAAAATGATCCTTGCAGAAATATTCTAGACTGATTTCATGCCACTGCACTAAACAAAGAATATGTGACTGACTTTGAGAGCTGAGACTGACTTTGATTTGCCAGGCAACCTTGATCACAAATGCAGTGCTAAATCTGACATTGTTCGGACCATCACACAAACTGGCAAAGTATTACTATCCTGTTGGTGTTTTGTTCAGTCCGACTAAAGAAAGAACTGAGGCAAAAGGAAATTTTCTTCCTAAAATTACGTTTAAGTAACACACTTAACGTGACACACTAGTGCAGCCTCTGCAAAATTGATTTTCTCAATCTTAATTATTTGTGCTGAGGAATATATATAAGCAAGTCAAATCTTTTTGGTTCTGTGTTGTGAAATTCCTCCTTTGTGTATCCAGAATGAGAGGACCCAATTTGTGCTGAGGAATAAACAAATCAGTTAAATCTTTCTGGTTCAGAGTCGTGAAATTTCTCCTACATGAATCCAGAATGAGAGGACCCGTACCAACCCATGTCCCTGTCATCATCCTCACCTTGTCCATCTTGAAGTTTTGAGCGAGGACAGACCTCTGGCTGTGGTCGAGGCCCTCCATGGTGTGGAGGAAGTGGGGGAGGAATGTGGAGTAGAAGCGCTCAAAGTCAACCTGGGCCATGTTGTAGACGGTGACCACCACCTCCTCCTGCAGCAGGTCGTGGGACCGGTGCACCAGCACCTGCATCAGCACCGTCAGGAAGTCCCACAGCATCTTGTCCCGGAACACCGACTGTCCATACACACATACACACGATTCAAGATTTAATTAATCTTTTGGGGAATGGAGGATTTCAGGATTCTCCATGGGGTATGGAGGATTTTGGGGTATGGACAATCCAGAACACATTGGGAAGTCCCACAACATCTTGTAATGGAACATCAGCTGCACACATATACACATACATACATGCACACACGCATGCATGCACACACACACGTACACACACACAAACACACACAAACAGCAAGACTGCTAACAGGTGGTATCTAAATATGCTGCCATGGTTGTTATCTCAAAAAAGACATTCACACACACACACACACACACACACACATATAACAGCAGAACTATCAACTTATTTTCCCAAACATTTTTATTCAAACTTTTGTATTCTGACAGACATATATTAATGATGATAAGTAGAATAAATGAATAGCAACAAGAGAATGCAGAGTAAAATCTTTTCTTTTTATTTATTAAGGAAATGATGTTAAGTGTACATTGGATATTTTTCTAATCTTGCCAACACTGCCTGCTGTCTTGTGACAGACTGGGTAAAAAAAAAGTTGTGTCAATCATATTATTGCATCATATAGCATGGCATTAAGATACATAATCATAAGATAACATTAAATATCATCTATCACATTATATCATTGATTATAAAAAGAAGGGTGACAAAATCCTGCCCTGCCTTTGTGTGCACCCCCCTCCACACACACACAAACATAACCATATGCACACACACACACACACACAACACACACACACATACTCTCACTCACACACACACGTGCACACTCACACACACACGTGCACACGCACACACACACACACAGAAGACAACAAAATGAAAGAGAGAAATGAAACAAAAACCTGAAAACATAAATAAAAGAATGGTTAGTTAGCTGGCTGCATTCTCAAACAATGAAGCACTCGTGTGTTCAAAATGTATCTGACCTTGCTATACAACTTCCACTTGTAGTGCAGTGCCTCCAGAGATTCCAGATTCTGTTTGAAGACGGTTATGTCTGGCTGCAAGAAGGACTGCCCGTATGCCTGAAACACCAGCAGAATAACTGAACTGATCGTGAGATACAAAGGAAAGATGGGGAGAAACAAGCACAGGAGCAAGGTGGCAGAATGGTTAAGACAAATGAGGGTCTGGGTTTCAATTCCAAACTCAGCCTTCTCCAAAGTTTGACAGTAAAATCAAACTGAGTGTCTTGTTATTTGGATGAGACTTTCTAGAAAGCCAGGTCCTGCACCCACTTGGCACACTGAAAAAGAGCCCTTGGCAATATTAGTGCTGTTCTCTGGCAAAATGATTTAGAAGAAATCCACTCTGATAGGCACACAAATATTTTTGCATGCACTCAAGGCCTGACTAGTGGGTTGGATTATGCTTATGGTCAGGTATCTGCCAAGCAGATGAGGTGTGCCAAATATGGGTTTGTCCGAATACAGTGACACCATCTTGATAAAACTGAAAATGGAGCAGAATAACTGAATTGATCAAGACACGAAGACTGTGAAAGACAAGCAGAGTAACGGAATTGATCATGAGACACAAAGAGAAGATAGGGAAAGACCAGCAGAATAACTGAACTGATAAAGACACAGACCAGCAGAATAACCATATGTAAAAACCTGGTAGACGGCAGACAGGTCAGTGTGGTGCTCCACAATGTCTCCTTCTGTGTGCGAGCGAGCATGCGTACATGCATGCGTGTGAGTGACAGACAGCATGGGTGCGTTTAGTGAACCATGAGTGCATCGTCTAACGACAATGACAGAGAGAAATTGGTAGCCCCAAACAAAGACTGAGCAAAATGACAAAAAGCACAACCTGGAAGTTTTAGTTTGTTTCAAGGTGTGGGCAAGGTCCATATAGGCTAGACCACATCTGGCGTAAAAAAAATAAAATAATAATAATCAATTTTTTTTAACCTGGAAGATGGCGGAGAGGTTGTCAAAGTGCTCCACAGTGTCCTCCTGTTTCTGCATGGTGGCCAGCACGTTGTTGCGGAAGAAGTAGCGCCAGTTGTTCACCAACAGTGTGTGCAGCAATTCATACAGTGAGCTCTTGATGTCCGGCGATGGGCGCTGTGTGTGAAAGCAGTTTTTGGGTTTTTTTTAGTTTTCACTTTTTGGTGTGTTTTTGGTTTTTGGTTTTCCCCCCAGTTTTTAAGTGTGGTTGTTTTTTGGGGGGGTTGTTTTTGTTGTTTTTTTGTTTCTCTTAGGTTGGGTTTTTATTGCTGCTGTTGTTCTTGTGGTTGTTGTTCTGGTTGAGAGTTTTCAGTGTTTTCTCTGTTTTGGTTTTGCATATGTTTTAGTTTTTAGAGTGCGTGTGTGCGTCCGTGCGTGCGTGCGCGTGTGTGTTAAAAGGGTTTTCGGTGTTTTTTATGTGTTTTTGGTTGTTGCAAATGTCCACAGTTTTGGGGTGTTTTGTTATTTGTTGCATTTTATTTTCTAAAGTTTTCAGCAAAAAAAAGGGAAAAAAGCAACCATGTGTTCATATAATAAGAATATGCAGGTACAGAGAATACAAATACATTTGTATAAAGACATCCAACACTGAACATATGCTTGTCTGCACAAACCAAAATCCTGGTTAACTTCTTTTTGATGTATAAAAGCAAATGACGATTACGCCAATTAATTAAGACTGCATCACATTTTTGTCATGTACTTTGGAATATGTACATCTTACTGATTTTCAAAAAGAAGTTATGACACTGGTGTGTTTAATAGGCTGATTTTCCCCCCACACTACATGTCCCAAGAGCAAACTCAAACAAGTGCATGTCAGTCTGAAGATCATAATGTCAAACACATGCATACTCCAAATGCATCAATTTTCCTGGTACCCAGGCAGTCTACCCTTCTCCCTTAGCCCATGCACAGAACATGAGACAAAGTCTCACCGGTGAAATGATGGGGTAGATCTGCTCCATACAAATGCTGATGATGCGGGGCAGGAATGCTTTGAAGGCTGACCCTGGCTCCACCACAATCAACTCCAGTAACTTCAGGAACCTGCAGACATTTCTCTCTACTGTCACTGCCACAAAGGTGATACATGTTTGAAGTCTACGAGGGAATGGGGCTCAATCCTAAAGTGATGCAGCACACAACATGCACTAACAGAAACTTGAGCAATGAATACTCGGGTATCTATTCAATTCAGGTATCTCTATTCAATTTTATATGGGCTTTTTATAATATTTTTTTTTAGGGGATTTCCCTTCAGCAACCAACTTTAACAAATAAGACTGAAAAACTGGAGTCATATACACGCACACTTTCTCTCACTTCTCCTTCTTTCCTCTTCCTCTCTTTCTTTCGTTTGCTACTTCCACTTCATTCCAGTTTTCCCAAAGCATCAGTGACTCTACGCTTGTCCTGCTGCAATTGTCTCTCCTGCTCATCTGCCCTAATCCTTGAATCAAAACTAAAGGTTTGCTCAATGAGTCACTGTGTACAGCTAAATAACCATAGCAACATATGTGTTGTCCTCTGGCAAAATTCTGCAGAAAAAAATCCACTCTGATAGGTACAAAAATATATATGCATGCACTCAAGGTCTGACTAGCACGTTGGGTAATGCTTCTGGTCACGCATCCACCTAGCAGATGTGTAGCATATATATATGGGTTTGTCTGAACATGATGCCTCCTTGAGAAAATGAAACTGAAACTTAGCGAGGCTAAATCCATATGGCTGTTATTTGTGAGCAATGATACAGAGATAAAAATAATCAAGTTGAATGCCATGATACACAGGAACATTAGAGATACAAAAGACATAATTGTGTGCATATATATGTGAGTGTGTGCGCATGCATGTGTGCAAGTGTGCATGGGTGGGTGGGTGGGTGGGTGCGTGCGTGTGCATAAGTAAATGTGTGTGCCACACTTTTTTTTTTTGATAATTTTTATTCCAATTTTTGAAAGAAAACCCAAAAAGCAGACAAAATATAACAAGAACACTTAAACATAAGCTGACACAAAGGTACATGAAACAGCCACATGTATAATGTAATACACACACGTCCATCAACTATCGGTACCAAGAAAGTCATACCCACTTTTCAATCACTCTGAATGCCACTCCAGTCTCCTGCTGTATTGTTTCTGTTAACTGTTCCCTGAAGCAAACACAAAGGAAAATTACAGTGCTTAGCTTTTAATGGCAAAAACATTTCACACTCTTAACTTTCCCAATGGAATTTTCCCAATTTTCACATTCTGGATAAATGGAACACAAAAATATTAATAATAGTTATAAAGAAAAATCAAAAACATTCTGCTGGTGTCAAACTAACAATGACTGGATAAAAACCCACCAATATAAAGTAGGGAAATATGTTATCATTACAAATTCACATTCAATGATCTCATTCATAATCACCTTTGACAGAAAGAGAGCACTTAACAGCATACTCAAGAGATCGCATGCAAAGGCATACTCATACAGAAAACTGAATGAAATATGCAACTGATGGACATCATTCACCAACTCATAAAACTAGCAAACCACTCAGGACTCATACAGGCATAGCCAATCAACTACAGAATATCAGAAACACACACACAGGAACACATATGGTAAATATACTGGCACAGCGTTATCTGAATGTTTTAAATTTGTAAATAACTTATGGCAGACAATGATTCACAATGGTTTGCATCCAGCATCTTATTCTTATACTGAACAGATCCATTCAAGCTCATCTGGGGCCTTTTAAGATTTTGCAGCAAGTAATGTGAAACCCCCCAAAAAAATTCAACTGGAAATTTGGCTCTCATACAATAGTCTGATCTGGTCACTTATGTTCATGTGATTTAATTATTCTCCCTTATACTGTATTTTATCCAATTGTCAATAATCACTGTTGTTGCTGTTATTTTCTGTTTTTGTCAGTATCACTGTCACCATACAACTCAGTTCTTTACTGTCTGTGGATTTTTCTTGTTATTGCTATTGCAGTTGAACTGACCTTCATTTTTTTCCTGAAGTTATGCTCACAAGGATCTGTTTGTCACAACTTTTAATACTTTATTCTGCTTACTTGTCACAACTTTTTATACTTTTTCTGCTGTACTGTATTGCATTACATTTTTTAACCCAGTGAATCATCAAAATATCCCAGAATGGACTGGCCTGAAGACTGGGTGAGAGAGACAAGGAAGAGGAAGAAATGGAGAGAACTGGTTGTCAGGTCATCAGTAGTGCCCCCAGGGTCTCCAGACAACATGACAGAAAAAGAAAAAGAAAACGAAGGAGAAGAATCAGAAGAAGAATCTTGAAACAATGTTTATTACAACATGAGATCAATCATTAATTTCATGACTGAGCTCTCACTATGATCAGCACCCCATGCTGTCTAAGTACCAGCATGCCTACAAGTCCAACACAAGTTCCTACCTGGTGAAGAGATTCATGAAGGTGTGGATGGTCTGCTCTGTGAAAGGGACTCCCATCTGGACCCGCAGTCCCTGAAAGATGGCCAGGAAAAAGCCCATCATGTCGTCCACAATATCTGCAACAAGATCAGGCAGCCACAGTGTGTTTGTATCAAACAGTTCCATCTATTTTTTAAAATATGTTTTTTTTATACAGATAATGAAAAACATAAACTGTCAGTCAAAAAGCACAAGTTACACTTACTTAGACCTTACACCCCTCCTGAGGTATTGGCCATCAACAAGAGACCTCCATTGTTCCCTGTACTGTGCCTTGCCTGTATCTGGATTCAGGTAAGGCCAAACAAAGCGTAAGGAATGGGAAGAATTTCAAAATACTTTAAAGCTCTAAATGCCACAGTACTCGAAATACTACAGCTGGCAAACCTCATGAAATTATTATCTGAAAAGAAAAGACATTTCTGAAAAAAAACCCAACAAATCCTGTGTGTCAAAAATACATGGCAAAATCTAAAATACATTAGTCTGTACCTGTCTCAAACCATATGCCTGTCTGTGTAACAAAACATGACGCCTCAGGACAGAACAGAAAGCAGGTCCCAAGGGAAGTAAACCCACATGCTGCTGACAGTCAAAAGGGAAATCTGAGCATGGAAGACAGGATGGCAACATCTGCATACTTTCCATTTCAGATAGCTAAAACCATCATTGGAATCTAAAATACTCTCACTTCTTAGAAAAGGAAACTTTTTTTCTTTTTATCTTTTTTTCAAAATTATCAGGAATGCCTTTCTGCTATGGATCAAATCAAATCACGCTTTGGATTACTACACTATAGTTACAGGTAAGCATGTAAAATATGAATTAAACAAAATTTGTTATAAGTATTCACTGTGTCCACCAGTCGATTGTGATCATGCCTTAATTTGAGCTCGATCGCCCAATCAGGCCAAGTAGTTTTGTGACCATCATCGGACACAAAACGAGAGCGCCAAAGGATAGACAGACAGAAAATACGAAAAAAACTTAGCCGTATGCAGAGCACAGGAGCAGGGGTCAAGATGGCTGCAGGAAAAAGGGCACTAGTGAGGGATGCAATGGGGAGGCAACCTATTTTGGGAGGTTATCGGCTGTAGCTGTAGCCAGTTGGGCAGGGTTCTCTCACCACATCAGCACCAGTTTTCTTCAAGGCTTTATTGAGGACACGATGGGGAACATATTGGGACTTGGGTAAAGGGAACAGGAGAGCGGGGGCTTAAAGGGCAAGGGACTGTACTCGTACAAGGAGGGAAATAAATAAATAAGTAAATGAATACCCCTATCAGGTTGACAAAGGCCCACACGCACTGCTGTTGCCTTTTCCCTTTTCAAGCTGAGAACTGATTAAATTACTGGTTCTACAAGGAAAGGTAGGAGAACTCACTTCGTAAAAACATATCAAGATGCAGCACACCCACCCTACATGATTATTATTTTGCACGTGAAGTAATCACACTAAAGCTAACACGGGACATGAACATGCACTCTCTCTCTCTCTCTCTGCGGGGCAAAGAAAACAATTTCACCCTGTTAAATAGCTACTTTCGTTTTCTCCGCATAGGTGGGTAGTAGTTTGCACAGGACAGGAATCAGACCCCTGCCAGAGTCTGCACTAGTGGGTCACGGTTAAGTATGTGCAGTTAAAAAAACCATTTTAACAAATTCTTTTGTCTGTCTGAGTGTGTATGTGTGCATGACTGGAAACTGAATGGCAGCCATCAGTCGGCTCTACCCAAGTAGACAGACCCCGAGACAGAAAAGCGCTTAGAGCTTGGTCTCTGACCGAGGATAACGTTATCCATATCATCCATCATTCGTTCATCAATACAAATTATGCCAAAAGTTTCTACCGTTGAAACAAATACTTCACATGAGGAGCCAGCTAACTGCAAGGTGCCACTGACCTGTTTGACTGATATAGACGGAGAAGATGGCAAGGGTGGACTGGATGACAGGGGAGATGGACTGATAGAGCAGCTGCTTGGTACGCACCACCTCTCCAGCCACTGTCTCTATCCAGTCCTGACACACTCGCAGCACACGCCGAATCACAGCTTTTGCTGTCAACATCAAGCACAAGTCATTCAAATCAGCTGATTGCAAACACAGATCATGGTAACCAGACTAAACACGTGTTGAGACTAACAGATGATACAGATATATGAGTAGCTGAAAAAATGACACTGGCAATTCATCGATATAGTGGTACTCAAAACACAATGCCTTTACTGCACACATCCTTTCCATGCGTACCATTAAAATGGAAAACTAATTTCGAATACATGTATAAGCTTTTTGCTGTGCTCTGGAAAAAGATGTGATACAAAGATGTTTGTTAAATCTGTAACATTTGCAATGATGAAATTGATGGCAACCAATCCAGCCACGCACACACACACGCACACATACACACACACACACACAAACAAAAACAAAACGTCAGAGTCCACAGCCAAGTCTTCCAGACTGCCTGACCTTGCTCCTGCAGCTGCTTGCTGGAGGCCAGGTTGGGGCAGTCCCTGAGGGCAACGAAGTCCTTGGCCAGCTGGGCTGTGAATGCCTGGTGGTGGGACCCCCGGCTGCTCCAGTCCTGCTCCTTCTCAGACAAGCCCGGCCACGGCAGCAACAGGTAGTGGGACAGCGAGCGGTACAGCAGCAACTGCACCTGGAACCCGCCGATCATACATCAGTAGGTTTTGTGTATGGATGTGTGTTTGTGTTTGTTTGTTTGTGTGTGTGTGTGTGTGTGTGTGTGTGTGTGTGTGTGTGTGTGTGTGTGTGTGTGTGTGTGTGTGTTTCTTTTTTTAGTTTAACCTCTTTTCACTGTAAATTGATGTTAGACGTGTGTGTGTGTGTGTGTGTGTGTGTGTGAGAGAGAGTTTGCTTGTATATGTCTGTGTGTGTGTGTGTGTGTGTGTGCACGCGTGCGCGTGTGTGTGCACTGCACCTGAAATCATACATCAGTTTTTTTGTGTGTTTTGGTTTTTTTTGTTTGTGTGTGTGTGTGTGTGTGTGTGCCATTCATACATCTGTGTGTGTGTGTGTGTGTGTGTGTGTGTGTGTGTGTGTGTTGCTATTACTGTAATTGGTACACCAAATTAACCCCTAGGCTGCCTGCATGATGAGATCACTCGTCATGGCAAGCATGTATGCTTCGCTGCCACAATGACGAGATAACTCGTCATCGAAATATTCTGACTTTTCCCTGCTTTGCATTCAGTTCGTTGACAAAAATGCTGGTAGCTTTAGCTTGGGGAATCTTTCTGGATTCTATTCATAGCTAGAAACACCATCTGCGTCATAAGGCAGTCCTTTATTTGAACGTTTTGGTTGGGTTACTGGCCGCAGTCTTTGCCTGGCTCCTCTCCTCGCTCGCTCAACAAAATGTCGGACTGACTCCGTGTTCAAGGCATGCGATTGTGACGAACTAAATCAGCCAAAATTACTTTCTTTAGCTGATGCTCAGAAAGAATTGGAGCATAAATTCGAAGGAGAAGACAGTGGTGAACATTTATAGGACGATTTGATAGAAAATAAAGGGAGCAATCAAGAGAGTGGCCAAGATACAACTATCAGTGAGAGATGCAGGCTGTTCAACTCTAGCAGACGACAGGTCACCTAATTTTTAGCAGGGCACCATATGAGCTATTTTCTTGGCACTCAGCCAACGCGGTCTGATGAAGTGACGGTGTGAGAGGGGTGAAGAGGAGGGGGGTGGAGACTGAGGGGGCGTGGCCTCACATCCATACTATCACTTGCAGAAGTCACAATGCATCTATTTCTTTTTCAGGTTTTTTTTATATTGTGGTTATTCTAGTAAGATTTTGTGTGTGCAGATATCCATTTGTCCAGAAAATGATATTTTTGTGCAAATTACCAGACTAATGTTTGTAATGAACAAGTTGAAAATGTGACAAAAAACAAAACACTGATTTCAAAACAACAGCATGTCACTTAAAATGCATAAAATGGGAAAACATCATGTGTTTTGTATTCTTTATTCATTTCCCTTTCAGAAAATGTATACTTTTATGGGTCTTTCTCCAATAACAAAGAGCACAGAATTTTTTGAAAATTTATACCCGTCTTTTGTGAAAAAACCCTGGCAAATAGATTTCACTTAAATCTTATTTTCCTGGCAGCGAAAGGGTTAATTAATCCTGTGGCTGAAAAAAAAAATAAAATAAAATAAAACAGTTGGTATGTTTTTCATTGTCCAAACAAAAGACTCCCTCAACAATCTCCTTGATCATTGCACCACTGCAAAAAACAAAAAAAAACAAAAAAGAAAAAAGAAAAACAATAAGAAATAGTGAAAACAAAACTGCAGCAAGGGCTATAATAAACTTAACTGAGTACATGTGATACCAACAAAAACAAAACAAAAAAGGACAAAAAAGAGAAAGAATATATTTTTTCCACAAAGACATTAACCCTCGCAGCGCCCCCCAAACCAGATACACGCATACCTCAATGGTGAGGCCCTGACAGGAGCCCTGGGAAGCAGCAGTGTACATCCTCTGGACAGCCGACAGCTGAAGCAGGAAGGCAGGCCGCACAGTGGTCGTCACAGACAGCAGCAGGTGGGCTGCCGAGTGAACCACTCTCTCCGGAACCTGGATGAAAAGAAAAATGCTTCACGATCAGCCTGATTGAACTAACTTTCTCTGCCACATTCCAGGCAGACGTAGTAGTAGTAGTAACAGCAGCAATAGTAAGAGCAGTAACACTTGTGGCAGCAGCAGTAGCAGTAGCAGAAGTGATACTCATACAGTGCCTATCTTTGGTCGGAGACCAAACACTAAATGCTTTACAAACACGAAGTCATTTGCACAACAAGCTGCCTACTGGGTAGAGCCAACTGACAACTGTCTTAAGGTGCTCATCATTCATTTCCTGTTTAATTCAGTCACGCTTAAAACACATGCACACATACACAAGTACATAAGAGAGGATTTTTCTTCATAATTTTGCCACAGACGACCTTTTTGTTGCTGAGGGGTCTTTCACCTGCACTACGTAAATGCTGCACAAGGGACCACAGTTTATCATCTCATCCAAATAACTAGTGTCCAGACCACCACTGAAGGTCTAGGGGATGTCAGGCAAGGGGCGGGAAAAAGGAGAAAATACTAGCAAGTGTGCTATTCGATCACATGCATTCATATTATCCAGCTTCCTAAGCAGATGCATTACCACAAGACTGTCACTCCAAATCATGCATCAAGTCTTTCACATAAGGAAGGTGTCACACCGGTCAAATGGCCCCTTGTGCACTGAACCAAAGCTAAACTCTAATGTATATCAGGTCCAAAGCACTGTTGAAAATAACTCAAAGTAAAAGCCATTCTTATTTTTTCTTTTTTTGCAAACTCTGGAAAATACATAGCCTGTTTGATATTCATTACTGTCTCCAGTAAAATACATAGTCTGCAGGTATGTATCACTGCTGTTTAAAGTGAAAGCCATTCATTTTTTATGTTAACCTTTGAACTACAGACCTTGCTGGATATCTATCACTGTTTCAGGCAAAAGCCATTTACTTTTATGTAAACTTTTGAAAATATATAGATTGTCAGATAACTATCATTCTTTTAAGTAAAAGCCATTCATTTCTATGTAAATAGAAATACATCATCTGCCAGACAGTCATTTCTATTTCAAATAAAAGCCATTCTTTTTCATGTAAACTCTTGAAAATACATGGTCCACCAGATATTAATCACTGTCCTGTACCTGTTTGTTGATGAGTGGAGCGACGGATTCCACCAGAGTCACAATCATGTTGTAGAACTGGTCCTTCTCCTGATTGGTTCGTACAGATTCTGTGTACAGCTGCAGCAGCCAATGAGCATAAGCCTTGATGGCAGCCATTGCCTGAGCATGACTGAAAAGAAAAGGAAAAATGTCTGCAACGTCAAAATGTCAGCTGGACATCCCACTCAGACATCCAAGACTCACCCCTTTGAACAACGCTCAACTCCACATACCTTTATCATCCATTTCCAAATTTCAACACTTAGTGTTTGAACTGTCTTTACATTTTCATATTGTAAGTTTGGTATATACTTTGATGCAAAGGGGCTGTCATATGATAACAAAGAAAGCTGCGATTGTAAAGATCTAACTGAATATACAGTATTTGTTTCTTATAACAGAACATTCGCTTCCAATATGCTTATTTCAATTAAAAAAAAAAAAAATTTAAAAGCCTATGTGCTATTTTTTTCATCCATTTGTTTGCCAAATATTTCTTGTGTATAAAAAAATCTCTCTTTACAGAATTCCCTTCTTTGCTTTATAAGAATTGTTTGGTCTATAAACATCCAATGAATCCCCCTCTTCAACAGTGATTCATAAAATAAAATAGAAACATTTTTTAAAGTATAGAGAGACAACCCACAACCCCCCAAAAAGAACAACAACAACAACAAAAACCCAACTTACACTTGCACAAAGTCTTGCTGCAAAACATTTTCTGCTTCAGTGGAAACTTCAAAAAGTTTCACCTTGCTGCCATAGGAAACAACTTGAACCAATCTGCAACACAATCATACTGATGCTCACTGTTTACTTCTCATCGTTAAACAAACACTCCCTCCATGATCTCTCAACATTATTTTTACCATTTAGAAACACCCTTCTAAACAGCAAACAGTTTGTGTAAACCATTTGCAGACAGTTCAAAATGTGCAAGTCTAAATAAAGTATTAAAAAGCATACTGAGTTACAAAAGACCTTGAATCAACATCTCTTTTCAGCATCTGTTACAAGCAAGCATCTGTTTTCATCGAAAGTACTATTGTGACGGGCATGCCTTCAACTACTTGACACATCTCAAGAGGTTTCCTTGATACTGTCTTTTTCAAAACCCTGTATTTAGCTTCTTGTTATATTCAGCATTGTCTCATCTTTGTGCAGACCTCTATTCAACTTCTTCTTTCAAGGATCTTTGTCATAATTCCATGTGTCATGCCTATGCCCAGGGGTAATTTCCTTCAGTCATGTTCACTTATACTTAAAAAATACAGAACAGGACAGATAGTCTGGGAGAAAAAATAAAAAGATTATTTGATGCAAACTGATGAAAGAATCCATACTGAAAGAGAAACCCTATACAACAAAGTGGCCCAAATTATTCATAATTCTAATTATATAACAAATTATCTTCTTTTTTTTAATGTAAAACTTGGCAAGACAATGGTAAAAAGCTATCTCCAACCTTTCTACCAGCAGCCTGGCATTGGTGTATCTGTCAGCAAAGTGTTCCCCGATGAAGTGGTCTGCCAGCCGGCCAAGCGCCTGCAGGAGAGAGGACAGATCTCGCAGCATGCAGTGCAGGCGCCGGCAGTCATTCTCTGCTGCAATGTTTAACCGACGGCCTTGCACACCCCCATCAGTCACATACTTCTCCAGCCCAAAGTAGGCGTCCACATGTTCCTGGAATGGCTCCCACTGTTGGGGAACAAAGTAGTTGGGTGATACGACTGTCATTCCTACTGCGGTCTGAATGAGCAAGGAAGCTGGCTGAACTGATACATATGGATTTTAAACTTTTTAACTAATATAAACAGAGTCTACGATTAAGACTGTTAGTCAACATCATCAGAGTCTACGATTAAGACTGTTAGTCAACATCATCAGTTGCAAACTCTGCTCTCAGGCTCACAGTATCAGCTGATACCATCAGTAGCAAATTAGGTATATCAAGCAAACTCAACATCGTACCATTACACATCCTGACCGAAAAAATTTTTGAGGTAAGAATGTAGCATACTGAAAGGACTCCCAAGACATCTGTTAGTATTTCACACATGCATATGAATGTCTTTACCAATAAACACACAAACATCCACCCATGAACATGCATGTGTGTACACAAATGCACACAGACACACACAATCACATACACACAGGATACTTACAATAAGCTGAAATGTTTCCGCTGTGATGAGTTCAGCAACTTTGGCAACCACTTCCAGGGACTGTCGTAAAAAGTGCTGCCATTCTGTTTCACTCTGCATCAAATCAAAAAGAAATAAACAGATGAAAAAAATGAATGAAAAATATACAAAGCATGCTATTATAATGTGTATTCAAATGAACATTTTCTCAAATGCAAAATTTCAACCTACAAAACCAACACACATGAGATAATGAGTACCCAATCCTCCAGACTAACAATCTGAAGATTTTCCTTTTCAAAATATTTTCTATTGTTGGTGTGGCAGGTTGTCAGGATAATGCTAATGCTGAATGAGGCTTCAATAAAATTTTCAAAAATCACAATGGTAATGTGTACTCCACTGATGCTACTGAGAACTGTCCATTTTGAAGCTGGAACAGCCATCCCCATGCAAAACAAATATGTTGTATTATATTGTACTGTATTGTATTGTATTGTATTGTACTGTATTGTATTGTACTGTATTGTATTGTATTGTACTGTATTATATTGTACTGTATTGTATTGTACTGTATTACTCTTTTTGTCACAACAGATTTCTCTGCGTGAAATTTGGGCTGCTCTCCCCAGGGACAGCGATTCACTAAACTGACAGTGCCACCCTTATTTTTTCTGCCTAGAATTTTTTTGGGGGGTTTTTTTTTTTTGGTTTTCCTATCAAAATGAATTTCTCTACAGAATTTTGCCAGGGAGAACCATTTTGTTGCCATGGGTTCTTTTGCGTGCGCTAAGTGCATGCTGCACATGGGACCTAAGTTTATCGTCTCATCCAAATGACTAAAAAAAAAAAAAACCCACAGAAAAAATCCCCTAAAGGTGCAGAAAAATGACAGACTCATTTCTCTTTCTCCTCTGATTACATAATTAACTACAAAGTCAGCACAAAACAAAGTCAGCACAAAATGACCCACATCATCATCAAGCGTGTCATCATCAAGTTCCTCAAGCTGGGACTGGTTGAAGCGGAACATGATTTTCTGCAGAATGTTGGTCACCAGTGATGTCAAAGCTTCCTTATACCTGATAACACAGGTCACAACCTTCTTCAATGGAATATCACACTCTCCTAACGCTCAACAACTCATAAGTAAATTAATAAATGGATCAATCAACGATTCATACAGATTATTGTAAAATTGTAATACTACAGCACTGAACGACATTTACAGCAACACAGTCAAACAACATCAAAGCAAAACTTCTTCTTCATTCATGGGCTGCAACTCCCACGTTCACTCGTATGTACACGAGTGGGCTTTTATGTGTATGACCGTTTTTACCCTGCCATGTAGGCAGCCATACTCCATTTTAGGGTGTGTGTGCAAGCTGACATCCAAGCAATATAAAACAGAGGCCTTAATCAGAGCACACACACACACACAAAATATTTAATAATGAACAAGTGACATTTGACAGGGCCATATCAGGACTCCCCTAAGTGAATAAAAAAATTCAAAGCATAAACTCAAAACAAAACTCTGCCACATTTTTTAGCATAAACTCAAAACAAAACTCTGCCACATCTATTAAAAAAACCCATCTGAAAAGTGTAATTTGATTACTCTTTGAAAAAAACAATTATTTACATGTTTGCAAAGTCACAAGTGCAATCAAGATTTCTTTGTTTTAAACATTTGCGGTAAATATGCATCAGTTTTCAAATTCCAAACTTTCATTCCTGCACATTATTGACAATCTTTGTCCGTTTTGCTCAATATTCTGGACCCAAACAGACTGACCCAAAATCTTCTGCAATCATAAAAGTTCAAGACACTGCCAGAACCACCAACAGCAACTTCATTACATCTACAGGAAGTCAAGATGGCTGGCGGAAAAAGAGGGCGCTATGCAGGGGGGCAAAGGGGAGGTTACCTACTTCCAGGAGGTTATCGGCCGTTGCTACTTTCGTTTTCTCCGCAAAGGCGGATAATAGTTCGCAAAGGACAGGAATGTCAGACCCCTGCCAGAGTCTGCACTAGTGGGTCATGGTTAAGTATGTGTAATTAAACTGAACTTCAAGAAATATTTTTCTCAATTTTGTTTGACAAACCAAAACAAACAGAAGTCTCTCCCTCTCTTTCCTCTCTCTCAACCATCCTCTCTCTCTCTGTTATTAAGTCACCAAGAATACATTAACAAAATAAACAAGTCTTAGAACATCCGCTTAAACAAAGAAAGCTCAAGAGTCATTTTCGTGCACTCACTTTCCCAGTATGGCCGTCATATCGGCGGCTCTCTCCTGTAACTTGGTGCTGAGGTAGTCCAGGAATGTGATCCAGATGTCCAGGCAGCGGAAGAAGCCATCTGCATTTGGCTGTGGACACAAGCATAACAATCATGCTCCACTCCCTTAGTGTTTTGGTTCAGTGTAATGCAGGTTAATCTGAAAATTAGTTCACAATGATGTTTGCAATGTACATCCATGTGTTGTTCCTGCATATGCATGGAATTTCGTCAAAATGCTGGGAAGCGTAAAAACTGAACTACGTACAACCAGCTTCAACAGCAGACCTGCCCAGGCCCCCAAATACCTCTCAGCAGTAGAACCCCAGTTTTCAGTAGTTTTATGGTAGTTTTCAGGAGTATGGACATGGCTGCATTTCCACTGTAATATACTCTTCATGTCATCTTCCTTGCACTAACCAAGACAACAAAATCACCAACACAAAATGACTAATTTACAGTAACCATCATTTATTCTATTCATGACAAAGCTTTTCCTTCCTCTCTCTCTTTTAGTTTTGATCTGTATGCAGAGATAAGATTACAAAATTGTGAACTCTACCGAAACAGGTGAGGGGATCTTGGGGACTGCATTATCCATAAACATAGAGGGGGGGGGGGGGGAAGAGAGAGAGATAGAGAGGGGGGGGGAGAGAACCTCTCTGAGCGCATGTGCACATGTGTGTGTGTGTGTGTGTGTGTGTGTGTGTGTGTGTGTGTATGTGTTCAATTTAGCCCTGTGTGTGTGGTGAAAGAGGGGCGAGGATAGGGAGAAAGTGTGTGTGTATGCCTGAGAGACAGAGAGAGAGACATAGAGAGAAAGACAGAAGAGTATATGCTTTGTATTTTGTTTTCAACGCAGCTCTGTCTGTGCCTGTGTGTGTGCGTATGTGTGTATGCGTCTGAGAAAGAGAGTGTGTAAGTATGTGTTTCTTTAATTCAGCTCTGTGTGTGTGTGTGTGTGAGTGTGTGTGTGTATGATCAATTCAACCCTGTGTGTGTGGTGAAAGAAGGGCGAGGATGGGGGAATGTATGTGTGTATGCCTGAGAGAGAGAGAGAGAGAGAGAGAGAGAGAGAGAGAGAGAGAGAGAGAGTTTATATGCTTTTTGTTTTGTTTTCATTGCAACTGTGTATGTGTGTCCGTGTGTGTGTGTCTGTGTGTGTGTGTGTCTGTGAGTGTGTTTGAGAAAGAGAGAATGTGTGTGTTTGAGAAAAAGTGTCTGTATGTGTGTGTGTGTTTTCAATTCTCTGTGTGTGTGTGTGTGTGTGTGTTTGAGAGAGAGACAGGGTGTGTGTGTGTATGTGTGTGTGTGTGTGTGAGTGTGTGTGTGTTTTCAATTCAGTTCTGTGTGTGTGTGTGTGTGTGTGTGTGTGTTCAATTCAAGAAAGAGGGGAGAGGATGGGGAGAAAGTGTTTTTGCATGCATGAGACAGATACAGTGAGAGAGACTGAGAGACAGAGGCAGAGAGTTTATATGCTTTGCGTTTGTTTTTGGTGCAACTGTGTGTGTGTGTGTGTGTGTGTGTGTGTGTGTTTGAGAGACAGAGAGAGAGTGTTTGTGTATGTGTGTTTTCAATTCAGCTCTGTGTGTGTGTGTGCGTGTGTGTGCGAGCATATATGTAAGTATGAGACATAATGTGTGCATGCATGTGTATTCTTTTCAATACAACTCTGTATGAGTGAGTGAGTGAGTGTGTGTGTGTGCGTGTGTGCACGCGCGCATATGTGTGTGTGTGTGTGTGTGTGCACACACATGCATGTGTGTACATGTGAGAGAGTGTGTGTGTGTGTGTGAGTGCATGTGTGTGTGTCTGTGCACACATTATGTTTATGTGTTTTCAATTCAACTCCATGAAAACAACGGTGAGAGTGAAATGTACTGGGCCATCCAAACTAGAGGCAATGAAGTGAGCCACACCAACGGCTGACGTAATCTCAGCAATACGGGTTGGTGGTCATGGGGGGGCGGGTGGAGGGGGGGGGGAAGCGTTGACATCAAATGCTATAAAAGTTCATCTTCAGTGACGAATTCTTCTGAGATGAATGTGTGCGGTGCTTCTTAGCATTTGTTCTGTGTGTGTGTGTGTGTGTGTGTGTATGTGTTTAAGGTTTCACATTCAGCAAAATCGTCGTTTTTCTTTACTTGGCCGTAGTGCCATAGTCTGGGGGCTTGAATCGTAGAAACTACAGACGAATCATAGTACTAGGCAGGCGTGCAAAAGCCAAGTGGTCAGTGTTACTGACCAACAACTGGGCTGTTGCAGGTTCAAACCCCATCAGAGGCATATCACTATGGTGAGATTTCCAGGTCCCTGCTAACTCCTACTAGATAAGCTGACTGAATGCTCGAACAGGAAGTCTGGGACTGCCCAGTATCAACCATTTCACAGATCTGCTTCTGTGTGAATCTGAGCATGTTGTGTAAATTACTTGACTAACACTGCATGTGTTTCAGGCCTGGCTGATGTCAGGGTCTCTTATCAAATGAAGCAAATTGTGCAGTCCTGTGGTGTAATCTAAATCCTAATGCAGTTTAATAAACTGTTTCAATATTCTCTTGTCATTCATACCCTGCTTTCATGGGACCATAATGCCAACAAATTCTTATTCATGCACACGCACACACACACACACACACACACACAGAGAAACACATACAAACACACACACACACACATACAGAATAAATAAATAGTTACCTGTCTGAAGGTGTACTTGAACAACAATGCCAAAAATTCTAACACTGGAAAGTTTGGATTTGATTCAAATCGCCGTAAATGTATTCCCACAAACAGCCTGAGAAAATCTGTGAAGCGTTCCATGTAACTGTAACAAAAAAAAAAAAAAGAAAGGTAAATAAGTAACCTATCATCAACAGTCAACCAATTTCTGAAGGAATGCAACTAATGTAAAAATATGAAAAAACTGAAATAATTCCTAAAAAGGGCTAACAGGGAGAGGTCATTCTAGGGAGAACAGATGTACAATTAGATCACATATATATATAAACTAATTTGCATGATACTGTTGAGACCACAACAAGAATTCTTGATCTAGGCAAGAGCTGCGTATCAAATTCCCATAGAATGTGCACACCTAACAGATTCCCTCAAAATTCATCAGAAAATAGCAAAGTGCTCTATATAACATGCAAGTATTACACCATATTCAAGCAACTTACAAGGGCTTATGTATCAGAGTGCTCCATATCTGAACATGAGCAATGCCTTCATGGTTCATGTGTGATTCCTGCTGTATAACAACAAACATGAAAAAATGACAAAAACTTACATGGGCTGGGCCACAATATCTGAACTCTTCTGTTATCATGAGAGCTGTGGCTCATGCATACCAGAACCCTCAACATCCAAACGTTGCTGAGTCTATACCAGCCACTCACTCTTCATCCAGCTCCTCTAGCCGGTTGCCTGAGGAGTTGGTGCTGCTCTCCTTGGTCAGCTTCTGCAGCAGGTAGAAGGTCTGCTGGAACATCTGGAGCAGAAAGTCCTCAAACTCTGCGGGTACAAAGTTCTTCGACAGCACTTCATTGATACAGTTCATGGACAGCACGCCCAGGTAAGGAGTCTGGGAACTGTAGCCACCTGATGAAATACAAAATGGAGGCTGGAACTTATTGGACGTAAGCCATGAGCCACAATTCCTAAGGCAAGGGGCGAGAAGGGGGCAAGGGAAGGACAGGTGTGGGGGGAGTGGGTGGACAAGGGGGGAAGGGGAGAATCAAGGAAGCTGAGGTGAACAGTAATAAGAATACGAATAAGAATACTTTATTATATCATTAAGAGAAATTACATCAGGTGCGGAAAAACAAACGTAGACAATCACTCAACAAGAAAACATAAACATGACTTAATTAAAAAGAATAAATAACATATAAGACATTAATATAAAAACCACTGCATATCAATTCACATTATTAAAATGTTGTAATTAGTCATTATTGTGAACACACAATTTTTTTTCTTTTCTCAAGGCCTGACTAAGCGCGTTGGGTTACGCTGCTGGTCAGGCATCTGCTTGGCAGTCTCAACAGTGGTGTAGCGTATATGAATTTGTCTGAACGCAGTGACGCCTCCTTGAGCTACTGAAACTAAAACTGAAACTGAAATACACCAAGGCTAACATTGTATGTATTATATTGCACATTCGTTAAGATAAGAATTAACTTTATTACATAATAATTATCAGAAAAGGTATATAGAAAGACACGAACATTGCACAATTCCTACTGCACATTCATCCTGCACTCTGTCACACACATTTAAGTAAAATATTATCTAAGAAATATAAACAAAGTGAAGTCTATTAGTATTATGCATGCACTTTCACATGTACCTGCATGCAAGTGCATGCACGCACACATACACACACACGCACGCATGCACGCACACACACACACACAAAACACACACATATTGTGACGCACACATGCGTACAGTCCTCAGGAATTTAAAAGGTGAATTGAACGTGGTATAAAGGTCTTCTGAGCCCTGAATTTTAATTTAAACGTTCTGTAGCGTCGTCCTGATGGAAGAAGTTAATAGTACTTGGCTAAAATATGTGTGTCCTCAGTTATCATCTGTCTGGCTTTCTGAACCACTCGCCTTTCATACAGCTCTTGCATACTTGTCTCACTCCCGCAACTTTACTACGCACACTCATGACATCATTCAAAACTCGCTTACTTCTTACTCCCAAACTTCCATACCAACACATAAATGAAATCGTTACATATCCGGCATATTACTGGACTTTACAAGAAATGAAGAAACACTTATCAGAGGTTCGTTATAGTCTTGGCAGATCACTGGAGATCAATGGAAACTAATAGTAAAAAGAAATGTTACATTTACCAGAAATTTTTGTTTTTTGTTTTTGCATTTTTCCATGGCTATCATTCACACAAGTGAGAGTCCCTGCACAAGCAGGTCTTTCCCAAATTTGCAGTGATAAAAGATGCCATTCAAAATTAACCTGCTAACTCCCTTTTTGTTTTTTTTAGTCCATTTACACTTTACTGTGTATATAAAACAACTGGAATGTTTGCTGGGTCTGCAGAGGGCGTTTTTATTGTTGTTTTCATAACAAATCTTTCAAACTGAGGAGTTAATGCAGCTGTGTTTTTTTCTTTGTTTCTCTCTCTCTGTTTTGTTGTTGTTCTTTTTTGTATATTTGTTCTTTATTTAACTAACAACTAAAAATGTTGCAGGTCAGTGTCATTCATACATCAAGAACATTTAGATTTTTCGCAATCTCTTTTCTGTAATTTTTACACAAACTTATGCAAACATTTTGTGTCTAAAGAAAACATAAGGCATACAACATCAGTACCACATGGATTATTAGATGAAAGCAGTGATGTTGATTACTTCTCTTTTGATATGTATAACAAAGAATGACAAAAATTTTTTTTAAATACTGTACATGGGGATTTGGGATAAGCGGCACAGGAGGAACACTACTTAAAAGAAAGAAGATTATGGGGCAACAAAAAACACACACACACACATACACCCACCACCACACCCCCACCCCTTCCCCTACACAAACAACCCCCCCCCCCCCCCCCCCAAAAAAAACAACAACCATCCCACCAACTTTGTAAGTCAGACACCCACCTGGCGAAGCTGATGAAGCGGACCCTGCACGCCCCGCCTTGCCCTCACACCCAAAGGCGGCGAAGTGGAACACAGTGGAGAGGAGTTGGGGGGTGAGGGTGGCCGACAGGGGGGCCCAGGAAAAGTAGTGTGCCAGACACGTCAGCACTGTGGAGCTGAGGATCTGGGAGGCCTCATCAAGAGGCGGCAAGGCTTCTAAGTGGGTACCCCGCACCGGGCTGTTAAACATGCTGCTTAACAAAGTTTCTGCAACATTAAAAAAAAAGAAAAAAAAGAAAAAAGGAAAGTTCAGTATGCTTACATGGGATCTGCTCTACAAAAAAGAAGAAGAAAAGTTCAGTATGTTTATGTGAGATTTGCTCTATCAATAAAATATACATGCTATTCAACAATGTTTCTGCACAAAAAAACAAAAAACAAAACAAACAAAAATCCTAAGGTTCAGTATGATTATATAGGATTTGCTCTGTCAATTAAATAAACATGCTATTCAACAATGTTTCTGCACAAAAAATAACAAAACAAAAAATAAAACAAAAAATGAAGAAAAGTTCAGTATCTTTATGTGGGATATACTCCATCCATAAAATAAACATGCTGCTCAACAAAGTTTCTAAAAAAACATAAGAATAAAAAAAAAATAGAAAAGAAAGAAGAAACATTCAGTATATTTATGAGGGATTTGTTCCATCAATAAAAATTTGTTCTCCTCCCTGTCAGCCATGTTTCTGTATGTGCTATCATGCAGTGAGAACCAATGCAAGAGGCTGTCATACTGGATACTAAGACAATACAGTAGTTTGACCACAGCCATTAATTTATAGTTTTCATTCACTTTTCAGGGGTAACATGCCATCAAGATTATCTTCACTCTTCAGCTACTGAACCTTCAGTGACGGTTTTCTTTACTTCAAACCGTATCTGGCCTAAAGTAGTAACAGTTTATCAAGAGTTTTATTCAAAGGCAATATGCAAGCATGATGATGAGTTAGTTGCAACCCCCTGAATATGTTGCTAAGCAATGGCAATAACAATTTTACACTGAAAACTTAAAACAAAACACTACTTACCCGACCGGATTGGCGATGATGAGAAAAGCAAGAGTGAGGAATGACGAGAATTCTTGGATTGCTGAGTGGGTGAGGGTGGGGGCGTAGCAGCCACCAGGTGTCTGTGTTTCTCCAGCACTGACTCCAGTAAACCTGAAAAAGATGGAACACTATGTCTGCAAAAAGTCATCGGCTACAATCATACAAGTTTTTAAAAAGTGATGGCAATCACAACAAAAGCAGACACGATGGTGTTCATAAAGTCATTGTGAGTACTCTCAGCTTAGACTCAACACTCAGCCCTAAACAAAAGCTGAACATGCTCCTGTATTTCTATGGGGATGCTACGACTGTATATTTCAAGGAATGCACAAGCATGAAATCCTCATCCTGCAAACCCATGCCATGCATGTTGGCTTACATTCAGGTTTATCTCAAATAATTTATCCAAATGGCACAACTGTGTCAGGAGAGTGTGGAGAAAGGAACCCGTGTAATACTGCAATGTCACCATCACTGTGACAGGACTAAACTCACAGCCTCTAAATACAAGGTCCAACATCCCCAACACTAGGTAACAGAAGCTTATTAATAAAGCAAGCGAGAGTAAAAATCATCTGAAATAAACCTCAGCTGATTCAATCATTTGACTATGATTAGAAAGTACTGTGTTCTCATTTATCATCATTCTCTTTCCTTGAGTTTTAATAAATGCCTGCATCCACAAACACAAGCACGTTCACATACATCACACATGCTCACAACACACACAAAATCCTCAGACACATCAAACAATGGTTCAACGCTACTGATGAATAACTTCCACCAGCCTCTGACAATCAGCGCATGATGCCAAGACAACTTTAAAGGCACAAATACCATTCAAAAGCTGCAGGATGGTGGGGACTTGCTGCAGCAGCAGTCGATGCAGCTCCTCCTTCCGGGCCATGCTGAGGTCCTCTCGGGGTGAAGCCAGCTCTTCAGACACTGTCTGCAGCAGGATCACACCCAGCAGAGCTGTCTCTGGCTGCTGCACCAGCTGTAAACACAAGGAAGTCAAGTGTTGTCTGCAACACCACAGAATGTATGTACATCAATGGTTTAATCAGTAAAGACTTTTGCCCCTTGTGTGTACAGACATCATCAATCCTGTCATCTTTTTTTTTTCCAAAGAAAATCTGATGTCAGCACTATTCATCTTATTTCAAATGCTTTCTACAGATAAAGACACAAGTTTCAGACAGTATCAGCATTTGTAGTGGAAATCCTTCATCTGAATCTAAAGACATTGGGGCTTTTAGTAACCTATGGGGCAAAAAATGTAACCATGATCACCACAGAGAGACAGTGGAAAAGGCAGGGCAAGAGAAATAGCTTGAAGGACATGAAGTGATTCCAGTTTTTAAAGTAAAGAGATATAAGGTGTTCAAATCTACTGGCAAATATCTGCAGAATTTCTACAATGCTTTGTCAGTTGCCATGAATTCGCCGAGAGTCTGGAGACAATTAATTCTGGAACAAACAAACTATAGTTCTAGATTTCAAAACTCATGGAATTTTTTCGGGAGAAAACAAGATGGTGTGGATGTGGAGTACACACTGAATCAAACACACAAACATAAACAAACACATACAGTGTACACTTACACACACAAACACATCGCATCAAAGTGCACATGAACACACACACACACACACACAAATTTTACCTGTAAAATGCTGGGGAAAAAATCGGGATAAAAATGCGGCCAGTCCAGCCTCCCAATATCAACCACCAGCTTGACCAGCTTGTTACGAATGTAGGTGGGTACCCCAGTGTGGTTGGCCAGTAGGTACTGGTTCACTGCATTCCTGATCTCCATCTTGTTGCTCACTTCAATGCCCATCCACTGTTTGTTGATCACAGTCTGCCCGCGCACACACAGACGCACACACACACACACAGTGCTGTTCAACCACTTCAAAGAACATCCCTAACTTATTAGCACAACAAAGCAAGTCATAAAATCAGCCAAAAATCAGTATCATAAGAAATAAAGTCATAAAATCAAAAGCAGCCAAAATCTCAATATCCACACAGCCACAACTTATTGTCACCACAAAGAAATCTGAAACTAAAAGTGTGGCTGGCTAGGCCACAAGCAACAACTTTTCTTCTTCTTTCTTTTTTTTTTTCCTCCAAAAGTCCATTACACAATCTGTTCCAACATATCTAGATCCACCTTGAATAAGTTTGTCAATCACATTCAAACCACAGACAAGCACCCACAGATCAATCTGAAACTGAATCTCCAGTCAGCCTTCAGGAGAAAGGAAACAGGGAACAGAAGAGTTTATTGGCAAGAGAAAAATCTGAACAAGGCACTCTTGATATTCACTCACCTCTAAAACATTCAGGGCGTACATCATCACATACTCATTCTGAGTGTTGACCATGAAAAACATGCATAGCTTCCAGGCATCTTTCATTTGCAGAAAGGAATTCAACTGTCGCTCTGTAAATACAACATAATGCAACATAAACAAAATTTTTTTTTTTTTTTCTAAAAGTCTTAGAAAAAAAAAATCTGACAATTTTCAAAACCGAAAAATCTTCAAGTGCTATCAAACTTAAAACAATAAAATTTAAAGACATAATACAATCTACACACTGACAGGTAACAACAAAACAGGCAACAGGCATGTCATCAGTAAAAAGAAAAAAAGAAAAAAAAAAAATCTTACCAGAACATCCATGTTAGATCACTTTCTCCCTGGCTTCTATCTTATACTATAGAGCTACATAGAAATCTGATTAAAATCATTCCAAGTTAAAATATATTTCCAAATGGCATGGAGATTTTCAGTATATACACAATGTATTTCACTATTTGTCTGGACTATTAAATCACACGGCAATGAGCTAATGTATTATTTTGGATTTTTCAAGCATTTTGTAAGTTTAGATGAAAAAAAGAAAAAGAATCATGATCTACCATTGTGTATTCTCCTTTGAATCTCATTCTCAATCCATAAAACTCACCAATTTCTCTTTTTCTTTCATTAGATGTCATAGGGCTGAAAAACTCTGACATCAGAGTTTCTAGTGCTTGAAGAGATGCTTCGTTTGATGCCTGCAACAAGAAAAATCATGTCCATGGCTGAACAACTGTTTCATATTAACTTGAACACACACGCGCACACACACACACACACACAATGTATCATACAAACACACATTCACTCACTCATAAACACATGCACACACATGCATATACTGCATGTATACTGACATAGAAGACATTAATTCACACACACACACACACACACAAAGACAATGAAACACTAACTTTTGCATCCTGCCACTTGACACAATCAAACTATTCAAAGTATCAGCTTTATGCCTCTTTCCATTTCAAGCAAGTACTGCATGCAGTATGCAGCACCATAACCTGGGCATGCTTGCATACATGTGTTTATACTTGTACTTGTACTTGTATATTGCGGTGTTGAAGGCCTAACCGGCCTGTTCACCGATCCAGAAAATATCTCTATTTCCATGTGTATGCATGGTTCAATCAGCATCTATGTATTAGATTTTGACTCCTAATTCTCTGTGTAAAATTGTCAAAAGAATATGGTGGGCTTCACAAACACATTTTCTCTATCTCAGCTGAGTGCATGTCTCTTTGTCCCTCTCATCATTTCCTTGCTGCTGTAATGTCTGCACATAGTTTTATGATCAAGAGGAAAACACAGGCAAAACCAACAATTCCAGACTTAAGCAGCCAGTTGTGATCTGGTCTGCATGGTTACTTCAACTGTCTGTGTCTTCTTGTGCAGGTGATTACTAAACTTCTAACTAGTAGGTTGGATGTGTACTGGTCTGGCTCCTTTCCTTTCCTGTAACTGCTCGTTGTGTTTTTGTGCTTCTTTCTGTGGAAAAAAAAAAGATCGATGTTGCGACGACACTGTCCCAGCAGAACCAATAGAAGATGGTCAAGACTATCCCAGCAGAACCTAAAAAGATGATTGAGACACACCCCTTTTGGACATTTCGCGGGTCTTTAAAAACAAAAATAAAAGGGATACTTTGGCAGACCAACCCACTTTATACCCCGAGACGAACTAAGAGAAACAATTATTACAAAACTCGATGCCAACGTCAGTTTCATCACTTTCGTGAAAATATGAACCCATCTAATTCTCTGTTACCGTAACTGGCGTCACTTCCAAAGACTAATCGAACTCATCCAGGATAATGAGAATCAGAAGCAGCAGACGACTAGTTTGCGGATCGAGCTTGCAAGAACTACAATCTATAAACCTTTCAAAACAAGATAGTATACAAGAAATGAAAGTTACCATGATCTGGCTAGGATTTTTCTTTAAGCGATTTCAACCAGAAAGCGAGCGGCAGAATCAAACATTCAGTCTGCTAGAGCTTCAATTCTTCGTTCACGCCGTCGATGGGCACTTCCATCTTGACACGGAATCATGGGATTGTTAAGGGTACGGCTTAGTTCCCTTTCTTCGGCTGCCATGCGGCACGCCAAAAAAGTCATCACGCCAGAAAAGCCCTATTTTAGAACTTACACAATATGTGAAGAAGGTCGTATGAACCATAAAATGCTCACGGGATGAGGCAAAGCATCTATTATTGATAGCCCATAATGGAACGAGTTGTGTGAGTCACCATGGGCAATGACTGGGATTTTAATGTTTTTGTTTTTTTTTCTTCTCCGCCTCTGGCGGTGACCAGGTCGGTGAGACGAGGGAGGTGCTGTGCATCGCATGCACTTAAAGCAACAAGAACTGCCCTTGAAAAATCACGCAGGAAAATTAACTTTGGTTGGATAAACACATGCAGAAATTGAAATCGATGGGGTTTTTTTGTTTTGTTTTTTTGGGTTTTTTTTGTTGTTGTTGTTTTTTTGTTGTTTTTTTTTGGGGGGGGGGGGGGGAGGAATAGCGGCACTTATATGTATTGGCCTGTCAGTTTTCATCCTCATCTCAGTTGACCTGAACTCAGTTCACGTCCTGTGTCAGGTTGCTGACTGATCAATGCGTTTATTTGTTTGTTTTTCAACAGAAAAATTAAGGTATTTTCCCAGTATCTAGCTAAACGTGAAGCTTCTCGGGGGGGTACAGCAGAAGTGGCAAATAGTGAAAGGATGTGTGTGGCACTTTATGAGTCTGTTCTGTATATCTGCCAGTCTCCCGAACCCTCTCCCCCGCAAAACATTTTCACCAATTTTACAGGCCGCGACCTGAAAAAATAGTGCCAAATTTCAAATGCGGATATCTCGGAAATGAGTTGATGCATGTCACTTTATGTGCTATTTTTGGACTCGGGAGGTCCAAAACTATACAGAAAGATGTGCTACACACATTATCCCGACATGTTCATTTTTCGCCAATTTTGCAGGGCGCGACCTGAAAAAATAGTGCCAAATTTCAAATGCGGATATCTCGGAAATGAGTTGATGCAGGTCACTTTATGTGCTATTTTTGGACTCGGGAGGTCCAAAACTATACAGAAAGATGTGCTACACACATTATCCCGACATGTCCATTTTTCGCCAATTTTGCAGGTAGCGACCTGAAAAAATAGTGCCAAATTTCAAATGCGGATATCACGGAACTGAGCTGATGCAGGGCAGTTTATGTGGTATTTTTGGACTCGGGAGTTCCAAAACTATACAGAAAGATGTCCTACACACATTATCCCGACATGTCCATTTTTCCCAAATTTTTCAGGCCGCGACCTGAAAAATACTGCCCAATTTGAAACGCGGATATCTCGGAACTGAGTTGATGCAGGCCAGTTTTTGTGGTATTTTCGGACTCGGAAGGTCCAAAACTATACAGAAAGATGTGCTGAACACATTATCCCGACATGTCCATTTTTCGCCAATTTTACAGGCCGCAACATGAAAAAATAGTGCCAAATTTCAAATGCGGATATCTCGGAAATGAGTTGATGCAGGTCACTTTCTGTGGTATTTTTGAACTCGGGAGGTCCAGAACTATACAGAAAGATCTGCTACACACATTATCCCGACATGTCCATTTTTCGCCAATTTTGCAGGTCGCTACCTGAAAAAATACTGCCAAATTTCAAATACGGATATCACGGAAATGAATTGATGCAGGTCACTTTATATGGTATATTTGGACTCGGGAGGTCCAAAACTAAACAGAAAGATGTGCTACACACATTATCCCGACATGTCCATTTTTCGGCAGTTTTGCAGGTCGCGACCTGAAAAAATAGTGCCAAATTTGAAACGCGGATATCTCGGAACTGAGTTGATGCAGGCCAGTTTATTTGGTATTTTCGGACTCGGAAGGTCCAAAACTATACAGAAAGATGTACTACACACATTTTCCCGACATGTCCATTTTTCGCCAATTTTGCAGGCTGCAACCTGAAAAAATAGTGCCAAATTTCAAATGCGGATATCACGGAAATGAATTGATGCAGGTCATTTTATATGGTATATTTGGACTCGGAAGGTCCAAAACTATACAGAAAGATGTGCTACACACATTATCCCGACATGTCCATTTTTCGCCAATTTTGCAGGTCGCGACCTGAAAAAATAGTGCCAAATTTGAAAGGCGGATATCTCGGAAGAGAGTTGATGTAGGCCAGTTTGTGTGGTAGTTTGGGACTCGGGAGGTCCAAAACTATACAGAAAGATGTGCTACACACATGATCCCGACATGTCCATTTTTCGCCAATTTTTCAGGCCGTGATCTGAAAAAATAGTGCCAAATTTCAAATGTGGATGTCTCGGAACAGAGTTGACGCAGGCCAGTTTATGTGGTATTTTCGCACTCGGGAGGTCCAAAACTATACAGAAAGATGTGCTACACACATTACCCCGACATATCCATTTTTCGCCAATTTTGCAGGCCGCGACCTGAATAAATAGTGCCAAATTTCAAATGCGGATATCTCGGAAATGAATTGATGCAGGTCACTTTACGTGGTATATTTCGACTCGGGAGGTCCAAAACTATAGAGAAAGATGTGCTGAACACATTATCCCGACATGTCCATTTTTCGCCAATTTTGCAGGCCGCGACCTGAAAAAATAGTGCCAAATTTCAAATGCGGATATCTCGGTACTGAGTTGATGCAGGGCAGTTTATGTGGTATTTTTGGACTCGGGTGTTCCATAACTATACAGAAAGATGTGCTACACACATTATCCCGACATGTCCATTTTTAAACACACACACACACACACACACACACACACACACACACTGGCACACACACACACACATGTAGAGGATGGACATGGGCTAAACGACCATGTAGTCACACTCAGTACCACTGAGTCAGATTGTCTGTTGTCTGTATACGGAATGGTATCACCATCGAACAGCCGCACGTGGGCAAGGTGTTTTTGTTTCGAGTCGCGGCTTGGTTCCATGGACCAGAATAGCGTGCGGTGGGGCAAGAGTACTGACCTCAGATCTCGTACTTGGCCAACAGAAGACTACATCGATTTGGCCCTTCTCCAGCTGAGGAGAGAGCACCTATTTCTGTACGGTGAAATGTTAAACCATGAGTGCGGGCCAAATTTATCTGTGGTATTTCGACGCCGATCCCGGCGGTGACGGCGCCTGGTGGGTCAGTAAAGGGTGGAGATTTTTCCGATCTCCCACTGCAGGTCAACATTTGTGCAGACCTACTTGTGCCTGAACCCCCTTCGTGTGTATACGCATGCAGAAGATCAAATACGCACGTTAAAGATCCTGTAATCCAGTGTCAACATCGGGTGGGTCACTGAAGTTATGGAAACAAGAACATACCTAGCATATGCACACCCCCGAAAACGTCAGGCGCCGTCACCGCCGGGATCGGCGTCGAAATTCCACTGATAAATTTGGCCCGCAGGAGAGTTCTGTGCATGTGTGTGTGTGTGTGTGTGTGTGTGTGTGTGTGTGTTAGGGGGAGGTGGGGGTGCGGAGAGGAGGTGGGGTAGAAGATGAGGTATGTGAGTGTATGCATGCCTACACTGTGGGAGCAACAGGATATTGGAACGTATATATATATATATATATATATATATATATATATATATATATATATACACGAGGGTCATTCAATAAATAAGGTGAATTTTTCGGTATAAGGACTTCTAATACAGATAGAAGCTTACTTCTTTTTTTTTTCAACGTAGTCTCCCAGCACTGTCACACACTTTTCCCATCTGTGCACAAGCTTCCGTATTCTCTCAGCGTAAAAATCTTTGGACCGATGTCTCAGCCAGTCGCTCACAACACTTTTGACTTAATCGTCACTTTCAAACTTCGTGCCTCTCGTGAACGCTTTCAAGGGACCAAACAGCTGAAAGTCTGAAGGGGCAAGGTCTGGGCTGTAAGGGGGATGAGGGAGCACTTCCCAGCCCAGCTCGTTGATGGTCTGCACCGTTCGGGCTGCTGTGTGAGGCCTTGCGTTGTCATGATGCAAGATGACTCCTTCTGACTGATGACCCCTGCGTTTGTTCTTTATGTCTTTCTTGACCTGCCTCAGCAGTTCACAGTAGCTGCCACTGTTCACAGTGCTTCCTTTCTCAAGGAATGAAATGGTGATTGGGCCTTGCATATCCCAGAAAACGGTGAGCATCACCTTCCTCGTGGACCGCTGGGACTTGAACTTCTTCTACACTGGAGAGCCTACGTGCTTCCACTCCATGGACTGCCGTTTGGACTCAGGCTCATAGTGCCAAACCCATGTCTCGTCACATGTGACCACCTTCTTCAGAAACTCATCACCATCCTTCTCATAGCGGCAGAGACACTGCTGGGACAACTCGACCCTCCTCTGTTTGTGCTCTGGAGTAAGCATCTTTGGCACCCACCGGCAGCTGACCTTCGAGTAGCCAAGGTCATCATGGACAATTCTGTGTGCTGTCCCAACAGATAAGCTCAAAGTCCTTGCAATGTCATCCACTGTCACCCTTCTGTCAGACTGAATGAGGTCTTTGACTGATTCGATCACCTCAGGAGACCTCACTTCTGTAGGCCTTCCAGGCCTGTCTTTATCCTCAACACTGCTCCGTCCTTCTTTAAACAATTTAGCCCACTTGTAGACATTTTTTCGGCTGAAACATGTGGCACCATACACAGTTGACATTCTCCTATGAATTTCAACTGGTTTGCACCCTTTAGCAACCAAAAATTTGATAACTGACCGCTGTTCAATCGGTCGGCCATCTTTGTTAATCGCCAAAACTCTCAAAGTTTTTTTTTTAAATCTGCAAAACAAATTAAATCCATGTGAAGAAGAAGTAAAACAAAAAAAAAAAAAAAGAAAAAAAAGAAAAAAAAAGTAAGCTTCTATCTGTATTAGAATCCTTAAACCGAAAAATTCACCTTATTTATTGAATGACCCTCGTGTGTATATATATATATATATATATATATATATATATATATATATATATATATATATATATATATATACATCTTTGTATATATGTGTGTGGGGTTGGGGGTGGGAGATATGGGCGTGTGTGTGTGTGCTTGCACAAGTAAGTGTTTATCTGTGTGTGTGTGTGTGTGTGTGTGTGTGTGTGTGTGTGTGTGCCGTAGAAGCTGCGATACATAGACTAGAAATGAGTGTGTGGAGGAGGGGGGTAGAGGAGGTGCAGGGTCATATGTGTGTGTGTGTGTGTGTGTGTGTGTGTGTGTGTGTGTGTGTTGGAGCTCATGTACGTTTATATGTATTTGACTGTGCTCTCATATGTGTGAAACTGCATGTTTGGTCCATATCTGTTATGCATGTGTGGGTGTATGTGTGAATGTGTGTCTTCATGTTTTACATTTATTTGCTTATTTATCATCATTGTTGTCTTATTTATTTATTTATTATTATTATTTTATTATCATCATCATTACTACTACCTTTTTATATCATAATTATTATTTATTTATTTATGTAAGCTTATCTATTATTTATTCACCTTTTTTTTCTCTCTCAAGGCCTGACTAAGCGCGTTGGGTTACGCTGCTGGTCAGGCATCTGCTTGGCAGATGTGGTGTAGCGTATATGGGTTTGTCCGAACGCAGTGACGCCTCCTTGAGCTACTGAAACTGAAACTTACTTAACGTAGCCATTTCACTCAAGTACGGTGGCCGAGTGGTTAAGGCGTTGGACTTAAGATCCAATGGATTAATATCCGCGTGGGTTCGAACCCCACCCGTACTAGATTTTTTTCTTTGAAGTCCTGACCAGCGGTTGATGCTTGACACCCCCCTCCTTTTATTTATTTGTTTATTCATTTATACATAGGCCCTGTTCATTACGAGTACACGTAGCATGTATGATAGTAGTTTTTAAACAAAAGGTTTTGTTTAATTCTCTCTCTCTCTCTCTCTCTCTCTCTCTCTCTCTCTGTGCAGTGTCTCTGTCTCTGTGCCTCTCTCTCTCTCTCGATTGATCGAACGGGATCGAACTCCATGACTGACAGACAATCATAAGTTGGTTTTCTTTGACCCGATATAGTCAGGGATCAAAGGCCGGGAGAGGACTAGCTGGGAGGGATCACACCATCGAGTGCCAACCACTTCAAATGTTGATAAAATGTTGCCAACCAACTGACACTGCAGGCGGCCCGTATTTTATCGTATCGTACCATGATCGTATCGTATCGTATCGTATCGTATCAGTTGTATCGCATCGCATCGCATCGTATCGTATCGTATTGCATCAGTCGTATCGTATCGTGTTGTGTTGTGTTGTGTTGTGTTGTATCGTGGTGTATTGTTTTGCCGCGTATCACAAAAGATTTCTCTGTGTGAAACAGGAATGTTATCTACCCAGGACGAGACTGTTACTATATATAGCCGGTGCAGCGCTATCCTTTGTTTGTTTTCGCCTGTAAGTGTATTAATTCGTTTCCCTATCAAAGTGGAGTTTTCTTCCGAATTTTACCAGTCCGGCAAGACTTAGTCAAATTCTTCGACGTCATTTCAGTGTGGGTGCTATTGATAGATTAAACTTGATGGTGGTCCATGCCGCAAAATCGAAAGAAAACAGTAACATATCGAAAGCCAATAGTTACTTCCACTCAGCAAAGAAACAATTACAACAATCAATCAAACAAACAAACCGTCAAATCAAACACACAGACAGACACCGTGAGACACACACACACACACACACACACACACACACACACACACCAAAACAACCCAAGAACATTACCAGAAACATTCCAGAATATTAAATTGGAAACAAATTCAAACGAAACAATAACAAACCAACAAATCCAGTCTCTAAATTGTTGGTCGCTCTTTCACCTTGATGCTCCTACCTCCATCCCCCTCTACACGGCGGCTGGTTGAATAGTACTGAGCTTCTTGAAAAAAACAAACAAATCGATAATAATAATAGTAATAAGACGAAAAGAAGCTTGACAGCAACAACGATAACCATAGCAACAATGATGTAATACCAAAGAAACAATAATGTATTATGGTATGGTGTATAAAGCAAACAGGAAATAACATAAACATATCACACACACACACACACACACACACACACACACACACACACACACACACACACACGCGCGCGCGCGCGATCGCGCTCACTGTTGCGTCTGTTTATGCCAGTGTGTATGAAGACCAACACGTGTTTCCGGCCAAAGGAATCGAGTCTGATCGGATACTGATCACAGTACAAAAAGCCATGGAGGTTTTCAACAGATCGATATGCTAACATTCATCATTATATTGTTTCCAAATCAGCCACTTTGAATATATACCCCTCTCGATCCACACATAATGGAATGGTTTTGTGGTTGACCAGGTGGTCGGTGCATGTGTTCACGATTTGGGAAAACAAGTTTCGTACGTGCCGTCTAACTCCTGAACAGCAGTTTGGATTACACATTGTAATTTCATATGCCTGCGTCACAGTCGAATCAGCAAAAATGTTCAGAATTCGGGAAACTATATAGGGAATTACCACATATTATTTATAGGCCGCCAAGTGTGGTTCTGTCGATTTCAGGACCTTTGTGATAACCCACGGTGTGGGGCATCCAGAACTGTTCTGAACAATAGATCACTGGTGAGCATGAGAAATGCAATAGAAAATGTCAGTAAATAACACAGGAAATATCTGACTCATTTAATTCATACTACAATCCATGATGAATTCTTAAAATAGAAAATAAACTAATAAATAAATAAACAAAAGTGTGCAAATGAGTATCCCTTTTGCCTTTGGAACCACTTTTTTTGTGCGCTTAGAGTTGTCTTCATCAAGATTTTGCGCCTTATAGATATTATTATTATTAGTAGTAGTATTTTTATGTATTTATCTATTATTTATTTATTTATTATTTTATTTTATTTTTAATTAAAAAAAATTCTCCAGGCCTGACTAAGCGCGTTGGGTTACGCTGCTGGTCAGGCATCTGCTTGGCACGGATGTGGTGTACGGCGTATATGGATTTGACCAAACGCAGTGGCGCTTCCTTGAACTACTGATACTGATACTTCTGAACCACTGACTCTGAGGAGAGGGCCGGGGCGGTGATCTGCCCATGCAGTGTTGGCATTGTTTAAATTTCAAGGTAAAAAAAACCCCGCCTGATTCACGAGCGATTTAAACACGTAAGTCTCCACTGCATACCCTCAACACCTACATACTTGGCGTGGATTGATGAAACTCGATTTAGGCCTGAGTGGTCCTGACATTACTTTGATACTGATACCAAGATTTTCATGCAAAAGGATACTTTTTCCAATGTTTTCCATCAACTCTGGACTGTTCGTTGTTGACATTCTGCCAGAGAAGATAATAAGTGCTGCCTAAAGTTGTTACTGCTGTTCAGTCAGAATCAGCGACTACATGCGGGTGGTTCAAAGTCAATGCTCAGGCACAACGCTGTTCCCCCTGGGCATAAAGCAAGGGTTACAACTCCGCATTTGAAAGCTTTCGACTGCAGGAGTTGCCCCGCCTTGCCCGCAGTCCCGACGCACTGATCGACTTTGGTAATCTCCATCTTTTAGGGCTCGGGAAAGGGTTTTTGGATATATATCAAAGACCTCACCAAAGCTTTAAAATTCACAGCTGTATAGAATAGTACAATTTTTTTCCTCAGAATACTACAACGCATTCCAAAAGTGACTGAAGAAGTAGCAACACTGCGAAGACAAGTGACACTTTAATGTGAATAAAAATCTTTTCGGTTTGTCAGTTCAAAAGATACTGAGCTGCTTGCACAGTTTGTGTAATGACCAAGGTACAAGCTACAGTATAGACAAAGAAAACCATGGCTATGCAAAAAGTTCGAGAAAAGCTGTAATTGAACAGATACGATCGCACTTGCATTTATCAATTATTAGAGCACTTATTTCCATCAATCTGTCAAGTGAGTTTCACACACACACACACACACACACAAAAAGAGATTAGATTCATCTGATTCTGCTGAGAAAGCAAACGTTTTTCTTCCACCTTAATATCTAGTTTTTTCTGTATACATTAACTCAAAACTTTACTAATTTTAGTGATTCCTACTAATAGCTTTTATTCACACAAAGTATTTTCATTTTTCTGTGTTTATGAGCGCATTTTCATGTGTCTCAAGGCCTGCCCAGTGCATTGGGTTTGGTGAATACGAGGCATCTGCTCCCTTTTTGACTCGCTTGTTATTTCAAAGTTTTTAAGCAGATATGGTGTAGTGTTTATGATCCAGTATGCATGCTTTGACACCTTGAAACTGAAAATGTGTTCACACTAGGTATATATTTTTTTCCCCCACTTGTCTAGGAGGTAGCCTGGCCTGTTAAAATGCTAGGATGTTCTTATTTAATCAGTACTTATCACTGGTCAGGCGATGTCAAATAAACTTGCGCTGAACCAAACCTGGTAGCCTGTTCTCTCAAAGCCATCCTGGTGAAGGCCCAAAGTGCCTCTTCTGCCTCATATGGGGGCTGTGCATGTGGTTTTGTTTTGTTACTACCTTCCCACAGCCATGCGTTCTTGAGCAAAGGTCCGATTCGCCTCTTCCGATTTCATCTACTCTTTGATCATGACGACACCCTTGATGGCCTCACGAGTGTTTGTCCCATTTTACCTACCTGCCATTTATGTTGCCCACTCTACCTTTCTCTCTTACACACTCACTTTTCAATGAAGAGGTTTTTCATGCACACACACAGAGCAACTGAGTACATAGGCAAATTGAGAGGAGAAGAATCAGGATAAGCTAATTAGTGATACACATATGTATGTGTATTGTGTGTGCATGTGTTTATGTAAGTTTGTGCCTGCCTATGTGTGCGTATGTGTTGTGGTAGCTGGTAGATACACATGTATGTTAAAATGTATGCATGCAGTGTGTGTGTGTGTGTGTGTGTGTGTGTGTGTGTGTGTGATATTTTGGTGTCCGTGTATGTAACACTGATGTAATGTTTTATATTAACAAAAGCGATTTTGTCAAGCACCTACAGCAGATTTCTGGATAGTGTGCTATATATAAGTATCCATTATTATTATTGTTAGTGATAGGCGAATGAGGATGACAACCCCTGGACACAATGGATTTATTGCCCCTATGGCTGGAACAGGCTATGGACCTTCAGCCTAGCTGGTCTAGGCTATGAACATGTAATTTATATCAGCCCAGTCTATCGGAATGAAGAATTCAAAATCAACATGGAAGTATGGCCACGTTTCATTGTTCTCGCCTCAAGAATTCAAAATCAACAAGGAAGTATGGCCATGTTTCATTGTTCTCACCTCAAGAATTCAAAATCAACAAGGAAGTATGGCCATGTTTCATTGTTCTCTCCTCAAGAATTCAAAATCAACAAGGAAGTATGGCCATGTTTCATTGTTCTCACCTCAAGAATTCAAAATCAACAAGTATGGCCACGTTTCATTGTTCTCGCCTCAAGAATTCAAAATCAACAAGTATGGCCATGTTTCATTGTTCTCACCTCAAGAATTCAAAATCAACAAGGAAGTATGGCCATGTTTCATTGTTCTCACCTCAAGAATTCAAAATCAACAAGGAAGTATGGCCATGTTTCATTGTTCTCGCCTCAAGAATTCAAAATCAACAAGGAAGTATGGCCATGTTTCATTGTTCTCGCCTCAAGAATTCAAAATCAACAAGGAAGTATGGCCATGTTTCATTGTTTTCACCTCATGTAGATGATTGTCCAACAAATTCCAGTCAACGCCAAAACTCAATTCTAGATTCACTATACATTTTTAACTACAGAGAACTTGTAAAAATGCCTGTGAAATAAAAAGTTTATGTCAGCACCTATGGCATAACCTTCCTTCCAACCAACCCTAGTTTATCTTAGTGCTTTCCCTTTTCTGTAGTACATCAAGAAAAAAAAATTCCACTGTGCAATGAGTAATCCCATCCCCAGCCATGGAAGTTTGCCGACTGAAGAAGAATGGGCCATTTCAGTATCATTTGGATTATTCCACTTGTTTGGTGAAAATGGAAAATAGTGTGATTATGTAACATGTTAAACCTTCAGAACAGAACAGGCAAGTCCACATGGGAAAATGCAGCTGCTTTTGCATATGAGGTGTATGAAGGATTTCAAAGAAAAGAAGAAACACTAGCAGTAGCAATTGACCTTGAAGATGCCTACAATAAAGTCCAGTTTGCGCACCTCATGGAGCTGCTACTAAGGTATGGAGTAAGTTTGACACTGACAAGATGGATAGCAGCAGCGCTTCAGGAAAGAACCGTCGTCCTACGCCTCGGAGATTGGATGTCTGCACCTTCTAAACTATCCATGGGACTGCCACAAGGGTCTCCACTCTCTCCTGTCCTCTACAATGTCTACACGAAGGGCCTTGCAGACTTAAACAACAATGGAATTGCTCGGGTGCTTACCCTTGCGGATGACGGCCTGGTCTTCAAAACTTCAAAAAATGCTCAGGAAAGAACTGAAGCCGTCCAGAAACAACTAAACAATATTGCTCAATGGTGCAAAGACACAGGATCTTCCATCAATCCAGCGAAAGCCCAAACGTTGCTGTGCACCCTCAACAACAAAACCGCGAGCAAATCACCACCTTCTGTGTCATTCGATGGGATTCAAATTGAGAAAACTGAATGCCTACGCTACCTAGGAATACACTTCGACAGGATGCTGACCTTCAGAAAACATACGGAAAACACTGTTCTCAAATGCAAAAAGGGCCTTTCAGTCTTAAAAGCAATGGCAACCAAAGGAATTGAACAACGCCACCTCTTCCTGCTATATCAATCACTCGTCCTCAGTGTGATCGACTACGGACTTGGGCTAACAACACCGTCTCAAAGCAACCTCCTAAAATTAGAAAGAGTCCAAAATAAAGCTATGAGGCTGATCCTTGGAACAACAAAAGACACGCCCACAGAAACCATGCGATACCTGCTTGACCTTCCTTCAGTGCAGGCCAGAAACAAGTTAGAACAGGTCAAGACCTACTTCAAAGCATTAGAAAACCCTCAAAACCCACTGAATGACGCAGTCAAAGAACAAAAAGGCAGCCGTCTAGGACGAGGAAGATCATGGATGGGGCAAGCAGAAGACACAATCCAGCTAGTATGCCGACTTCAAGACCTGAAAGAAACAAAAGAATGGGAGAAAAACCCCGAAAACCTCAACCATCTATTCAACACAGTCATTTCACCCACTCTAGGAAGACATTGTCGGGAATGGCCAGAGGGCAAAACTGATGCGGAAGTGAAGCTGCTTATAGAAGAAAACAGTAAAGAAGAGGACATCATCATATACACAGATGGCTCAGTCACCAAAGACCAGTCTGGCTGGGGATTCACTGCGAAACAAAATGGAAAAACAATTTGGGAAGAGAATGCTGCCTACAAAGTCACAACCTCCAGCCTAACGATGGAAGTTGAAGCCGTGACACATGCCCTCCAGTGGCTATCGTCCTTCCATACGCCCGGAAACCAACATGCCATGATTCTAACCGACTCAATGAACCTCATACAGAAAATTGAAAACGGAATGGGAAGCCCAGAGTGGCATAATGCAATGCGCAACTTTCAGATTAAAAAACTCACATGGTCATACTGCCCGGGACATGCAGGTGTTAAGGGAAATGAGCGAGCTGACAGACTTGCTGGTAACGCAACACCAACGAGCAGCCTACATCTAGGAAAATCGGAAATCCTCAGAAAAGTCAAAGAATACCAAAAAGAGCAGGTACAAGGCCATCACACCATTGATCGCCTCAAAGAAATAAAAGCAGAGAGAGGGAGCGGCCGCAAATCTAACATGAAAGGTAGAGCACGATGCTTTGCAAATCAAACAAATATCGGCATCATTTCCAAACCAACATTGCGCAAATTTCTTCAAAACGGAACAGAGTCTCTGTGGGCCTTTCCAAATACAATAGACCGAGCAACACACTAGACGCCACGTTCTTGGCATCAGAGATCTTTTCCCATCCCTCTTGCGGCCAGTCAGTGGCGGCTGTGTGTGTTTGTGTGTACGTGTGGGTCTGTGCTTTTGAGTGCGTTTGTGAATGCGCGAGAGTGAAATTGTACACAAGTGTCAGGAGAGATATGTGTACGTGTGTGTGTGTGTGTGTGTGTGTGAGGGGAGGTGGGAGTGCGGGGGGAGGTGGGGTAGAGGATGAGGTATGTGAGTGTATGCATGCCTACACTGTGGGAGCAACAGGATATTGGAACGTGTATATATATATATATATATATATATATATATATATATATATATATATATATATCTTTGTATGTACGTGTGTGGGGTTGGGGGTGGGAGATAAGGGCGTATGTGTGTGTGCTTGTACAAGTAAGTGTTCATCTCTGTGAGTGTGTGTGTGTGTGTGCCGTGGAAGCTGCGATACGTAGACTAGAAATGAGTGTGTGGAGGAGGGGGTAGAGGAGGTGCAAGGTAATGTGTGTGTGTGTGTGTGTATGTGTGTGTTGGAGCTCATGTACGTTTATATGTATTTGACTGTGCTTTCATATATGTGAAACTGCATGTCTGGTGCATTTCTGTTATGCATGTGTGGGTGTATGTGTGAATGTGTCTTCATATTTTACATTTATTTGCTTATTTATCACCATTGTTGTCTTATTTATTTATGTTTTATTATTATCATTTTATTAGTATTACTAATATTATTACTACTACCTTTTTCTATATTATAATTATTATTTATTTATTTATTTATTTATGCAAGCTTATCTATTATTTATTCCGTTTTTTTTGGTTTTTTTTTGTGTGTGTGTGTGTGTGTGTTCTCAAGGCCTGACTAAGCGCGTTGGGTTACGCTGCTGGTCAGGCATCTGCTTGGCAGATGTGGTGTAGCGTATATGGTTTTGTCCGAACGCAGTGACGCCTCCTTGAGCTACTGAAACTGAAACTGTTAAACCTTCATTGTACTTGGTGGGCCAAGACCACCAATTTGTCTTAATTTTTTTTTTTTTTTTTAATCTGAGATTCATAAGATTTAGTGCATTCCTCAAATCCTACATGTGAATTGTTCAGTTTTTTGTTGCATATTTTCTAATGTATATGTTGAGTGTTCTAAAAGCACAAGCAGCAACTCGTCAGACATGGTCTCGGACAATGTGGAATACACCAGCCTGAACCTACCTATCAAGAACATTTAAAGGAATGGCATCACTGACCTGGTGACTTCTCTCTTGGATCACAGAGAGAAAGTCATGTGACAACCTCTTCACTGACAAAGAGTTAAGTATGTTAAGTCACTAGTCCACAATGGGTTGTCTGTTGACACTGCGAGGCACATCTAAACACTTCCTGATACCGCATTTCATGGAGAAAAACAGTCTTCTAAGATACCAGTCAGTTTGTTTTTCCAAAAAGACCCATGATGTGCAGAATACACATACTATAGTGAAACACTGCAAGAGCAAGAATGAGTCTGACGGATGGATGACACAGGAATAAGTAATGAAGTACTGTGAAGTTAATCAAAAAATCACAAACACAAAATAGCAGTATACTAAAGAGGATGAAGTGATGTGAAAACAGGATGATAGAACACACACCATAATTATGTTCACACATTTTGTCATATGTCACAAAGACCAACAACATGCTTTGAGTTAGAAACCTTTTTATTTGGTCCACTGATAAATTTTTCAGGGAAAAATAGGATGGAACATCAAATATTACACAATAAGCTAGCACTTACCAGTGAGCTACCAACAAGATGAATGCAAAAGAATTCCACCATAACAAAAAACAGTTGTTATATATATATATATATAATTTTATGAATGAATATTTCTGGAAAGATTATACAAAATACAAATCATAATTGCAACCTGTAAATTTGCAGAAAAATCTAAAACACCATGGTTATTTTCATCACTTAAAAACAATGCAGTTGCCAGCTTTAATTCATATTTAATTGGGATTAACATCACTGCAAACAGGACCTTTTAAATACTTGTGCTGAATTTCCTTGTCAACAGTATGAACTTTATGCATATGAAAGAAAAGGAGAAAACTGGAGAGAACGGTTTCCTTACTGTTGTCAAGGTGGCAGGCCAGGAAAGACTTTGTATCAGCACAATGAAAAGGAGTTGAGCCTTTTCCAATATCAACCTTTCCTTATACATTAAAAATGAACAAGACAAGATGTATCCCAAGACAGACCTGTGGTGAAGTCTCTGTCCATGTATAATTTCAATTTAGGTAGGCACACCCTGGATGGATACTATTTTGCCTTTCTGAACTTGTATATTACCAACTTTGTGTCTGATTTATACTGTTTAAAGATGTTTTAAGCCTGTGTTCATTCATCAGCACAAGGGACCAGAAAACTGAAGATATGACTATAAAATACATTTAGAAGTCTATAGGTAGCACTCACCCCATCACCAAGGCAATGTTTATTTTTTAGTGAGCAGGAAAGTGAAAACTTGCCATTTAAGTCAGTGAAATTTGAGGAACATTTCATCACAAAAAATATAGTCAATATCTTTTGAGAAAGTTGGGCAAGCTTTGGTTCATGTTTAAGTTGTGTGAAGCCATAACAGCACAATAATAATTTTCTTATCACTGCTTCATGAATATGGTGGACTGCTTATGATCTAGAATCTTCAACTCTACTAAGTAAAGATGAAAAAACAAACAAATGATTAACAGGTAGCAAACAAACAGTCATTCTTCCAAAATTGTAGGCACAGGTATGAATCGAAGGATCGTTGTGGATCCTTGTGACCTTAAAAATGGGCTAAACCTTGTCAAAAGTATGCATTAATGATTCACTGTTTTGCTGCTTGTACTGCCTGCATCAGCATGTGTGACTGAAAACAGTCCATATTTGTTTGAATAGACACTGACATTGCTTTCCACGGTGTCTATACCCAGTGACTGAAAGCGAAACTTCATATGCCATGGTCAAGAGCACTGTCTGTTTAGTTCAATACAAGCGAGCCAAGCTCTTCAACTCATATACCCCTTTACTATTGCCAAAGGTTTAGCCCTTCATCATGAAAAAGTGTCCGCGACACTCTCACTTTCAAAGTGGTTATGAGTGTCTGATTACACTCCATTTTCCATGTGGTTACGAGTGTTCAGTACACTTTGCTTTTCAAATGGTCACCTCATTTTTAACTGGAATGTGTTCGTTCAATCTATATACCTGCTAATTCTTGGTGGTTACAAGTAATAACCACAGTCCGATAAAAAAATATTTAAAAAAAACCCAAAACAATACTACTACTGATTAGAGTTGAACAATTCATTTCTTTAACAGTGATCAACGCACAAGTCATTCTCACTCATTAAATATATACAATCCTCTCAATCTCTTCCACAGAGAAGAGAAAAGGGAAACAGGGTTGATATGGGGTAGGGACTTGAAAAAGAAAGTAGTCAAGTACTGGGAAGAGCTGAGAAGAAAAAGAGCAACAGAGATGTATATAACAATTATTTCAAAAAAGGAAGAAAAAAAAACACACAGAAAAGTAACAAAAAAAAACAAAACAAGAAAATATTTCAAGGCTAACCAACAAGGTTTTTCTTTTTCTTCCCCAACTCAAAACAGTTCCAATTCTTGTATTCTCTGGATCAACAATTGTTTTCACTAGAGTGCTACTGTAACCAGGACCTGGTCTCCTGAACACCCTTCACACACAATACTGTCCCATAAATCAAATTAAAAAAAAACAAAAACAAAAATCAAACAAAAAAGAAAACCACAAAGCAGTAACAACCAGCATGACATCAGTTAACAATGCATAAAGAAATGTATGAATAAGGATTTTGTACAAAGAGTGAAAAAAAAAAAAAAAAAAAAAAAAGATGGAAAATTACAGAAATGACAAAGTCTGTTTTATCATTCTTGAGCCATCCGATGACTTGATGGCAAAAAATCACCAAAAAACCGAGAGATGTTTTGTTCACAGTCCTGGTCCACTTCCACTTCTGGACTTGGTCCTGTGGACGTGAGGACATAGTGGGGGAGGGGGTTCCTGGACTTACACCACCTCATACTCCTTGCGGATGGCCCGGGCAAGGCAGCATGCAAACAGCACTCCCACCACCTGCACACACAATTCAGTTTCAGTAGATGTCACTATGTTCGAATACATCCATATATATATATATATATATATATATATAAAAGTGTATTTTGTATTTGTATTTCTTTTTATCACAACAGATTTCTCTGTGTGAAATTCGGGCTGCTCTCCCCAAGGAGAGCGCGTCACTACACTACAGCGCCACCCATTTTTTTTTATTTTTTCCTGCGTGCAGTTTGATTTGTTTTTCCACAGAATTTTGCCAGGAACAACCCTTTTGTTGCTGTGGGTTCTTTAACGTGTGCTAAGTGCATGCTGCACACAAGACCTCGGTTTATCGTCTCATCCGAATGACTAGCATCCAGACCACCGCTCAAGGTCTAGTGGAGGGGGAGAAAATATCAGCGGCTGAGCCGTGATTCGAACCACCGTGCTCAGATTCTCGCTTCCTAGGTGGATGCGTCACCTCTAGGCCATCACTCCAGCATATATATATGCTGCACCACATCTGTTGGGCAGATACCTGATCAAGCTTCAGCTGATTAATTTCAGCAGGAAAGGAAAGCAGAATGCAGTTACATAAACAATGAATAAATTCCACTGGGAGCCGGTGTGTGTTTTGTCATCTGTCAGATATGTTGGTTACTTTTGCCCGAGTGCTTTGGTGTACTCTTTAAATCTGAAATATGAGATGGATTGTTCAAGTGACCAAAATGTGTAGATTACATGTGCATAACATCCCTTTTGACTGAGACAACAAAAATTAGGGCAATAAAGAACATCGGCATCTGAGTAGAGACCCCTTCTGTAAAGTTCACCCTATTATCCTTGGTCAAGGTGACAAAACTGCACAAGTCACAGATCAAATTGTTAGCAGTCCATGTTTTCTCGCAATTCCATACTCTCTCTCTCTCACTTGGGGGCATCCCCATGCTTTCTCTCACTGTACTACGTATGATTAGCAATGTGTGACAAAGCATGGGAGGTCCCTTTGAATATTATCATTTTGAAAAGAAGGAAAACAAAACAACCAACCTACCAAACACACAGACAAAAGGAAACACACACACACACACACAAATATTTACAAATCGTTACTGTGCCATCATCGTCAACATTTTCACCAATAACCCCATCATTATCATGATCATCACTGCTGCTGCCCTGCTCTCTCTCTCTTCTTTTTCTCTGTCATTTTTCTCGAAGATTTCTGTTGGGAAAAGACAAGAAATGAATCTCAATGATAAAGGAAATGTTTTCAATAAAAATAAAGGGGACTTTCCACTCTTTCTCATGCACAATTGAAAGTGTGAGAGGCGAACGACCAGACTTCCTCGCAATCCCACTTTCTTGTAAAGTGAGAGAAAGCATGGAATTCTGAGAAAGCATGGGTTAGCACACCTCCTTCACCCTAGTCTGTCATTCACTTGCCTGTATTCCTTCAAATGGCTTTCAGACTGCCTCCTCAGATGTTTGTTTCTCTAGGACCCTAAAGCCCTATTTTAACCCGGTCTTCACATCACAATATATTTCCTTTCTTTTCTGAAGCTGCTCTAGAAATAATACATGAAGCAGAATCGTTCAGCACCATTTTCACATGATCTTTAATCACAATCACATTTCCTTTTCACCTGAGGCTACTCCTAAAATCATACAGAAATACACTCATCCAGATACTGCATTGCAATTTCTGATCCTGAACTCACCATGACGAATGCCAGACCAATTCCCACTCCTCCGATGATGGCCACCTTGTCCTTCAGCCAGTTGATGAAAGCATCCTCACAAGACTGAAGAAAAACAAACGACAGTCAGCACATCACAATGAAACCAATTTGATTCAACTGTGTAAAAATGATTATATATCAGCTGGGATGGTGGGAATGGAGTAAATTATTTCTGTAGTTTTTCATATTTATCTCTGAAAAGTCTCCTTTACTTTTCTGCCTTATGTGGACCATTTCGCAACTTTGTAAGGACCTCAGCCCATCGAAAGCAAATGGAGTGTATCTTGAAACTGCACACAGTGCATCATTAATGTTGAACCTTTGATCAACCAGTCCCTATATTCTTCCTCTTTAAGGCAATGATCCTGGAATGCACACTTCCATGGCATTTTGAATAACTTGAGCTGATCTGAATAAGCACAGGTGATGGCGGATGCAGATATGCTTTCACAAGAAAAAAATATGTTTAAGTCTGGGAATTACTGGTAAAGGGGAGGGCTGAATGCTGTTGCTTTATGGTATTTTTCCCTTAAAGACTTTTGGCTGGTGTAAGGACTTGCCAGGACCTTGGTGAAAATGTAAGCAGTAAAAGGGCCTTGCTTGAGAATTTCAAAATGTCAGAACTTGAAAGGACTGGTAAGAACCCTTCAAACCATGCAAATAAAAGCTTATCACTGATACCATTGTCATCAGACATCTATCTGGTCCTCCTTTGCGATTCAGATATATTCAGCTTAATTGGACACCCTACAATTCTTCTCGTTCTACAGTCAAATTCAAGGAGCATGTGTTGTTCACAGCGTCTTTTGCTCCAATTATAGCATACACTTGCTCTCATATGACTGAACTAAGATATTTTGAAAAGTAATAGAAACAAAATGACATCCACTGTTACCCATGGTAAAATAGAATGCAGGGGAAGAGGGTGGGTGTAGGTGCATGTGTGTTTGTGTGTGCATGCATGTTTAATGAATAATTTATCCCCCACTCTCATTTTTTCTTTCAGGCTAATCATGAAAGTCCCACGTGCACAACTAAAATAAAAATATATTAAAAAAAAAGAAGAGAGGGAGAAAAAGTACTCTGCTGACTTGCATGAAATTGAAACACAAAACAAACAAAAACTGGTTGAAGACACTTACTGTTTGATAGATGTTGCCAACAGCGATGGGAGTATTGCTAGGGCATTTGGCTTTACTCTTGTCCACACAGCATGATTGAGGATATGTTGAGTTCAGGGGATACTTCTCCCACTCAGAAGAATTGCTCACACCACAGCAAGAGAACTGAAAAAAATATTAAAAAAAAAAAAAAAAAATAATGAAAAGCACTGGCACACTCATTAACACCATTATTTTTACTGTTAAGTGTACACAATCAGTCGATGATTGTATTATATCTGCATTTTTATTGAGGAAAGAAGTCAGGACAAGGAGAAGGACACGTCATTTACTTCATCCATACCACTGTCAACTGTAGAGTAAAGCCATCCTCAGTTCATGGCTCATGTGAGATTCCTACTCATTGGAAGCAGCTGATTTTACAATTACTTTATAAACAAATTTGGCAAAATGTTTCTAGAGAAAATGTTCTCATTTAAGATAACATTGGAAGCACATGTATACACACATACATAGTCAGATACTAACATAGTGTACACAGCTTACAATACCCATATAACCGAAACACAGGATTATTACATGAACTAAGTGCATACACACACACGAGCCAAAAAGAGAGGTATGTTACTGAATGGGGCTATTCGCTGAACTATGTGGGTATGACACAATATAAATATGTTAAGTGCAATTGTAGGTCTAAAGCATGCACACATGTACAATAAATCGCCCTTTGTCACCGAAAGTAAATCAAGCAACTAAGCAGTTTGTTTCTGGCAAAATTATACTCATTAGTTGCACTTGAGATCAAATTCAGACATCTCGATATCTGCCGAGTATGGGGAAATCAGTGGAGGCAAATGCTCGCATCTGGCGCCATCCTCATTTCCTTTTCTGTGTGACTGCTAGTTCTGAGGTTTTAAATTAAGGTAAATCACAAGAAGGAACAGACGCACAAACATTTGCTGAATTTACTGTGTTTCCCTTGCCAATGATAATGTTTTGCTCCCTGCTGAAGCCATAATCACACCTTCAGAATTTTCTGAGCCAACTGATATGCACTTCGTATGTCCCTGAACATGCCAGTCTGTGAACATGTGCATACAGAAGATTGACATGCTACTGCTACTGTTGATCAAAACAAAGGGAGCCAAGAGATAAAGAGAAAGAGACAGAGACAGACAGAGAGAGAGAGAGAGAGAGAGAGAGAGTAGAGAAAGACCGGTTATGGTCATGGAGGGAAAAAGAAACTTTTCCCCACAACAAGCTAATTTTTTTTTTTTTTTTTTTTTTTTTAAAAGGAAATTTTCTATCTAAAATTACGTTTAAGTAACAGTACAGGCGCTAGTCTGGGGGGGCAAAGGGGAGGTTACCTACTTCCGGGAGGTTATCGGCCGCAGCAACTTTCATTTTCTCCACAAAGGCGGATAGCAGTTTGCACAGGACAGGAATGTCAGACCCCTGCAGGAGTCTGCACTAGTGGGTCATGGTTAAGTATGTGTAATTGAAACTCAATTTCAGCCTATACACACCTCCTGCTGGAGCTTGTCCCATGTGTAATTAAAACTCAAATTTCAGCCCATACACACCTCCTGCTGGAGCTTGTCCCATGTGTAATTAAAACTCAATTTCAGCCTATACACACTTCCTGCTGGAGCTTGTCCCATGTGTAATTAAAACTCAATTTTAGCCTATACACACCTCCTGCTGGAGCTTGTCCCATGTGTAATTAAAACTCAATTTCAGCCTATACACACCTCCTGCTGGAGCTTGTCCCATGTGTAATTAAAACTCAATTTTAGCCTATACACACCTCCTGCTGGAGCTTGTCCCAGGCTTCCTTCACACCACCACCCTTTGTGTAGTCCTTCTGCGTTTCCTTCAGGATATCGGAAACCGATTCCTCAACCTGCACACCCACACAAGTCACAAAATAATTGCCTGTCACTTTTTACTTGCTTCAGAAGGCCATGCACAACCACAAATCCACCGACAGGCGATACAGTGGACAAACTAGTGATATGCCTAGTGATATGAACAGGACCCTTTGAACAGGCAATAAACAATTTTTTCGAGATAGAATTTGTACTGCATCAACTGTGGCACAGAAAACACAAATTGATATTAGATATATGATCACTGAATGATTTTTTTTTTAATCACTTATATAGTTATAAATAAATGACAAAACTATCACCATTGAACAGAAACTTTGATACAATCAACCATACATTACAAAAATCCAACTCTTAGCCTTTTTTTTTTTTTTTTTAATATTAACAGCAATATTACTATCACTCAAATTTTAATACTACCCAATACCAGGATACTTGATAAATAGAACAACAAAGTCAAAGCAATTAATAAATCATAAATATTGTGGACATATATAACATTATTTATTATTGTTAGATATTATCAATTTTAAATATCATGTACACTGTGCAAGATCTACTGTGAGTTACAATCATATATATAATATACGATATTATCAATTCATAATGGTGTAAATCAATGTTAAATTCTAATGTCCGTATGTTAATATTATTTTCACCATATGTGACCAATGTTTCTTTCCAAATCTGCAGAAAAAACATTCCTTGAAGTTGAAGCATAACGAACTGTTTTGTCTTTCAAATAACAACATACACATATGATTATCAAAGAAGCATATCAATGAAATTTGGAAAGAGAAATTATATTGTCTAATGGAATATTGCCCCGGTAACTGTTACACAGTATTAGTCTACTGCATCTTTTTTCAATTTTTGTCAGTCTTCCAGGTGAACTTCTTTCCCATTTGCAAAGGGTTAAAGCTCTTTTGTTTAAGGCTTGATCTTCACAAAACAACAACAAAAAAACAAAACGAACAAGAACATATAATCACCAATTTTCATTTAAAAGAGCTTCACTGGCTCCCTAATAAATTTTGATGTGAATACAAAGTTTTAGTTCTTGTTCATGATGGATCACTTCCCTGTATCGACTTCACTTTCCACACACCCCTTTTCTTGTGCTCTTTGTTCTTGTATGAAAACCTCCTCACAAAACTTAATTACACTTACAGAAGTGTAAAATGACAGTAAAACTTCAACTCCAGATTTAAAATCGATCTCAAGACATTTTGCCATGCATTCTCTTGTTTTATTAGTTATTCTTAGTTTGATTAAGGTTGTGGGTGTATGGATGGCTGTCTAGAAAGGTTTGTATGCTGATAGTGTGTGGTGCATCAACTGTGTAAGTAGAATAGCTTCTATCATTGTATTCATACATTTTTGTAAGTTCCAAAGACTCATTAATTGTCACTTCACTGAACCATTCATAACACTTAACAGTACACTGAACTCTTAAAGTGAAAACTCTGACTATAACCCCCACACCCCCAAAAATCTTTAACAAGAATCTTGGGGGGAGGGGGGGGGGGGAGAAAAGACTGCAAAATTGACGACAAAAACAAATATGTTCTGTAATCAAAACCACTGTAATTTTGTGATCCATTTTACAACTGTCACTGTGTGAGTGTGTGCATGTTTGCTTACTTAAGTAGTTAAATGTACAACTGCATGGGTACAACACCATGAGTAACTTATCTTTCACCTATTTTCATTATTGATTATAACTGAGGAAAAGAAAAACAACTTTAACAGAAAGAAGGAACCCAGCCGCCAGATGTATATATTCATATATTATCAATGTCATTGCAAACAAATACCCAATTCATCTATTATCATTGCAAACAAATACCCAATTCATCTATTGTTGCAAACAAACACCCAATTTCCACATCATTTCTAATAAAATTCTACCATTGATTATTTATATATCTGATACAAGGGAGCTGGAAAGGTGGACTAGGGAATCATGTACGTTTTGCACAAAGTTTATGTTCAAACTTACATCATTGCGAAGGACATAGGCAGCAATGCCACCGGCGATCATGAGGATGAAAATCAATCCCAGCAGAACTGCGAACTGTAAAAACAAAAGACATTTAACTATTATAAGAATTCAAAATCGAAGGAGTAATACTAATAGACTATACCATTCTAGTCTACAACTGGCAACCCAGTATACCATTATTATTGCTCAGAACCCAGCCAAAAGACAATGTTACATCAGGGCTTAATCTAAAAGCTTTTCAACTAATTAAAAAAAATTAAAAAAAAGTGAAAAAATAAAGTTGATCATATAACCTTTTTTTTTTTTTTTTTTTTTAAATAAGTCCCAAGGAGCTTCAAAACATAAGATGATCCCCCACCCCCCACCCCCAAACAAAAACTCCCCCGATCCCTCCACATGCCCCTCCCTCTCCTTATTCACAAAATGACAAATACAGTCATACAAATATATATATCTAATAATCTATGGCAAATATACATGAAGTATCTTCGACATACCACTACTTTTGACATTCCCATTCCATTCTTTTTCATACAAAACCCCCCAAATCTTCACTTAAACAGTAATGAAAAAAAACCAACAAAAAAAACCCAACAAAAAACAAAAAAAACCCAACATTCACTGAAAGTGTAGGATGTATACCACAAAATTGCCTGTGGGATACTCAGTCACACACTCTAAAAATACAGCATTAATAGAAATGCTTAGCTGAATCTAGAAAAAGACACTGGTGTTTCCACAAACACACACACACGAGTCAATGGATCAACAATGTTCACAGAAAATAAGAAAGGTTTAACTATCCAGAAACAAATGAAGCAATAAAAATAGGTAATTTCAAGCACATGATTTCCAGAATAACAAATGTTGTGTCTATTGCTGAAACTGAAATAGCCTCTGCTATTGCCATGGGAGAATCCATTTACTGAAAATAACGACAAACAAAAAAATTATCAACTGGCATCAGATGCTTTTTATTTCTGGCTTGAGAAGAATACTGAAATATCTGTTTCTCATCTTCTCAAATAAAATAAACTATCAAAAAAAAAAAAAAAAAAAAAAAATTTTTTTTTTTTAAAGTTACAATCTAACAGTTCTGTCTCTAAAGTCCAAAATTTAAACTTCACACATACACACACAAAAAAACACAACAAAAACAAACAAAAAACAAAAGAAAACCCAACCTTGAATAACCCAATCACAAGTACTTGTTTTCCTTTGGAAAGAGGATAAAACTGAGACGAAGCAAAACAGAACTAGTGCAAGCATGAACATGAGAGAGAGAGAGAATTACTTACGCTCATCGTCAGGCAGTAATTTTCCTTCAGAGCACCCATGCAGCCAAAGAAGGCAATGATGAAAATGAAGGCACCTACACATATCAGCAGTATGCCTGGACCTGTGTATTGATTGCCAAAAAAGTCATAGTAGTCCGTGAGCTTGATCTGCACATAGGCCCCAACTGCTATCAGAGCGATGGCTGCGATCTGAAACATACATCATATGGCTTGTAATTATATAAATTAACTATGGAAAGCAAAGAAACTCAAACTTTACTAGTAAAAGTAAAACCCACAAAAAGATTTTAGCTAAACACTTATGAGAGAGAGAGAGCAAGAGAGAGAGACATTGAGTTTTTAAAATGTAAAACTAAACAAAAAACTGGAAAAGGGCGATTTACAGAAAATGCACTTGTTCAATTCAGTAACCTTCCTGTCCATCCTTTCTCTACCCTGTCTTCAAACCTCCTCATGCTTTTTAAGTGGTATTCATTCATTATTGCTGAAAACTCACTTCAGAGTTAAAATTGAAATAGGAAAGAAACAGGACACTCAATGCAAATCAAATACAATTATGATCACTTCCTGTAACCAGCCAATTTTCTCACACTGTTGTCACCTTGACATTTTAAGAAATTTAATGCAATACACCAGTAACCTTTCACAGATCCTAAAAAGAAAAAAAAGAAAAAAAAAAGACGACCACAAAAATACTGATGATCTACAAATAAACAATATTCAAATTTAAAGTATGTAAATCACATCCACAGGTCTACAGGTGACATCGTTCAACAGACTTAATAAACTGTTAGGATTTTAAATGGCATGAGAAACTGCAGGTTACATAATAACATACACATCTGACTTCATTTTCCCTGTCCTAACCATTGTACTTAAGATTTTAACCCCACTACAGTAACTTTTTAAAAAACTGTTTATTAAGTGTATTTGTTTCATTATCCAGAGGATTTTTTTTTACAGAATTTTACCAGACAACCCTTTGTTGCTGTGGATTCTTTACTTATGGTAACTGCATGCAACACACAGGGTTTATCATCTCATTTGAACGGTAAAACAACTGACTCATATATATTATTATTATTATTATATACATATATATATATATATATATAGAGAGAGAGAGAGAGAGAGAGAGAGAGAACTCAAACTTGAGTCGAAGTGCCAGTTAACAAAGTACTGTTCTAATTTCTATATTAACCTGGACATTTTTTTGGTCTTGATCAGAGAACTGTCTGGCATTTCTCATGTATACAAATCCTTTAATTTGCACTGGGATATGTTTGAAAGACTGTCCTCATGCTGTTTTTTTGTTTGTTTTTGTTTTTTCAAAACAAAAAAGAAAAAAAAGAAGAAAAAAAAACCCCAAACAAATTACAATAACTGCAAGCACATCTATACCACAGTGTACAAGAGAATAAATTGCTTTAAAACCAAGAAGACAGAGCACACTTGACTGCTAAGTGAAACTTTCATGTGGCAAAATATATATCATCCAGAAATATATAATGTATCAACAAGATCAGGTGTTTTTCTTTTTCTTAGTATGGTGTGTGTGTGTGTGTGTGTGTTTGCTTTGTCACATTTCTTCCTCTTCTATGTGGCTGATGGAGTGAAATAGCTACACCCCGACGTGAACACTACTCAAACCCTCTCAAGGGGAAAATAAAAGGATACTGCCCTCCCCCCCCTCCCTTTATATATATAATAATATATATATATATATATTTTTTTTTTTACAGACACCAAATGATTTTTGACAACAGTTACTAAGAAAGGTTCACAATTACCCTATATATCACAAATCTTTTTGTAGATGTAACAAGTGGGAGGTGGAATACACTTTTTTGCTAACTGCAGTAAAGGTATTATGTGTGCTGAGATCAAAATAGGGATCTTGTTTTAAAACTGTACACATTATTTCAAAAATCAAAGCAATGACAATGTCAGCTGCTGCTGTTTATATCATCTTTGCTTGATTCTTTTAATGAATGATAAGACATGTTTAATAAAAGTCAAAGATTTTTCTCTATATAATATGTAAGGCGACTAACAGTTTTGACACCATGAAAAAATTCCCCAGTGAGTACCTGCTCATTACGTATAAAATTAACTTTCTCTGACCCTCACCTTCAGCAGGATTGGGGCGGGGAGGGAGATAACTGGAGATCGTGGAATGCCATTACACTGATTACTATTTTTAACGATCTACTTTTCAGTTAATTTTCAAATCTCAAAGTCTAATTTGGGCGGTTTAGAGAAATTTTGGTGAATTTTCGGGCCAGGTTCCGAGCCGTTTCAAGTATCGGATAGTTTTCTGTTTTAGTTTGATTTCATTTGGGTGAAGTGGTTGGATTTATTCTTTTGTTCACGCGCGGAACTGGGGGATCGCCACAAACAGAACAATATTGTCCTACCAAGAGCAAAATATCTAAATTATTTCTTATAACAA
>NC_134876.1:18631268-18633768 GCF_041734735.1 Babylonia areolata | reverse complement strand
GAATAATTTCCCTTTTTTACTATCTGCACCAAAACGTTTGCAAAATAAATAAAACTTCCATGCTTAGCAAAAGAAGTTCCTGTTTGAACAAAAAATGATAATAATGACTCCTCTTGTTGTTGTGTCAGAATAAGAGGTCAAAGTGCCAAGTTTAGAGAATACAAAAAATATAAATATAACAGTAAATACAGTTTGTATATGATTAGGCTTCATTTTTTTATTTTTTGTGCCCATCCCAGAGGTGCAATATTGTTTTAGACAAGATGACTGGAAAGAACTGAATTTTTCCTATTTTTATGCCAAATTTGGTGTCAACTGACGAAGTATTTGCAGAGAAAATGTCAATGTTAAAGTTTACCACGGACACACAGACACACGGACACACACACACACACACACACACACAGACAACCGGACACCGGGTTAAAACATAGACTCACTTTGTTTACACAAGTGAGTCAAAAAAGCACTCCGCCTCTCTCTGTCTCTCTCTCTCTCTCTCTCTCTCTCTCACAAAAACGCCTACGTCAGTGGCCCTTTTGAAACTTGACTCATCATGTTGATTACTAAACCGTTTTAGTCTCGCCGCCATCACGTGTTTCCTATCCTCCTTTCTATTAAAAGAAAAAAAAAAGAAGAAGAAGAAGAAGAAGAAGAAAAAAAAAAGAAGTTCTGCTTCATTGTGTGAGTGGCTCTACTTTTTCCGGATTGATTCATAGTCGTGGCAAGCCAAATTTCGTACACCTACATGTGTGGGAGAGAGAGAGAGAGAGGGGAGGGAGAGGAGAGGAGAGGAAGAAAGAGGGAGAGCGGGGAGGGAGAGGGGAGGAAGAAAGAGGGAGAGGGGAAGGGGAGAGAGTGAGGGGGAGAGGGGAGAGAGGGAGAGATGGGAGGGAGAGAGAGGAGAGGAAGAGAGAGAAGGGAGAGAGAGAGGAGGGAGGGAGAGAGAGAAGGAAGAGAGAGGAGGAAGAGAGGGAGAGAGGGGAGGGAGAGAGAGGAGAGGGAGAGAGAGAAGGGAGAGAGGTGAGGGAGAAAGAGGGAGAGGGGAAGGGGAGAGAGTGAGGGGGAGAGGGGAGAGAGGGAGAGAGGGGAGGGAGAGAGAGGAGAGGGAGAGAGAGGAGGAAGAGAGAGAAGGGAGAGAGAGGAGGGAGAGAGAGGGGAGGGAGAGAGAGAAAGGAGAGAGAGGAGGGAGAGAGGTGAGGGAGAAAGAGGGAGAGAGGGGAGGGGGGGAGAGAGAGAGAGGGGAGGGAGAGGGGAGGAAGAAAGAGGGAGAGGGGAGGGGGAGAGAGTGAGGGAGAGAGGGGAGAAAGGGAGAGAGGGGAGGGAGAGAGAGGAGAGGGAGAGAGAGAAGGAAGAGAGAGGAGGGAGAGGGGAGAGAGGGAGAGGGAGAGGGGAGGAAGAAAGGGAGAGAGGGGAGGGAGAGAGAGGAGAGGGAGAGAGAGAAGGAAGAGAGAGAAGGGAGAGAGAGGAGGGAGGGAGAGAGAGGGGAGGGAGAGAGAGAAGAAAGAGAGAGGAGGGAGAGAGGTGAGGAAGAAAGAGGGAGAGAGGGAAGGGGGAGAGAGTGAGGGGGAGAGGGGAGAGAGGGAGAGAGGGGAGGGAGAGAGAGGAGAGGGAGAGAGAGAAGGAAGAGAGAGGAGGGAGAGAGAGGGGAGGGAGAGAGAGGGGAGGGAGAGAGAGAAGGGAGAGAGAGGGGAGGGAGAGAGAGAAAGGAGAGAGAGGAGGGAGAGAGGTGAGGGAGAAAGAGGGAGAGAGGGGAGGGGGGGAGAGTGAGAGAGGGGAGGGAGAGGGGAGGAAGAAAGAGGGAGAGGGGAAGGGGAGAGAGTGAGGGGGAGAGGGGAGAGAGGGAGAGAGGGGAGGGAGAGAGAGGGGAGGGAGGGAGAGAGAGGAGAGGGAGAGAGAGAAGGAAGAGAGAGAAGGGAGAGAGAGGGGAGGGAGAGAGAGAAGGGAGAGAGAGGTGAGGGAGAGAGAGGAGGGAGAGAGAGGGATAGAGGGGAGGGCTACTTGTTCGTCGAGAATGTAGAAAAAAAGCCGCACTGAGCTGTGAAGCTTCGCGCTATTCAGACCCAAGTTTCTTTTCCTTAATTAAAAAAAAAAAAATTGATACTTAAAAAGAAAATCAATATAGAAAGCATTCTGGTGAACGTTCACGTGCATTCGAATCAAAGTCAGCTGAACTGGCTTGTTTCCAATGACGCTCAGAGCTGTTTTTAGTTACAGGTAAAGGAGCAAGCAGGCAAGCAAGCAAAAATAAACAAACACACAAACAAACAAGAAAATATATGCATAGATGAACAGATGAATGAATACATGAAAACAAAATGAAAATATTACCCCCCCCCCCCTCACCCCCGCCGCCCCCATCCCCAATCCACCCCACACACAAACGAAAGCTGCTGCATACGGGTGTCACATTTGTGAAATGATTAGACAATATTCACATGGTTATACACACAATAAAACGCTTCATGAAACGTTCTCTCTCTGTCTGTCTGAGCACTGT
>NC_134876.1:18618768-18628768 GCF_041734735.1 Babylonia areolata | reverse complement strand
ACCTTCACCTATCCCGTAGTCTTGTGGACCGTTGGGGCGCCACAGGTGATCTGGCAACCAGCATCCTCCAATCCTCTCGGTTTTCTGACCTCCTGATTGTATCGCTCAACCTCAAGCCCGTCCATTCTGGGATGTTGTCCTCCCATCTCTTCCTCTGTCTGCCTCTCCTTCTCCCCCCGTTGCACTGTGCCCTGCAGGAATGTCTTGGCAAGCCCTGATGATCTCATGACATGGCCATACCATTTGAGCTTGCGTCTCTTGACCAAGGTCAACAGGTCTTCGTAGGGCCCAGTGACTTGCCTGATTCTGTTTCGAACTTCTTCGTTCGGGATATGATCTTTGTAGGAGATGCCCAGGAGTCTTCGAAAGCATCTCATCTCAGTGGACTGTATTCTCTTTTCTATTTCAGCAGTTAAGGTCCACGATTCACATGCATACAAGAGTATTGATGTCACCAGGGTACGCATCAGTCTGATCTTTGAGCCGAGTGCAATGTTCCGGTCGTTCCAGATGTACCTCAGTTTTGTGAGCGCTGCTGTCGCCTACCATCCTTATCAACAGACTGATGCAATTTTCGAACATACTGCTCAGAGGTCGCGTTTGCCTACGCGGGTGTGTTTTTTGCTACTGCTGCTACTGCTGCTGTTGTTGTTGTTTTTGCTGCTGTTACTACTGCTGTTTAGGCCCAACACTCGGCTTCTATCACAGATTGACATAAGTTTACATTTGGGCCAACAGCAAAGTGGGAGCTGTATTATCAATGGTTTCTCCAGTCAATGGGAAACCATTTACAGCTTAGTCTTTTGTGAAGGACTATGACTCTCAAACTAGGAGGCAAAATTGCACTGGCTCTTAGTGCTGCAGCCTTGTGGGCTAGTTGGCCTTTGGGAACCATCCCAACGCCGACTGTCCTAAAACCCTCTTGGCCAAGAGAGTGGGGATGTACTTGGGCAAGACACTCTCCACTATAATCAAATTCTAGCCCAAATAGTCGGAACAGCAGTTGCCTCCTCTGATGTTTTGATGGTCATAGTCGGACACGACTGACTATCATAGATATATATATATACTACTGCTGTTGTTGTTTTTGCTGCTGCTACTGCTACTACTACTGCCGTTGTTGTTGCTGCTACTACTGTTGTTGTTGTTGCTGCTGTTGCTACTGCTGTTGTTGTTGTTGTTGCTGGTACTACTACTGCCGTGTTGTTGCTGCTGCTACTGTTGTTGTTGTTGCTGCTGTTGCTACTGCTGTTGTTGTTGTTGTTGCTGGTACTACTACTGTTGTTGTTGTTGATGCTGCTGCTGCTGCTGCTACTGTTGTTGTTGCTGCTGCTACTACTACTGCCGTTGTTGTTGTTGTTGCTACTGTTGTTGTTGCTGCTACTGCTGCTGCTGCTACTGTTGTTGTTGTTGTTGCTGCTGCTACTACTGTTGTTGTTGTTGTTGCTACTGCTACTGTTGTTGTTGATGTTGTTGCTGCTACTACTATTGTTGTTGTTGCTGCTACTACTATTGTTGTTGTTGCTGCTACTACTGTTGTTGTTGTTGTTGATGTTTTTGTTGTTGTTGCTGCTGCTGCTGCTACTGCTGCTGTTGTTGTTGTTGCTACTACTGCTGCTGTTGTTGCTGTTGTTGCTGCTGCTGCTACTACTACTGGTGCTGCTGCTACTGTGATTGTGAAAACGATGGAAAGGTAAGCAGACACATCATTCCAGCCACAGAGCATTTTTGTCCATTTTGACATGCTTCTGCAGTCATGACTGGCACCGTCCAATTTCGTGTCCGCCCCAGCTCTTTACCGCTAAAGGGGGAGTTTGGGGGGGTATCGGAGGGTGTGGGGGTGGGCACAGAGGAGCGGGAGGGAGTGGGGGTAGGGGAGAAGGGACTGGGGGGGTGGGGGGTGGGGGGGTTGACACAACGGACAGCACCAGCGACAATATAAAACGTCAGCAGTGACATGCAGGAAGAGTCAACATGTCAAGTCTCAATCTGCTGGAGGGAAAATGTCAGGTTTGAAAAAAAAAAATCGTATAATGAAAGCTAGAGAGAGAGAGAGAGAGAGAGAGAGAGAGAGAGAGAGAGAGAGAGAGAGAGAGAGAGAGAGAGAGAGAATGGTGGGAACAGTATAATGACTGTGCAAACAAAGTTTTACTTCCTCGCAGTTTGTTTTGTTTTTTTTTTAGGTTTTTTTTGTTTGTGGCCTTACCGAAAGTGCAATGTCATTAGTATAAGAAAGTTGTGGAGTGAACTAATTTCTAAAGCCAAATTTGGTGTTGACAATGTGTTTCAGGAGAAAACGAATTAGTTCAAGTTTAACCACGAACACACACATACAGGCATTATCATACACAGACTCACTGACAAATGACACACAGGATTATTTATCATAAAAGCTCACCTTGTGAGTAAACACATTCATGAGCCAAAAGGAAATTTCGAGAAATATAGTGTCAGGTCAGGGGCATAGCCCTTGCTACTGGTACCATGTAACCCAGAACTACCTGCCGCATGTGAAGTCTCCCAACGACGGACCAGGCGGAGGAGGAAACCTTTCCCAACGGCTGTGAAGGCGGAAGAGGATGACCAAAGGGCAGGGGGAGCTCTTATCCTTGGCTGGAAGTCCCCCTGGGATACGGAACTCTGAAGAAAAAACCTGCACCTGCCGAGGCCGTCCTACACGTGGCAGTATCTGCACCTGTGGGACTGTGAGCGTCGGTAGGCGAGAGAGTGGGGAAGGGACTGCACAACTCCTCTTCACTAAAAAAAATAAAGTCACCTGTGCTGGTCAGGCAACCCGGTTAATGTCGGAACGACGAGCTAGCCCTTCAACACCCATATGAGGAGACACACCGACAGATAAGCCTGCCTGCCTACTCATCCGTCGGTCCGACGGGAGACTCCATCATCACCACCGCAGACAGAGCCGCAGAAAGCGAGGACACTCATTACGAAAGTACTGGGCATCGTAAATACGTTTTTGTTTGTTTGTTTGTTTGTTTTTTGTGGGAGGGGGTTGGGGTTTGGTTGGTTGGTTGTTTTTTGTGGCGCCGTGGCAAAATGGGTCATTCGTTGGGCTCGTGATCCAGTGTTCACCAGTGATCAGGGTTCGAGGCCCCCGTTTGGGCATGGTGTTGTGTGTCCTTGTGAAAGACACTTTCACTCCGACTGTCTTTTCTAACTCCACCCAGGTGGTCGGGGGGAGGTTTAAACGGCGGAAGGAGCGAGCTGGGCCCCGCCTTCAAATGCTGACCCTCAGACACAATGGGTGTGAATTCATTGTCCTGATGGCCGTCCAAGGCTATTTTGAGAGTTTTCACACTGACGACTTGGTTTCATTCTACAATGCTGTCAACGTTTAAGTCATGGGTTTTTTTTTCTTCTGTTTTTTTTCCCTTTTCTTCTTTCTTTCTTTCTTTTTTTTTTTTATTTTTTTAAATTTTTTACAGCAGCCTTTAACTCAAGGCCGCACACCTTGTTTAGAATTAAAAAAAAAAATTACAGCGTTCAACGCAGAAAGTATTGAAAGAAAGAAAGAAAGTAAGAAACCGTGATCTCCAACAAACATTTATCGTGCTCTTTCAAGTAATACATACAAATTAGAAAAGAAAATGGCGGAAGATAAACAGTGCATTCGATGAAACAATTTACCCGGTAAGTGCAAATCAGAATATATAATACACTTAATAGCGGACATCATCGCAGTCACAAGGCAACACAATTCTCTCTGCTTTTCTGACCTTTCTTTTTCCTTCTTCCTCTTTCTTTCATTTTTTTCCTTCCTTCCTTTCCTCCTTCCTTCCTTCCTGCTTTGCCCTTAACAACTTTAGTAGATTTTGTGATGAAAAATGCGAATAAAGGGTCAGTGACGTAACAAACAAAAAAAGTGTAAGATAAAACAAACAAAAATTCTTTAATAGCAGCGTGAAACTTTCTCTTCAGGATGGTCTATGCAGGACGACTATTGAATATCAAGTTTCAATCAGATACATCTCTCTCTCTCTTTGCATCTTCTCTCTCAGTGCCACCCATTTTTTTCCTGCGTGCATTTTTTATTTGTTTTTCCTATCGACGTGGATTTTTTTTACAGAATTTTGCCAGGAACAACCCTTTTGTTGCCGTGGGTTCTTTTACGTGCGCTAAGTGCATGCTGCACACGGGACCTCGGTTTATCGTCTCATCCCAATGACTAGCGTCCAGACCACCACTCAAGGTCTAGTGGAGGGTGAGAAAATATATGCGGCTGAGCCGTGATTCGAACCAGCGCGCTCAGATTTTCTCGCTTCCTAAGCGGACGCGTTACCTCTAGGTCATCACTCCACACACACACACACACACACACACACACACACACACACACACACACACACACACACACACACACACACATATATGTATATATGAGTGGGGTTTCTTCTTGTTTTATTTTATTTCATTGCTGTCGCAGTGATGTGTGCAGGAAAGTTGTCCCACTTTGATGTGCTGTGGGCGAAAGAGAGAGAGAGAGGGAGAGAGAGATAGAGACTGAGACAGACAGACAGACAGAGAGACACAAAGAGAAGAGTGCTTGTTTCCTTGCTATGTGACTTCCCTGCCTTTACCAAGAATAATCTGAAATGTGAGCATCTTGCATATCGACCACCGCTATCTTAGGTGAAATCGTTCCACCACCACCACCACCACCAGCATCAGTATGTGCTAGGTCGCATTGTTGTCAAGTTGGGTGGTTGTTTTACTCTGGCTGTCTGTTTTGTTTGTTTATTTATCTAGACATTAATTTATTTATTTATTCATTCATTCATTCATCTATTTATTCATTTGTTTATTTATCGATTTATTCTTTAACTGTTTGTTTGTTTGTTTATATTTGTTTACTTGTTGTTGCTTTTTTTTTTCCAATCTTTATCATTTTCTATCTACTTTTGCTAGCATTATAGTTTGAAAAAAACAAACAAACAAAAAACCCCACATTGAATCGTTAACGATACTGCCAGGTGCTAAAGCGTTAACATGGTATGCACTTACTCCATCTCGTTTTCCTCTGTCTGTCTGTCTGTCTGTGTCTCTGTCTCTCTGTCTCTCTCTGTCAACAATATAAATGATGGCATTGTCAACTGACGTGACACCAAAGCACAAGAGCGCAGAACAGTCGGCTGATACGACAGGAAATTTGCCTTTGTCGACCAGCGAGGATAATTGAGCTGAACAGGCTGCCTCATCTGATCCATATTCATGACGCTTCCCTACAGCCTACAGCTGCTGCTGCTACTGCTGCTACTGCTGCTGCTGCTGGCAGTGATATAGAAACGATTAGTCAGCAACCGCGTGCAGATGTCAACATGTACCAAGGCTGGTTGTTGGGTTGTTTTTTTGTGTGTACTTTTTATCTTATTTTATAGTTATTTACTAAAGGTCGGTTCTCTCTGTGCGTTACTTACTGTTGGCGCGGCTTTGATATGTTTTCTGAGCCTCACTGAAAGTGTCAAATGTTAGTGTGTGTGTGTGTGTGTGTGTGTGTGTGTGTGTGTGTGTGTACGTGTGTGTGTGTGTGTGTGTGTGTGTGTGTGTGTACGTGTGTGTGTGTGTGTGTGTAAGCAGCAGCGTCTGAAAGGCCCCAGGTCTCCGCTCCATATTGTACAATGGGTTGTAATTGGGAGTCCAACAGTTTCACAAATAGACCAAAAGACTGGTTTTCTACATTTGATGTGTGTGTGTGTGTGTGTGTGTGTGTGTGTGTGTGTGTGTTTGTGCACCCATAAACAAATCCTTTTTTTTCAGTTTTATTTTCAGATGAACAAAGACGAGGATAACGAAGATGCTGCTATGAAGGTCTAATTTACAACTGAAATACTCGAGGTGTACTCCACGGTTTTCCATCGTGAACCTGGCCCGAGTGATACAGATACCCTCAGTGATGGTTGGGAAATTTCAGCAAGACCCATCCGTGAAGTGAATGACTCTCGAATTCATGGTCCCAGCCTCGTTGACCATTTCAGCTCATATCACTCAAGTCTAGGTAGAAACAGGACCGAAAAAATTAGTAATGATATCTGACTTTACAAACAATAAAGAGTGGAAACTCTCTCCATTCACAAGGTACACAACTTCAAGTCAATGCTGCTTATGCTACTCATTCAGCTAGCACATAGGTAGAAACAAGGTACACTGGATCAAACCCAAATACTTCCTCAAAAAAAGGAAGCTCCGGGCTTGTCCTTATTCCGATTATTTGAGATGTGCACACAGCACCAATGACAGAAGAAATGTGCAAACACAAATCAGCTTTTCATTCGAGAATCACATCGCCATTTACTCCTGAATATGGACAATACAGAACAAGCACATGGTTGCCTCCATGATTATCTGACGAAGATTTACAGAAGTTTATAGCTGGGCCAACAGCAAAGTTAGAGCTGTATCATCAATGTTTTTCCCCCCCACTGTAATGGGAAATCATTTACAGCTTATTCTTTTATGAAGGACTATGACTCTCAAACTAGAATGCAAGACTGCACTGACTCTTAGTGCTGCAGCCTTGGGGGCTAGTTGGTCTTTGGGAACCATCCCAACGCCGACTGTCCTAAAACCCTCTTGGCCGAGAGAGTGGGGGTGTGACCTGGGCAAGACACTCTCCACTCTAATCAAATTCTAGCCTAGGTAGTTGGGACAGCAGTTGCCTTCTTTGCTGTTCTGATGGTCATAGTCGGATACGACTGGCTATCATATACCTGACTCGACATACCATCTCGCTATTTGATTTTGCTGGGGTTCGAACCCGCATTACCGAAGTCGTCAGTCCGAGACGCAGACCACTAGAGTTACAGATGCTTTATTCATCATTCACAGTGACATAGGAAATGCGTGACGAATTCACATTCAGGGATACGTCTAGGTTCAGGACAATTAGCGTTAATTGCTATGTTCAAAACCAACAATAACAATAGCAACAACCACTAGCACACACGTACACGTACACGTACACGTACACACACACACACACACACACACACACACACACACACACACACACACACACACACACACACACACCACACCACACCACACCACACACATCCTACACAATGGAAGCAATACATCTGGATGAGTGTGACACTGGAGTTTAAAGACAGCTAGCTAGATAGATAAACAGATTGAGATATATATATATATATATATATATATATAGAGAGAGAGAGAGAGAGAGAGAGAGAGAGAGACCGACCGACCGACCGACCGACAGACAGACAGACAGACAGAGATTGCAGCAGTTTTGAGTAACGAAACAAAACATGATTATGCTTTGGCTGTATTCCCCCTTACACACATCGTCACTGTGACCTTTTAGAACCCATTGGAACATAACAGAGGAGGACACACGTTGAAAGGATCTATCTAAAATAGGTCCTACATAAAGCTTACAACAATGTTCATTCACTAGGAGAAAAACAGCAACAAGTGACTTTGAAACATGAAAGCCATGAGCATTTTCAGTGGCACTTAGCATTCACGCATTCACGCACCCCTCCCCCCTGGATTATGCAATCAGCTGTCATCTTCAAAGTTCATGCTTTTGATCTGGTAGTGACAGTGGTTGTTTTGGTTTGTTTGATGGAGAAAATTGGCTGCTTTGTTGTTTTTGCATTTTTGTTTCTCTCTCCGTCTCTGTCTCTCTCTGTCTGTCCCTGCTTCTCTGTCTCTGCCTCCTCCTTCTCCTCCTAAAATACAAATGCACACTGAACCAAAATGTGGCAGTGAACAAAAATACCAACCCCCCCCCCCCCCCCACCCCCCACAAAACGAACACACACACACACACACACACACACACACACACACACACACACACACACACACAGAGTGACAAACAGGTTTCATACGATGAAGCGCAGAGAGATACAAAAAAACAAAACAACAAAAAAAAAACAACCAAACAGTAGAGTTATAGAAAACAAAACAAAGCAACTCACACCGGTGAATGGAGCAGCAATGAGACTGTGAGAGAGGAACGACTGGAACGAAGAAAAAAACAGAAAGACAAAAATAAAGGGGTAAAAACAGAGAGAGAGAGAAACCAAGAAGACAGAAACAAATGGGGATCGACATAAAAGAGGACAATTTACAACTCAGTAGGCGGGAGGGAGTATCTGTATGTATATACGTACTATTTATACACTGAAAGAGCACTGGCAATCGCCACAGTGCTGACAGTGAGAAGCGAAGGGTGCGGAGAAGCCGTAGAAAATATCGGGTGTCCCCCAAAAAGTGAACCGCTTTTTGACAAGTATTTTCTCTGTGATAGAGAAACCGAATTCATTGAAAATTTTCACACAGTAACCTTAGGGTATCGTCAACAAGTCTGCAAAATATATAAAAGTTCGGACGCAAAAATCTTTATGCGAGTATTGTCAAATTCAAAGCAGCATGTCAAAAAATCCAATATCAGAGGAAAACTCACTTTTTTCAGTTTATGTTCAATGTGGCCTCCATCTTCCTCCACGACTAAACGAAGCCGTTTCTTCCAAGCAGAAATGCTTTTACGTATTTCTTTCAACGATATCTCCTCCCATGACATAATTATCCTGTCCTTTAACACCTGCTCGGTCAATTTGTCTCTCACTCCCCGGTAAACTTCAGAGAGTCCCATATGGCATAATCCATTGGGTTACAGTCAGGACTTTGTGGAGGCCATTCATCCTTCATGATAAATTCTGGTGTAGCCTCCTCCAGATGGGCCTGGCTTACCCTACTTGTGTGTGAAGGAGACCCATCTTGCTGACACATGTAATTGTTTCTAGGAGAAAGACGCCTACAATCCGGGAGAAGATTGTCATCCAGTAACTGAATGTAGCTTTCATTACTGACCTTGGCTCTATCAGTGTCAATAAAATGAATGTTTGTTTTTCCTTTCCAGGATACTCCAGCTGAAACCGTTATCTTTTTTTGAAAATCTAGAAGTCTCATGATAGAGGCGAGATGGTTGAATTTCCATAAACGCGGTCGTTTTGGCGATTTTTAGCGATCTCTAACGTAAAGTCTTTCTCGTCTGTGAAAATGATCCTTTTCACATCGTGGCCGAGTATCGGTCATTCAAGTTACGGCAGCGAGTTTTTCTTTTCCCTCTAACATTTTGGTCCCTCCTTGATACCCGTATCCTCTTGAAGGGCTTCAGCTTCAGTTCTTTCGCCGTTATTTGCACAGAAAACTTGCTCACTTGTAAATCGCTTGCAACTTCTCTAAGAGATTTGTGGGTCCCTGGGTTCTCCTCCTGGGATTGAATCAGTTCCTCAACACGGTCCTTGTTCTCCTCCAAACATGCAGTCTTGGGTCTCCCACTGCCAATTTTGCGCGCTACTGGCAAGGGACACAATTTCAAGCCATTACATCTTATGCTGCCAATTCAGCTAGCACACAGGTAAATAAAAGGTACATTGGAACAAACCAGACCACTTCCTCGGAAAAAAAAGAAAAAAAAGGGGAGCCACAGGCTTGTTCTTTGTATTTGTATTTGTATTTCTTTTTATCACAACAGGTTTCTCTGTGTGAAATTCGGGCTGCTCTCCCCAGGGAGAGCGCGTCGCTACACTACAGCGCCACCCGTTTTTTTTAATTTTTCCTGTGTCTCCTTTTAATTGTTTTTCCTATCGAAGTGCATTTTTCTACAGAATTTTGCCAGGAACAACCCTTTTGTTGCCATGGGTTCTTTTACGTGCGCTAAGTGCATGCTGCACACGGGACCTCGGTTTATCGTCTCATCCCAATGACTAGCGTCCAGACCACCACTCAAGGTTTAGTTGGAGGGGGAGAAAATATCGGCGGCTGAGCCGTGATTCGAACCAGCGCGCTCAGATTCTCTCGCTTCCTAAGCGGACGCGTTACCTCTAGGCTATCACTCCACATACTAACTTCTTATACTAGTAATTTGACATGTGCACACACAGCAGCAATGACAGAAGAGAAAATGTGCAAACACAAATAAGCTTTCTATTTACCCCCAGAGTTGTAC